>NC_138899.1:20362178-20962178 GCF_965194825.1 Balaenoptera physalus | reverse complement strand
CCTCAGCAGGCTCCTTGAGCAAACAACACATCTCCCGTGCCCAGCTCCTGCACCGCATTTGCCTTTTCAGCTCCACGCTCTTGAAGTACACAGGAGTTCAACAGTAGACTCCTGCAGCCTGTGCGGCTTCTCCAGCATGAGGCTCCTGCAGAGTGGGTGCCTTTTCCAAAGCTCAACAGCTGCAGCATACACGGCTTCTCCCGTGCTTGGTCCCTAAAGAACAGGCAGTTTCTCTAGAGCCTGATTCCTTCCATGTACATGGGTTCCTGTAGCACAGGGGTTCCTGAGATAGCCAGCAGTGGCTACTCCAGCATCCAGGTTCTGCAGTACAGGGTGGTCTGCAGAACTCAGAGACCAACAGATTCCCCTGGCAGCTCCCTTTGGTGTTTCTGTAGTACAGTACTAGCAGTGAGAGACCTTCCATGAATGACTTTCTCTGGCACCTAGAGGATGGATTTCTAGCAAGCTCTACCAGTACGTATCTATGGGGGAGTCGGGGTGGGGGAGAATGTGCTCATTTTCCTTTGAGGGCTCCAGCCCAGTCCTAGAGGTAGTGGCTGCATCTTGTATCTGTGTTCCCATATTCTTTAGAGTTCTCTTTACTTCTCTCTACTTCTTTCTGGCCAATATGTCTTTACTCCAATCCCTTGTTGCAGTTAATCATTCTTTAAACTCCCTGTTCAAATAACTGTGTGGTTTCTCTCTCCCAGTTGAACCCTAATGAATACACAATTGATTAATTACAATGATTACAATAACCAGACTAAATACACCGATCTGGTTAATTTTTAGTTATTAATTTTATTTCATATCCTTTAAACTAGACAAGTCACGAAACACTGAATGTGATACAATCAGTTCTATGCCTCATATTTCTATAGGATTATTGACAAACTAAGTAAATCCTAAGGATGGTGGTCAGAATGGTGAAACATCACAAAACCATATGTGTTTGTGTGAACTCAGGCTCTTTCACTGGAAAACCTTGGAGGAGATAACCCTCTTTAAATATTTGAAGCTTTATTATGTGCCTAAAAAATTAGATTTGTTGTATAATCAATTGAAAAAAATGGGTATAATTTAAGGGCAGGTAAATGTTGTTGTAATAATAAGGAAGAACTTCTAACAACCGGCTGGGTTAAAATGAGGCAATAATTCCTCTGTCACTAGAAATGACTAAATTAAGTCCAGGTGCCTGGACCTGAACAGCACTTAAAATAGTACCCAAAAACTTGGGATTTTTTTTTTCTGAAAGTTGTTCAAGATCTTTACATTAAAAACTATAGCTGAGGGATCTTCCCTGGTGGTCCAGTGGTAAAGAATCTGCCTTACCATGCCGGGGACGTGGGTTCGATCCCTGACCAGGGAACTAAGATCCCACATGCTGCAGGGCAACTAAGCCTGCACACCACAACTACTAAGCTTGTGCGCCTCACCTAGAGCCCACGTGCCGCGAACTACAGAGCCCACGCAGTCTGGAACCTGCGCACCACAACTACAGAGCCCACGCGCCCTGGAGCCTGCGCGCCACAACTGGAGAAGAGAAAACCCACATGCCACAACTAGAAAGGAGTCTGCATGCTGCAACGAGGAACCCGCACACCGCAACAAGAGATCCGGCATGCTGCAACTAAGACCTCACACAGTCAAAAATAAAGAAAAAACAAACAAACAAAAACTATAGCTGAGGTGAATCTTTTTAAGTCCTAAATAAATGAGAGATATATATCACATTCATGAATTAAAAGACTCAAAATTTTTAACATGTTAAGTGTTCCCAAGGTGATGTACAGATTTAATGCAATTTCAAAATTTCAGTAGGTTTTTTTGTGAATAATGGCAAACTGATTCTTAACATAAATGGAATGAAAAAGTTCCAGAATAACCAAAACAAGCTTGTCAAAGAAGAACAAAATAAGAAAACTCTTTTTCTGACTTCAAGTTTTACTGTTAAGCTACAGTAAGCAAAACAGTGTGGTTTAGCAAAAAGACAAATAACTCAGTTGAACAGAGTAGACAGTTCAAAAATAGGCCACCTCCTACTTATATCATGATCAAATGATTTTTTTCAAGGGTGTTAAAACAATCCAATGGGGACAGAAATTCTCTTCAACAAATGGTGTTAGAATCACCAAATAGCCATACAAAAAAGAAGACAAAACAAACCTTAACCTTTAACTCAGAGAAAATACAAAAATTAATTCAAAACAGGTCATCTCAAATTCAAGACCTAATACCCAAGACATAAACATTGAAGTTGAAAGCCAAAACTATAAATATTCTAGAAGAAAACACAGAATATATCTGTAACTTAAGCATGCAATTATTTCATTTTCAGATTATCAAAATTAAAAATTTCTGTTCACCAAACTCTTATAAGAAATTAGCCAGTAGCAGTGCATACCAACAATAATTATCTACCTGCTGAAAGCATTATATCTAGAAGCTAAGAACTTTGAGAGGATAATATTAGCAGTGATAAGATTTCAATGACACAAGATAAAAGGAGATATTTAGGATGGGTTTGAGGAAATTCCATATTTGAAATGCCAGTAAAAAAGGAATTGGAGTTGTGTTTGACTTACCCTTTTCTCAACAAATAATGATTTTTAAGGGAGAGTTAACAGGAAGACCTGAAAATTTGGCAGTAGATGTGATAGTTAATTTTATGTGTTAACTTGACAGAGCCATGGGGTGCCCAGATATCTGGCCAATATCTGGTTGTGTCTGTGAGAGTGTTTTTGGATGAGATTAACATCTGAGTCAGGAGACTGAGTAACGCAGATTGCCCTGTCTAATATGATTGACCATCATCCAATCAGATGAAGGCCAGTATGGAACAAAAAGGCTGATCCTCCTGAGAGAGGAAAGTCATGCTGCCTAACTGCTAGACTGAAATGCTGGTCATTTCCTGCCTCTGGACTTGAACTGAAAAATCAGGCTTTTGGACTAGAACTTATCCTATTGGCTCTTCTGGTTCTCAGGCCTTCCTCCTGAGTCTCCAGATGGCTAACTACAGATCTTGGGGCTTCTCAGCCTCCATAACTGCATGAGCCAACTTATTATAATGAATCTCTTCCTCTCTCTCCCTCTCTCTCTCTCTCAATAGCTAGCTAGTTAGAATATAGATATAAAAATATACAGATATGTAGATCCATTTGGTTCTGTTTTTCTGGAGAATGCTGACCAATATAGGAGCGATATTTTAGAACCGCAACATCCTATACAGGAAAGAGAAGAAGGCTATCGACCTCTCAACAGCAGATACATAACACTGCTGTCCCATGTACTTTCCACCTCAAAACAGATTCATAGATAAAAGTTGGCTCTATATATCACCGCTCTATGCAGGTGCTAGGAAAGACAGTGATGGCAGTGAAAACAGAAGTGTGGCAGAAGCGTAACTGGTTATTCACACAGAAAGGATATGTGTTAACAGAAAAATCCCTAATGTTCTTTAGAATAGCACTAAAGTTTGTCCAGACATAGGCTGACTCATTGCAACATCCCTACCTTTGGAGTTATTTTTTATGAAATGTTTGAATGAGAGTGACCCTGACTTTTACTTAGTTTGAAATAGATCATATATATTCATATAATAGAAATAATAGAACAACCATAAACTCACTACCCAGATGAAGAAGTTTAAATTCAAGTCCCCTGTGGACACCTCCCAATCCATTTTGTCCCTCCTCCTCTGCTCTTACTGTACAAAAGGCAATTATCGTCTGGAATTTGGTATACATGAGTTCAATAGGTGTTTTCAAATTTTTTTACATATTTATCACAAAACAACACATAACATGGTTTTGGGTGTTTTTAATTCTTGAATTGGATTTTATTATATTGCCTATATCCTTTTGCAACCTGGTATTTTTCACTCAATTCTGTGTTAGTGAGATCTCTCCATGTTGATAAGTTCAGTTCACTCATTTTCTTCCACCTTAGTTTTGTGCCACAGTTGATAGGGATAAACTGAAGAACTTCCATTTTGATCATTTTGCTTTTTTCCTTTTCTCTTTTAGTGAAATTGAAAGTACCCTGATGAGTATTTCAGGAATTTTCTGGGTAGGAGAACTGACTTTGGCAGGAGTTTGTATGCCACAGTTGTTTTCTCCTTTCAGAGCTGAGCTGAAGTGTTAATTACTTATTCCAACTGGCAGTCTTGCAAAAATTTCTTTGAAAGCAAGGGCTAAAATTGTGGGGATAGTAGCTGTGAAACAAGAGCACAGCAACCTGCATTTATACCAAACAAGGTAAAAAAAATAGACAAAAGCTATGTCCCTAAAATTGACCCAAAGTTTTAAACAGAACAAAAGGAAATATATACAGATCTCAAAAAGACTGAAAGTGGTATAGATAGAATGAGCTTCTGTAGTCCCGCCATTTAATCCACATAGACAGACAACACTCTTTTCCCAGCTCAGAGAATGTGGGATATTTTGGAGATACTACCAAAGTATTTGAATTCTCTAGCCTCCGTCTGTATGCCCAGATAGTGTATTTTCTCTCTACATAAATGGAATGATTATAATAATAATAATAATAGCAACATTATTTGAGTGCTTAGTTTAGTCTGTGCCCATCAGCATTCTAAGAACTTTATATATAATTGATTTATTCCTTACAATAATTCTATGAAGTAGAAACTATTATTTTTCCTATTTGCAAGTAAAGAACTTGAGCACAAAGAGATTAGTTACCCAGTTCAAGTATAAAAACCTTAAAAAAAAAAAAAAAGCCAAAGGTGAAGTCCATGCTAGAATTTGCTCATTTTATTTAGATGCTATTGGCAGTTCCCTCTCCTTACAATTTCTGTTCATCCCTGGAGAAGAACTCTACACTGTAGGAATGATCTCACTTAGATCCCTTTCCAACCTGTTCAAATATGGGCCTCTTAGATGTTCTGAAGGCCAAGCCAGATATACCAAGATAAAGTGAAAAGAGCTTGGGTTTGATTAGACTTGAATTTATTTTAAATCTAGCTTTATCATTTACAAATTGAAAGACTATCAATCTTCTCATTGGTAGGGTGGAATAATTTTCTCATTTTTAGGGTGGAATAATAATAGTACCTCATTCATTGTTGTGATGACTAAATGAATTCGTGTGTACAGAGTTGTGTTGAGTGGGTTTCCTGAAAGTGGTTGTAAGACCCACAACCAAGAACAAAGTATGTGAAGGGCCCAGTGTTGTAATCTTAAGAAACTGCCAGGTCTTAGAGCTAGCTAAAATCCCAAAGATAATCTTAAAGGTACAATTTCAATAGGAACAGCCTTACCACCACTTTTGTCACCACCTCTATGAATCTAAGTATAAAAATGGAAGAGGGCCAGGGACAGGCTTTGGGTTGGACACAGTTCATAAAGAAGTTATCCTTTTGCCTTTCCTTCCACAAGGGAGAGAAACATCAAGAGAATATCTCATGAAGTCAGTGGCTGTCTGCACAGAGTCTAATGTTCATTTTCAGGTTCAATGTCTGCTTATTCACTGAATATGCTAGTTTTCTCAGGGCTGCCAGAGATGGACAAGACTACGGGAAGACTTGGCAGGTGGAAGTGTGGGGAGAACCGAGGATAAGGTCATCCACCACCAAAACCCAACTCCGAAGAATCACAGATAATTGATCCATCTCTTGTCCATAGGGTTCCAGGATGCAGGCCACAAAGAGGAGCACTGATAGGTTTGTGAAGGATGACATAGGGTGATATAAAACAGAAAGGCCCTTGCTTGATTTGGCCTGGCACTTCCTGTGGGGGCAGCCAGAAATTGATATGCACTGTCAGTGGACCAGCATTACCTGCTCCAACTACACCTGGGATTCAGCCTTCACCAGCAGGGCCTTCTGATGCCACCGTCAGTCCCAAAAGGATACACAGAAAATGAACTAGGAAAGTAACGAGTAACCAGGGAGCAGACATCCAATTTACTAGAGAGCCACCAAAGGAAATGACATGTGTTTTCCCTTAGTAGCTTCCCCTTCACAACCTGAACGGTAACCAGAGGAAGATATGGTGGCAGGTGAAAGAGCAGATTTTTGTCTTCCCTTAAACTCTAGGTTCCTCTAGCTCTCAGCCTGTACTGGTGGGGGACTGGATATGAGAGAAAAGCTTTGAGTAAAATGTGAAATTGAAAATATGAAACACAAAAGGTAAAGTTGTAAGATCTAAAAGTATCTGTTTCAATAACCATTAAGTATCTAAAATATACAGAATTAAACTGATAAGCCATTAAGGAAGTTAGCTACGTAGTGGGAAAGTTAGCGGTATTGATAGAACATTGCTGGTAGCCACACTGGAGAAATAACATAAGTGAGTCTTCAAACACCTGCAAGCTAAACTCGCATACTTAATCAACGTGCCAGTTATTGAGCTGTTGCCTTGCCCTCCAAATTCAGCCTCCTGTATCCTGTGTTGTGTTGCTGAGGCTGGGTCTATGCAAACCACAGGTCTCATCTATCACCTGGGTCCTTGTGATTCTACAAATAGGGGAAAACAGTGGGGACTGAAAGATCGGAAGAGAGAAGAGACCTGCCCCTTCCGCTTGTGTGTTATACCTGTCAGTATCCCCGCTGCAATATCTCTTCACCTTTTCACTAATTCTAATTTCTAGATTTCTGGGAATTCTCAGCAGCAGCTGGACAATGCCAGGCCATCAGAGATCTGAGTCACAGATCCACAGAACCCCTCCTCCTGACTCATAGGTTCTAATATACCCAAATTTTTCTCTTTCTTCTCCCAGTCTTAGAGGTGATATTTGCTTCTTACAGTTATTTTAACGGTATTAACTCAGAATTTGGTTAATGAATTTTCCAACACTAGTTTAATCATTTTCTTATATTAACCAGTCTCTTAAAATGACTGGGGTGTGTGTGTGTGTTTACTTTCTTGACTGGACACTGAATGATAGACGCTGTAGACAGTAGCTACAGGCTTGACACATAGTAGGTACTTAGTTAATATCAGTTCCTGTCCCCTAGCTGGAGGTGGAAATACACGTTGAAATTTTACTGTGCTATTCTCTTCCTGTGAGTATTTACTTGACTACTAATAGGAGCATGGTTTTCATATTAGGGCCATGAGAATTTCTACCCAAGATATAATCCTGATATGATGATATATGATAGTGAATATATGTATACTCATTTTATATATATATATACGTGTGTGTGTGTGTATATACATATGTATTTACTATCATATACGTGTATATATACACATCACTATATATGTGTATATACATATACGTATATATTATAAATATATAATATATAAAAATGTACAAAATACATATCTCATATATATGAGAGAGAGCAAAAGAAAGGGGGGAACATTACTTTTAATAATGGTAAAAGTATTTACATGTTAAAGATTTCTGTAGTGAGTTTGCTTGGACAAATGATATTACAAAGCCATATGTATAAATCTGATAACCAGAGATGTCAAGATCCCTGCATTTTTAAACCTTACATCTGGTAACTGTAGCTACCTAAATTTCTATGCATTAAAAGTTACTACCTAGGTCACGCCATAAAGGACTTAATGTTTAATCAATGCATAATGAAGGAACGTGCTTTATAATCTTGTCTCTGAGTTTGGTGCTTTTTCCCTGTCGGATTGTTGGTCCACTGTTGTGCTACTGAGGAGCATGGCCACATCTATATAAAGTCTTCCTGGTTTTGGAATGTGAATTTTCTGACATTATATTTTCATCTTTAGCAGTTTTAATTAACTTTAGCACCTGACTTAATTTATTTTTCTCTTTTACCTTTTGTCATGATTATGTTTTTTATTCTGATGTTTCCACATTGCTTGATGAACAGCTCAAACATCTCCTGAGAATGACGAGAACCCAAGTTGCTTAACAAGGTTGAAATCTCATTTTGCAGCAAGGAAACAGATGCTACTTATGTCACCCCAATGAATCTGAAGTCTGTAATCTTTGAGCATTTTAGATATTTGTACCTGAAATCCCTGGGTAACAATTAGTTTCTAACAATGTACTTTAATCTTCCTGTAGCCATCTCTGATCACTCATAAATTTATCTATTCACATAGAACAATACATAAAAAATGAAACAGACTTATCTTTCGCCACCTGTAACCTCCAAGGGAACAAAGTTTTTGATATTCCATCATCCCATGGGTCCACACAATAGAAATAGATATTTACTTAACTGGTCTCAGAGGACTGTTTGGAACAAAGTATCAGATGGATAAAAGAAAAAACAAAATAATAAAGAGACCAGGAAGAACCTTCAAAACCAAAGACCATTTGCTACCATTTGTTATTATTTCTGAAAGATCCACATATACAAGTAGGCATAAATATTTGTGTATATGCAAAATATGAAATATTTAGGTTCATTTCTATGTATTCAAGTACAACTACTATAGCATCAACAGCTAAAATCTATTATAACACTTAGGGAAACATGTTTAGCACTGTCTTCTATCTCACCAATCCATACTGAGCTGTATGAAAGCAAGCCTTATATTCTAAACTTTACAAACCTAGTAAAAGACTAGTGGATATGCGTTGAATAAATCCATAAATTGTCTTTTAATAATTTACTCATTCGTTTGTCATATATTTATTAACTATCTAATTTATGACAGACAAAGTAAATAGAGAAGGAGGAAAAAAACAACAAAACAATAGAAACACTGACTGAAACTCATGGCTTTCATAGTGCTTGTATATTAATGGAGTGATACATACAATATCAATTAATTAAGTAAAATACATAGTGTATCAGATAGTAATGAGTGTCATGGAGATGAACAAAGCAAGTAAGCTGGGTGGAGCGGGTGTATGTGTGTTTGTATGTGGTGTGTAATTTTTGAAGAGGTCAGGAAGACCTTACAGAGAAGAGACCTTTGAATAAGCACCCTAAGTATATAGAAAAAAGAATGAGTCTTGTAATTAAAGGTGAAGGAAAGGGCAAGTGCAAAGGCCTTGAGGCATCAGTGTGCCAGGAGGACTCAGAGGATGAGAATGAGAAGCCTGCACATTTGAAGTTCAGTGAGCAAGAGGGGTGAGCAGTGGAATATGTGATCAGAGAGACAGCTGGAACATAGGTTCTGCAGCTTCCCTTTAGCATTATAATGACTTTAAATTTTGCTCAACATGAATTTGGAAACCATTGGAAAATTTTAAGCAGAGGAGACTAACCAGATTAAGAATGGAAGCAAGAAGGCTGGGTGAAAGGCTACTGCTTGGCTACAGGATGGCAGGGATGGTTATGGGAAATCGCTGGGTTCTGTTGTATCTTGAAGGTAATTCCAACAGAGTTTGCTAATGGATATGATATGGGGTATGAGGGAAGGGAATGAATCAGGATGATATAAACATTAGCTAATAGTTCACTGATCACCTATGATGAACCTGTCATTGTTTTGTTTTACTTGTGTTATTTAATTTAATTTTATTAAAAAAGCATTTCCTAATAGAAGTTATTATTTTCCTCATTTATAGATGAGGAAATTAAGATACTGAGAGAGCCTATAACTTGTCTATGTCTGAAGCTTGCACAGGACAGAGATCCTGGATTCCGATCCAGACTAGCAGTCTGGCTCTGCTGTTCAGCTGTCAATCACTGGGCTCTGCTGCTTCTTCATGATGGCTCATGGCTCCCAAAGTCTTTGTTTTGCAAAAGTGAAAGAATATACTTGAAGACTGGAGGAAAAAAAAATTCAGGGAGAAAATCAAGAATTTGGTTTTGAAGATGTTGTTTGAAATGTCAGGGAGGGAGTTGGATACACAGGTCTGCAAGTAAAAATGGGGATCATGTTGTAGGGATAAAATGTGGCATCATCAGACCGTGGATGACAGTATTTAATAGACAAAGGTCTTACAGGAAGTGAGTCTAGGCAGATTGTTCTCTTGCTGGGTCAACTCTCCATTCTACTACTTCATCACTTTTTTAAACCAGAGAAAGAAAGACAACAGAAATAACAACAACAAAGAAGATGAAACAGCCTTTGGAGCATATTATATGTCATATTAGAAATGCTCTCCCTTGAAAATCTATTATGGATCTGCTCTTCCTTGTGCTTTCCTGTGACTTAAATAATTAAGAACATTTGTGACCGACAAACACCTTTTTGTGTTCTTTTATTTTAATGTGTTAAAATAAAATCATTTTGAAAATGAAATTAAGTTTCATTTTGAAATTTATGGGAATGAAAGGCAGAGCTTTCCTTTCTAACAATGATAAAATAACTTGAAAACAAATACATCACCTCACACAACGAACTAACTGTGGAATTTAATGTAAGGTTAATTCTTGTGCAACCATGATTAGGCATGTATGTTACAGAAATATGAGAAAACCTGATTTTAACACTGTATTATTTGCCCTACATTTTTATTGCCCAAAGGAAATGAAAAAGAAATAAAGTAAATCTGCAATGAAATTCTATTTTATTTAACCACTATATTGTTAGTACATACTATGTGCCAGGCACTGTTGTCTAAACATGTTACAAATATTAACATATGTAACCCTCCTGACAATTCTATACAGGAGGAACTCTATTATCACTAATTTACAGATTTTTTTAAAAATGGAGACACAGAGAGGTTAAGCGGGCTCAGAGACACACATCCAGAAGTTGGTGGAGCCAGGATTTGAACTCACAAAGACTGGCAAAGATCCATGGTTTTCATTCATATGAAAATGTTGTTCTAATTGATTATTGACTTTTCTCATATTTTCCTTATTTATATGTTGACAACTTGGATGTATATGTTAAAGATTTAGGAAGAGAGATTTGCATTTTAATTTGAGTTAGGCTTTTGATGCGCTATATCTTCTACTGACGTTCAAGATAGGGATGACATTGCTTCAGTTTCCCTGGAGAGAGGCCTTGCTTTATGCAATGCTCTTTATAAATTCTCCTGTCTACTCTCTCTTACACTTTCTCCTTTCTGTCCCCTACTCCTTCCAGAAGACTAAGAAAAGTAGGTGTGGTTAATTACATTTTGTCCATTCACCTTTCAGACAAATTATCAGAAGTCTAAAGTGGAAAGAAATTAAGAGATCTATTAATCCAATTCCCTAATTTTTTTTATGGGAGGAAACTGAAGCAGAAAGTTATCCAAATTTATTCAGGTAACACTTGGCATCAGTGAAGACTTAATCTAAAATAGTACTGGCAGACTTATTCTATAAAGGACCAAAGAATAAATTGTCTGTGCTTTCTGGGCCACACACTGCCTGTTCTATATTCTTCCTTGTTTACTTTACAATCCTTTAAATTGTTAAGAAAAAAAAAGAAAAAGAAAAAAAAACATTTTTTAGGTCTCAAGGCTGTGCAAAATCAGGCTTCAGGCTTGATTTGCTCACTACACCTCCAATCCACAGGTACACTTTTTAAAAAATTGCCCAATTCTAATTTTACATTGGATTATAAGCCTAATTATTCTTTCCCTCCTCCATTCACCTTTCTACAAATACTTATTAAGCACATACTGCTTGCTGGGCCCCATCCCCAGTGCTGTGGTGCTCCAGACAGACAGAGGCTCTGTACTTATGGTTGTAGGACAGAAAATAAGTATATCTGCAAGTAAACAGAATAATATATATTCAGATATTAATAAGTGCAGTAAAGAAAATCAAACAAGGTACAAGGATAGGTTGGACATGGAGGGTAGGGCCTACTTTATCTTGGGTGGTTAGGGAAAACCTCTCTAAGAAGATGCATTTCAGATATGCATGAACACATCAGCAAGATAAGGAAATGTCAATACAAGGGGCTGTGGACACAAGCTGAGTAGTCTAATACCAGAGGCTGGCACTTAGGTGCACTTGAAAGCTTGGCCCACTTTCTAGAGGAGTCGGGATGCTGGTAGCTGTCAATGTCAAGAATTTTGGAACTTGTAGTGTGTTGGTGAAACAATTCAGTTAACAAAGAACCCGGATCAGAGTTGAAAGTGTTCAAGAAACAGGCAGAGAGCAAACCAATATCTCTGGGCCACAGTTAATTGAGAAGGGTGGTGATGCATAAGGTTGGGAGGTAGAAATGCCTCTGTTATAGGGTTTGCAATTTATTATCATTGCAATGGTGAATTACTGCAAGCTTAAAGCAAGGGAGGAATGCCATCAGATCCATGTTTTCAAAAAAAAAATCACTCTGGAGAATGCAAGAATGCAAGAGCAGAATTTGAAAATGTATATGCGATTCCTAAAAAACAATTCAAGCAAAGGCACCAAAAATGCTCTATGATACATAATTTATTTTCAGAAATAAACATCTAAGCACAGACTTATTTTAACTGTTACTATTTATAATATGTTCCAGAATTTCAGGCTTCTCTTTAAAAAAAAAAAAGCGCCATTTATCCATTATCTTCTCAGCAAAAAGGAGAGAAGAAAAAGGAGAGCATTTTTTTTGTGGCATAAACATGAGAAATACAGCAACAAGAATTGTCTTAATTTTAATAATTTGTGTTTTCCAAAACATTAGAAATTGACAGATTCCGGAAACTCAGGTGTGACAACAAGTTGTGTTGATTTTCTTTGGGTAATTAATTTGTGTGCCTTTATAAAGAACTATTTAATGATATTTTTACTTAAAACTGAAAAAGCCTAACAATAGTTAAAAGAATATTTGATGTGCACCAATGACTGTTCTTCCTTTGAATCTATTGATTTCTAGTATAATCATAATTGATGCATTTTGTTAAAAAGGAAAATGAGGTTCTGCTTGCTTGTCTTTCCAAAGTTATGCCTGAATATTAAAAGGAAATAAAGAGGAAACAAATTAGGAAAGAAAGAAAACAGAAAAAAGAAGGTATTATTAAAGAAATGCAAATCAAAGCTACAATGTGGTATCACCTCACAAGGGTTAGAATGGGCAGCCTCAGAAAATCTATAAACAATAAGTGCTGGAGAGGGTGTGGAGAAAAGGGAATCCTCTTGCACTGTTGGTGGGAATGTAAATTGATACAGCCGCTATGGAGAACAGTATGGAGGTTCCTTAAAAAACTAAAAATAGAATTACCATATGAGGCAGCAATCCCACTGCTGGGCATATACCCTGAGAAAACAATAATTCAAAAAGAGTCATGTACCACAATGTTCACTGCAGCACTGTTTACAATAGCCAGGACATGGAAGCAACCTAAATGCCCATTGACAGACGAATGGATAAAGAAGATGTGGTACATATATACAATGGAGTATTACTCAGCCATAAAAAGGAACGAAATTGGGTCATTTGTAGAGACGTGGATGGACCTAGAGACTGTCATACAGAGTGAAGTAAGTCAGAAAGAAAAAAAAAATATCGTATATTAATGCATATATGTGGAATCTAGGAAAATGGTACAGATGAACTGGTTTGCAAGGCAGAAATAGAGACACAGATGTAGAGAACAAACTTATGGACACCACGGGTGGAAAATGGGGTGGGTGGTGGTGGGATGCACTGGGAGATTAGGATTGACATGTATACACTAATATGTATAAACTAGATAACTAATAAGAACCTGCTGTATAAAAAAATGAATAAAATAAAATTTTTAAAAAAGAAAGAAAAAAGAAGGTAATAAATAGAAACAATATTAATCAATTACTGACAAAGACAATTATTTAAATTGCTGTTTATGTGGGGCATGTTTGCTTGATGCACTAAGAGGAAGCTAAGTTCTTATTTGTCAGGGAAAATGTATTTAGTTACACAATAAAAAACTGGTTTTAACCCTGTTACTTTTCTAGCGTTGCCCCCATTAGTAAACAAGTAAGTGGTCTAACCACTTCTGCCCCCTCTCAGACACCCTCACACCAGTACGCTAATATACTTTCTGTACACAGTAGCTACTAGCAAGAGTGATCTGTTCAGAAATCAAGCCAGACCTTTAAACATGGCTGCTTAAAATTCTTCCGTAGAGTTTCTAAAATTCTGTCTTATTCAAACCGTGCTTTGGCCTACACCTACCCAAATGAGTTGATTCCCTCTACCTCTCAAACCAACCCCCTTCCCCCCCAGTTCCACACAACAACCACCTTCTCATTCCTGAAGTCCAGGGAGAGCTCCTTGATCACAATCACTCTGGTTAAAGCCCTGTTTACTATCCATTAGAGCATCTATTTTTATTTTCTCCATAGTCTTTTCTTTTAATCTGTGATGATCTTGCATATAGATATCGGGTTATGCTGGTCTCCTTCCCTCCCTGACTATACTAAGGCAGAACATGTCTGTTCACCTTCTTCATTCATTGGCATAAAGTGCTATGTGGTAAACGTTTGCCAAAATTATGAGCCATAGAACCCATTACACCATTGGAAAAGAAAACGACAGGACATTCCTGATTCTCTGTTTCAGAAATGTAAAATGATATATAATTTCATTTGTTCACACTTCTGGGCAGAAAGGTCACTTGAAGAACACCTTACCTGATTTCTCTGCTGACTGCCACCTTCTCTATATCCACTGACAATATGCATAATAATACGAACAGATAAATACTGAAAACCCTAGAATTGTGCTAAAGTAAATGAAGGTGCCATTTGTCTGTGTGTTGGTGACTGAGGAATTCCTCCTACATCCTGTACCTACGAAAGCCTAGGCACATTGCTTCTCAGGAAAAAATACAGCATTGTTAGCAAGTAAGTGTTAAAGAACCATGAGGAATAACACTGACATAAATTAATTTGGAGGGATAAGATCAATATGTGAGGTAGGCAGTAGAGACTAGGGAAAAGATTTTATTTGAATTAACTAATAGTAGTTTCTGAAATCAGTAGTATTTGGTAAAAGCATTGAACCGTCCCTGGGGTCATGTAGCAGCTAGACTCAGTAACAACCTTGTGGTGTGATAAGAGCTTAACCCTAAAGTGAACCCGAAAGGTCTGTGATCTCGAACTAGCCAATAAAGGAAAATGAAACAGAAGGAGGTCAGATACAGAAAATATTTACTTTATCCTCATAGTGCTGATAATGATGGTAATAAGAATAATAGCTAACGACAAGAGGACTTTTTCTCTGCAGACGCGGTCTAAGCACTTGGCATATACATGGACTCAACTCTCACCACATTGTTATGATACAACTGCTATGTTTATCCTCATTCCATAGATGAAGAAATGTAAGGAGAGGTGAGAAAACTTTCTCAAGACCCTGTACTAGCAGGTGGTAGAGCCTGAGCTCCTCAGTATGATATGCTGCCTTGGTTGTTGGTTTAACAAAAAGAAGAAATTCAAAAATGGCAATGTGCCAAATAATGCTTCCTGATGAGACTTATGGGTTTTAGTTACCTAGCCTCACTCTTTGGATGACTAAAATCGTTCTACAAATGACCACAAATTCTCTGTATAATGTCTAGGAGAAACTTTCCACCCACACACAGGTGGCTAACAAGGAAACCAAAGAGAATATTACTATGTAGTTGATGTCCTAGTTCTAGAGAGTCAATTGCCTAAAATTAGGAAAAAGGGAAAACACTAAAAACAAAAGTAAAACAAAAAATGGTTGGTTTTGGTCCCTCAAAACACAGTAAAATTTGAAGACAATAGAAGGACTATTTCCTGCTTTCAAAGAGAGACCATTCTAGTCAACCCAACTACCTAAGACTATCTGAGGTCAATGATTGATAGATTTGAGCATATAATATGAAAATGTCTGTACTACATGCAAATGACTTAACAAACAAATATAGGGAAGAACAATGTGGAAAATCATTTGAAGCATAGTTATCATCACTATTCTGCATAGAATCCTTACAAAAAATAATGAGTGAAGGTAAGGGCACATGAATAGATGGTCTTCACAAAGTACAAGAAAAGGATCCATTATTTAGCTTATTATTAAAATGAAACTTAAAACTTAGAGACAGTTTTTATTTTTCCTATTAATGGATGTCAAAGAAGATTATATGAAGCTTTCCCTATCAATATAGATGACACGATTTAAAGCTGGATATTGGGAGTACACATGATGTTATCATAAAACACAACCGTTGGCTTGTTGTTTACATACCTCCTTCACTTCTGAATAATTTGGAATATCTAAGTGTCTAAGAAAAATATTAAACTATTGCAAATTATTGTCATTTGAACATGAAAGTTAAAGTTTCTAGATGGTGATTAAAAATTGTTTATATAAAAATTCTAAGGATGGGGGCTTCCCTGGTGGCGCCAGGTTAAGAATCCACCTGCCAATGCAGGGGACACAGGTTCGAGCCCTGGTCTGGGAAGATCCCACATGCCGTGGAGCAACTAAGTCCGTGCACCACAACTACTGAGCCTGCACTCTAGAGCCTGCGAGCCACAACTACTGAAGCCTGTGCACCTAGAGCCCGTGCTCCGCAACAGGAGAAGCCACCGCAATGAGAAGCCCATGCACCGCAACGAAGAGTAGCCCCCGCTCACTGCAACTAGAGAAAGCCCGCGCGCAGCAACAAGGACCCAATGCAGCCAAAATAAAATAAGTAAATTTGTTAAAAAAAAATTCTAAGGATGAAAGTAAGAGTAAGGAAGAAAAATTATGGCTTCAAAAGAGAAAATCAATTAAATATATTAATGATGACATGAGGCTCACAAATACATTTATTCATTTACTTTGGAAATTAAAGAGCAAATTATGACAATAGTTTTTAAGAATGTTACTATTAATTTCTATGACAACAGACATAAAAATTACATATTGCAATATAAATAATAAAAGCCTTGGTTTTACATTGCCTTGAATAAACAAACTTTGGGGGTGGTATGATTTCTTTGTCCAAATTGACTGCCCATTCCAGAAATTGAGAACATAATTTCTCTTGTACCTACCATGATAGAGGAAATAGAATGGTTTTTATAAACTTATTAATTTATTAAATGATTCAAAAAACAGGACTAAAATAAAAGAACAGGGACCTCCCTGGTGGCGCAGGGAGATGAAGAACGGAACTCCCTGGTGGCACAGTGGTTAAGAATCCGCCTGCCAATGCAGGGGACATGGGTTTGAACCCTGGTCCAGGAAGATCCCACATGCCTTGGAGCAACTAAGCCCGTGCACCACAACTATTGAAGCCTGCGTGCCTAGAGCCCGTGCTCCACAACAAGAGAAGCCACCGCAATGAGAAGCCCGTGCACCGCAACGAAGAGTAGCCCCCGCTCGCCGCAACTAGAGAAAGCCCGTGCACAGCAACGAAGACCCAACCCAGCCAAAAATAAATAAATAAATAAATGAACTTTTAAAAAGTTAAAAAAATAAAAGATAAAGAACAATAGACTAAGACCCATGGCTTTCTATAAATTCAAAATGAATGAATATAAATTGTGTGTGTATGTACATGTAAGTCACAGAAATTTAACAGTACTCTGCATATGAATATTTGGTTGTTGAATTCTTTCCACCTTCCTAATTTCTATTTTTCAATTGATTGATTTAATTTTTACGCAATAAACATAGATGTAAATCATACAACCTGTTAGCAACTGTATTAGAAGCAGGGAAGAGCCAGATGAATAAGAAATAGTCCTTAAACTCATCATTAGTTAGGTTGTCAATAAAAACTTGATATCAAAGAATTAAAATCTAATTTATAAGTAATGTAATACATATACAAAATAGTAACAAAACAAGAGAGCATGTGGTGAAGCAAAAGATAAAATGACTCTAAGATTGCCCAATATTTTAACATAAATAAGACATTAAAGGACTCTGATTTATAGTTTATTAATTTTAATGTGGAAAAATTCCCTGTAAAATATTAAAACACATTTTTAAACAAAAAATGAGAAATAGGGATATATACAGTGCCTAGCATGGTGCCTGCCATAAGGTCACACTAGAATAACTATTTTATTTTGGAATAAATGAAGGAGTTTGAACACTAAGGCACTACTGTAAACTGCAATATGACTTTCAAAATGTTCATTTCCTCACCTGAAGATTAGATAATAAAATTGATACTGAAGTTTGCTTATTAATCTTGTTAATCCCCCGAAAGAAACTGCTCCACTGACTGTTTTGATACTATGGGAAAAGAAGTCAAATCTTTAAAGTCTGCTAGAACCTAATAGTTACTATTTAAAATGTATTTTGCTGCTTACCTTTCCTTTTCTTTTTCTTTTTAATGAACAGCTTGTTTCTGAAGTAGACACACACAATTTGGCACAGTTCTCTACATTTCAGCACAATATGGTTGAATTGGCAGTCTCTGCTCAGAGGAAGCCATTATTGTTTCAGCACCAAAACTTCATTAGTCAAATCCCTACAGAATGAGGTCTTTACAAGGCAGAAATAAGACTAATTGTGTGATGAGGGCACTGTTATGCTAATCTTTGTACTTGAAGAATATTTACGATAGAGAAAATATGGCTAAACAGATTTAATGCATATGACTTTTCTTTCATAATTCATTATGAATAAACAAGTTTTTTTCCAGAATTGATTTTAATAATGGTAAATTAAATGATTTTTTACTATCCACATGTATTGTATATAAAATTAATTTAAAAATATTTTTTCTATGCTTCCTGGTGGCATAAACTATAAGGGTAGATCACAAACATTAAATTTTTTAAAAAGTCTATAGGATTTGTTTGTTGAATTAGGCATTGTATTTTATAAACTCTTCAGTTAGCCAGAATTTAACAAGCATCAATCTGGATGATAAACATTTCTTCATATGCAAAAACTTTTTTTACTGGTTACTTTTTGGTAATATTTTCATAAATAAATGATATATTTCCTACATTAGCAAAGTATAAGAACATAATAAATGTATTTCCCTGAGAACTCAGTCACTATTATGAATCATATTTGTACTAGCTTATAAAATAGATGTTAAAATGTTAAGTGAAATATTTTAACTTGTAGAAAAAAATCACAGTGGGCGCATATCTTCTCTAAACACAGACACATACACACTTACACACACACACCACACACACACGAGATTACACATATTTAATTTCGGGCACCATTAACATGTAAAATTCAAAATGCATGTATTTAATACTTGAAAGAGTTGGAAGTTCTAGCTGAATCCTAGATTCTAACACAGACTATGATAAGACCTATCATTTGGCCAATAGGCACATGAGAAGATGCTGAACATCGCTAATTATTAGAGAAATGCAAATCAAAACTACAATGAGGTACCAACTCACACTGGTCAGAATGAACATCATTAAAAAGTCTACAAATAACAAATGCTGGAGAGGGTGTGAAGAAAAGGGAACCGTCCTACACTGTTGGTGGGAATGTAAGTTGGTGCCACCACTATGGAAAACAGTATGGAGGTTCCTCAAAAAACTAAAAATAGAATTACCATATGATCCAGCAATCCCACTCCTGGGCATATACCGAGACAAAACTATAATTTGAAAAGATACATGCACCCCTATGTTCATAGAAGCACTATTTACGATAGCCAAGACTTGGAAGCAACCTAAATGTCCATAGACAGATGAATGGATAAAGAAGATGTGATATATATATATATCATATATATATATCAGATATATATATATATATCATATATATATATCATATATATATATATATACACATACACAATGTAATATTACTCAGCCATTAAAAAAAAATGAAATAATGCCATTTGCAGCAACATGGATGGAACTAGAGATTATCATATTAAGTGAAGTAAGTCAGAAAGAGAAAGGTAAATACCATATGATATCACTTACATGTGGAATCTAAAATATGACACAATGAACCTACCTATGAAACAGAAATAGACACACAGACATAGAGAACAGACCTGTGGTTGCCAAGGGGGGTGGGCAGAGATGCAGTGGGAGGCTGGGGTTAGCAGATGCAAACTATTATGCATAGAATGGATAAGCAGCAGGTCCTACTGTCTAGCACAGGGAACAATATTCAATACCTGTGATAAACCATAATGAAAAATAATATAAAAAAGTATGTGTGTGTATATATATATATGTATAACTAAATCACTTTGATGTACAGCAGAAATTAACACAACACTGTAAATCAACAATACTTCAAAAAAAAAAGACCTATCATGGAGTTAAAAATATAGTTAAGGAAAATTGCATATAATATATATAAAATTTTAAACACACAACACAGGTCACAGTGTTTAAAATGAGAACAAAAAAATTAAGATATTTCAAAATATTGTAGATGTTGAACATTCAGTAAATACATTATTAATTTGTATGTATGATTTTATACTTTGAATGAAATTCAACATTGTTCGGAAGAGACGATACATGAGAAAAATCCTTTAAAATTTCTAAAATAAAAGTATCTGAGTAACTAATTGTGATTCATAACTGGTATAATTCACTTTATAGCGCTAATATTGGCAAAAGGTGAAACTATTATCATATAGCAAAATTCTTGTGATTTTTAAATTTTGATTTGTATCCTTTGCTATTTTCTTATAGACTTAGCTCCCCGAGATCACTCCTGAATATAGACTATATATTCCTTGTCTGAATGTTTTATTCTTCTTATAATTTAATACCAAAGTTTTTACATAATAGGAGTTCACAAAGTGTTTTCTCCTTAAGTGTCTCATTAAAATATAATTATTTTGTGTGCTGTTGTGTACCTAGAACCTAAAATTATGGTGTAATTAATCAGAAGAAATATTACTTCTTCTAAGCTTCAATCATAAGAACAAGAACAAAATGTTTGTAGGGCTATCAAGATTTTACATATGCATGCATAGTCATTTTGCTTAAAAATCTTACATCTACCAGTGTAGACTTCCATAATTATTATCAGAATCTATGAGTTTTAAAGATATTGCAAAATTAGGGGATAAACTGTTAACAGTAACAGATTACTTGAAAACCCATAATTTTTCTCATCTTCAGCATTCCTGATTATCTAATTTGTGTCCAAATTTTAGTTCAAAAACTACCTGGAAATGCTAATCTAATGTGAAATTCAGTAAATTTCTTTTGCATATAATAAATAGTTTTCTATTTTAATGACTCAGAGGTAGGGACCACCTCTGGTCTCTCCTGAAATCTGCATTGTTGAAGAATAGCTTGAGATACTATTGGTATCCTGCCCATACTCCCCATCCTTCCTGGAAGCTCATGTGTTGACTGCTTTCTCTGTGTGAGAACATTCTCTGAATGCAGGAACCCCTGCTGTGTCCCTCTAAAGGCCAGCATGGGGGTAAGGGAAAAATCAACCAAAGAGCATCAGGAGTTCTGGGGCATGTTCTTTACAGTTTTTCAGAGGATCCCTAGAGGAACTGGAACCGGTTACCTACAGTAGTAACCCAATCACAGATATACACCCTATTTGCGTTGCTTGTTTCCCTAAATTTTATACCCTTTCCCTTCACATTTCTTTCTGAGATCATTTCCTTATTAAAATATCTACACTTAAACCCTTGTTTCAGGTTTTGTTTTTTTGGGGAAACCCAAACTAAAACAGCTGTGAACAGAAATGTTTCTAGAAGGCAAATCCTCAAGATGGGTTTCTAGAATGTGATCACTGACTTATCTGGTGGTAAAAGAATTCATTGTTGTATAAAATAAGTGTGATAATTGTTCAAATGCTGCAACTTCATAATTATTAAGACTCTCACTTTCTGGAAATTGGGATCGGGGCACAGCTGAAGCAGAAGCACTGGCTTATACAATACCTTTAGCACTTGAAATATACAGGACAGTGGTAATTAGAGGCATTGTGGAGTTGGGTAGCTTTTGGCTACCCTCTTAGAAGCCTTGAAAAAGGGAAGAATAGTTTTGGGTCATCCAACTGTCAACTCAAACATTACTGTAAAAGCCAAAAAGCCCCCATCTCAGCATTTGAAGAGGCCATCACTCCTTCACCTGGAGGGAAGACTATGCAGAAACAGGCTCAATATTTGATCGTAAGAGTGGCAAGATCAGTGTCCTGATGTGAAAATCGTGGGAGTCTGGGTTTGGGGACTTTTGGTAGGATATGCTTAAGAACCTTGAATCCACACATTCATGTAAACCCTTAGGCTGATAAGAGTACTCCTTTTCCTTTTTCTAGAGTTGAGTAACCTCCTGATTTTTGGAGACCTGCAAAGACCACATCTGAATGGATGCCTTGTAAGTTGATATTTGTCCTGGTCAAGATTTTCCCATCACCTGCTCTCACTGCTCCTAGACCAATAACTTAAGATCAAGACTCAATATGGGGGACTTCCCTGGTGGTCCAGTGGTTAAGGCTCCACACTTCCACTGTGGGTTCAATCCCTGGGCAGGGAACTAAGATCCCACATGCTGCATGGCCAAAAAGTAAAATAAACAAAAATAAATCAATAAATATTTCTTAAATGCCTTAAAAAAACCCCAAACAACTCAATTTGGCCCCAAAGAAGAAATGAAAGGAAACAGATAATTCCAAAAGGCCTGCAGAACTTTGCTAATATTTACCAGAATGGATCAGGAGGGCATGTAAGTGAGCTTCTTCTAAACATGTTGGAGCAGAGGTATATAAATAAAAGGCAGGATAGGGGAGAGTAAATATATATGGAAGGACTCTTATGACTCACAGTTGAATTCTCTAGCAAGGATGCCCGAAATGGAACTTTGAATCCTGGAGATGATAATGGCTTATAGTGAATGGGATGGACATGCTAGAATATCCTTGGCAGAGTCTTGAGGAAGTGATCAGAAGGCTCAGATATACAGACGTAATTGAATAGATTTATTATGTAATACCAGAGAGCCCCTTTACTGATTATGTTCCCCCAGAGGCCCGAAAGACACTCCCTCACTAAAGCAATGAGGAATGTGCTAGTGAGGGGAATGCTGGAATTGTGAAAAGTTCCGTCATAGCTGTCCACCATAGCTCAGATTGGATAATGGGAGGTAAATCTTTGAAACTGTGCTTACTAGTGTTAATGCAAATAAGAAGGCCAGTAGCAGCACCTCACCTTATCAGAGACAAGTTGGGTCTAATTCCAGTGGGTGCAGCACACTTGAAGTGGCAACCAGCGACCTGACTTAAAGGGATTTATGGCAGTGACTAACAGACTATGATGTTTCTAGGGGCAAGATAGGCAGCCAATGAAGATATTGCTTGGCATATATCTTCTTATATCTGGCTTATAGATGCCAGATAGATGGAGAGTTGTTAAGGAAAAGAATGATGTTGGCAGCCATAAAAGGAACTCATGATTTTTTCCCCCCAGTTTTTAGACCTAGGGTAATTCCCAGACATAAGACAATCAATGAAAGGAAACTAGATCCTCTTGAGACAGGGCCCTACGATGCCAACATACATTTTTATAGTAGCTGTTCTCCCAAGCCTTCTCAATGGAACCTATGGCATTTAGCAAAGTAATTATGCACCAGGGGAAGGGTAACTCATAGATATTTAGGAAAATGTTTGCTAGTGGGTCTTACCTGGCATTAGACTAGGCAGTCCCAAATGTAATCATATTCCCACTTTAGAGCGGGGTCATAAACGGTGTCCTGGCCCATACTTATCTTGTGGTGGGATGAGTGAGTCTGTCTCATTCTGTGGTCAGTTCTCCTTTTCTTAACTGCACATTGAGGATGAATATGCATACCAGCTCACAGAAATCTTAGAGTATTGGTTTCTTACTCTATGGGATGCAAATTATCATGATAGGAAAGGCCAAGTGGAAGTCACTTTAGACCACTGAAACTGCCTCCACTGGCAAAGCTAATTAGAAGCATAGTCATGCCCTAAGTGGAATGGTAGAGTTTTGACATATTCAAAGACTTTAAAGTCATAGGTTTGCTGCTGTATCAGCCCTGCCTGCAAACACTAGATGTGCAATGGGTGGTGACTGCAGATTACTATAAACTTAACCTAGTGATAACCTCAAGGCATCAGTACTTAGTAAGTTTCTTGCCTAAAGGCTATGTTAACTCTGCTGTTCTCTACCACAAAAAAGTAAAGGCCTTAAGTGCCTGGACATCCCAGAAAACTCTATGCTGTTCTAGTATATCAATAGTATCATATTAATTATATCTGGTGAGCAGGAAATGGTAAGTTTTCTAGATGCCCTTATGAGAAACAAGTGGGCCAGTGGTTAGGAGATAAACTCTTCCAAGATTTAGGTTTCTGCCTCATCTGTGAGGTCATTAGATTAGCCTAATGAGGTTAGGAAACAGCCATTTTAACTGAGTTACAAGGATATTTTAAGAGATCTCCAGGCACAGGAACTACACTATAGAGTAAACATGCAGAGCACCAAGGTTAAGGTTATCACCTAGAGGAAGAGCCACACCTACCAGGAATGCTGGCATTACCCAGAGAGCTTGCTGTCTCTGTGCAGGCTGACCAGTTCCAGCTGAACTGGATCTCCTCCCATTTAACAGAAGGGGAAATGTACCAGCCTCCAGGGCCCTCCATATTTACTTCTCATGAGTGTGAAAGTATACTTCTGCAAATGTATCAGGTATTGAAGAATTGTTGTTCAAACTGGTCCTACCGGCCTTTCACTCTTAGCAACTGAATTATGAGGATTCTCTTTAGCCCACCAGTACTTGGTACTGACAGAGTTTTAAACATCTACTAATATCTGATGTGTTTGAAAATATACCTTATTATGGCCTGAATTTCCCCATTTCTATTCAGCTTGAGCACTTTTTCCTATTTTTACTGACCATTCAGATTTCCTCCTCTCTAAATTGCATCTTTCACCAATTTAAAAATGTAGATTACTTTTGGTAATTGTTAGTTTTAAAACCTATTTATATATTCTGGTTACTTTCTCAGTTTTATGTGCTGCAAAAATCTTTTTCCAATCTGTGTTTTGCATTTGAATTTGTGTATGATATGTTTGAATTTACAGAAAATATTAGTATAAATTGCATCAATATTTCCTTTTTAAAAAATTTTTTGCCTTACATAAGAAATATTTCTTATATCACTGCCACATAGATAAGTGCATATATTTTCTTCTACACTTGGTTCTTTAATGCACAGGAAACAACTTTTGTGTTTGGTATATTTTAGGGATATATTTCCCCCCTTCTATTCTTAACCAGGAGACTTCCCATCATGTTGTATTGAGAAATCATTACTTTCATCACAAATTTGAAGCAAAATTTGTGATGCTTTATATCAAACTTCCATATAAACATGGATCGATTTCTATACTTTCTACCCTATTTTATTAATACATTTATCTCCACAGGCTCCACTACCAGGACACTGCCTTAAAAACAAGTCCTCTGATTTGATGATTAGAACTAATGTATCACAGAGCAAATCCTCTCACCTTGTTCTTTTCTTCAAAACATTTCTTTTCTATATTTAATTCTTTGTTCTTTCACCTGTACTTGAAAATCATAGTCAAAATCCACTATGAAACTATTTTGATTACAATTCATTGCATAATATTTATAACTTCATTTGAAGACAATTGACATCTTTACAATGCATTAACAGACTCTTATCCACAAGCATGTTAAACTCAATCACTTTATTTAGTATTACCTTAATATCTTAATTATTTTTATAGCAATGTTGCAAAATTGTAAAATGTAAATTTCTTGAATCGTATTCTTCTGAAAGGCATTACCTTGTGAGTTTTTTATGTTATTTTATGAGCTTGGGAGTTCAAGGAAGAAGACTTGAATTCCAACTCCAAATCTTAGAGCAGTTCTGTGATGACAGATCATATAGTATAATTGTTTTTTTAAAAATTTCATCCAGAATCCAGAATATATATGATTCATTTAAATTTTTTTTGATACTGTCTAGATTTTTTTCTGGTGTACTCTTTCACTAAGATTGTGACATTTTCTTGAGCCATTAATTTTGCAGTTTTATAGCCCTGCTTTGTTTTGGTTGAAAGCCTTTTCTCATGTGACAGAGTAACATTTAAACCCCAACTCCCAACTACAGTAACTCCATTTCTGCCTTACTCCCAACAGCTAAACTGTCCAGACCACAACCAGTGGTTTTTAGCTTCCTTACTCCTGTACCTATTTGGGAGATCAGCTATATTGCCTAAGTTTGTTTGATATAGTTTATTCAACACTTTTTGGTACTGGCTATTCCATGGGTTCTCATATTTTCTAGCCCAAAATATTGTTAGAAAAGGGAAATTTAATACAAGATTTTTATTACTAATATGTTCTAGTCACTAAAAAGTAACCCAGTAACTTTATTAGTTTTGTGAATAATTTAAGTAGCATCAAACTCACAAACAGTTCAACAACAATGAAGGGGAATGTTGTGGAATTTTCTGCAAGATTACTAATATATCTATTTTAGTAGCAAAGGTATAATAATTCATATTTAAACAGCATGAATATGGGAACACCACGAAGCCTAACTTCTACTGATGCAGATATACACCCTCATACACTGAGGGTTAAACAAAATCTCAGAGAAATTGAGATGTTGGAGGAAAATTACCACTTATTTTCAAGAATCTTAGCAATTGAAACTAAAATAATTGCAGGATAATTCCCCAAATTCAATGATTTCAAGGTGTTTATCTCCAAATCTGTAGAAATTTGAATCATCTATATGTGTACATGCATACTGGAGATTCTGCAACACCTACTAGTCATCAGAATTCTTAGTGGAATTCTGAATTAGATTTCTTGGTAAACCTGAATATTGCAATCAACTATGTTTTAAATACCTTATCATATGTAAATTTGAAACTAACCCATCTGTAAGAAACCCCCTGCAAAAATAAAAATTCCTGTATTTGGATTAGATAATCATCCTTGAGGACAATCTACTCTAGTCATTATATTTTGGTAACTAATGAATAAAACTAAAATCAGTTTTACTACTTTTACTGGATTTTACTTTTGGTTCTGTTATTTTCATGGCACTTTGGGCAAGACTGCTAATTAATTTTTATCCCCTTTTAAAATAGTATGAGAATTTTTATAAGGATATTTTGAGATTGGATATAACCACATAATCTAACAAAATTAGCTATTCAAGAACTAAATCATTCCCGTGTTATGTGATCTTGTTGAATATTCTTATCATCCTGCATTTATTTTATTTTATTTTTAGGCTGTGTTGGGTCTTCCTTGCGGCGTGTGGGCTTTCTCTAGTTGCGGCGAGCAGAGGCTACTCTTCGTCGTGGTGCACGGGCTTCTCATTGCGGTGGCTTCTCTTGTTGCGGCACACAGGCCCTAGGGCTTCAGTAGTTGTGACGTGCAGGCTCAGTAGTTGTGGCTTGCGGGCTCTAGAGCACAGGCTCAGTAGTTGTGGCACACGGGCTTTGTTGCTCCATGGCATGTGGGATCTTCTGGGATCTTACCAGACCAGGGCTCAAACCCGCATCCCCTGCATTGGCCCCCTGCATTGGCAGGTGGATTCTTAACCACTGCACCACAAGGGAAGTCCCCATCCTGCATTTTTAAATAACTAGTATAATGATAATTTGTATTAATAGAAGATCTCAAAATGCTTTCTGAATCATCAGAAAGACTAGATTAGGTTCAGAATAGTTTTAGTTCCAAGTGACTCATCTGTCTCATTAATCTCCTAAATTGAGCCTCAAAGTCCTTCAGAGTATATCTTCAGAGAAACTCCTACTCCATGGCATTCTTATTAAAGTGTTAAAATGGATTTCCTTTTTTATTTTTGGTGGCAAAATATCCAGGTTAAGATAGGACTGCACTTTTCACTGCCTACTAAATATGTGGCTTTAACCAACTTCACAATCTCCATAAACACTTGGCTTTATCTACATGAATGGGATAATAATGTGTTACTGAAAGTGTTGTATGACAGTGCAGACAATATGCTTAGACAGGGCCAGGCATGGTAGTAAGTACTTTTACTCACTTGAACGTCACTATTTTACTGATATTTTTTAGCCATTGTTTTCATTATGTTTCTGTTGTTCCCAATAACAAGAAATTAATCTATAGTGCTCAATCCAAAGTTCTCCAACACAGAAATGAGATAATTTATGGAATCACAACTCTCATTACTCTACAAAATTTTCTTGCGTGATCTTAAGATCCTGGTTCTCTCTGATTCACAATTTCTCCATCTGATACATGAAATTCAAATATACTCTGTGTAATTTTGAATTTGTCTCTTTTCCTCTGAGCCTTGGTTTCTTCATCTGAAACATGAAGCTGGTGGGCCAATGATTATGAAGACTGAATTGTGGAGAATACCTTTGGAATTCAGTATGGTATCTGAGAAATACATGTCAGAGAATAATCTTAGAATCTTTCTCAAGTCTCTATAGCATGACGTGATCTTCATCATTAAACATTGTTTCCCATGATACCATCAAAATTGCTCTTACCTCCTCTTGCCATTATCATCTCCCTATTAATTGTCATATATCCATCACATGTTAAATATTAATTATGTATTAACCTTTGTTATGCCCTTTGCCTGAGTAAAGTCAGGCAAACTCATGACTTCAAGACCAGCTTCAGAAATTGACATTTTCATGATCTCCTTGCACTACTGCAGCCCCACTGATATTTTCTTTATAAAATATCTTGGAATTTCACTCATTTGTTGAACACTTATTTAGTAATCCTGGGAATTTATATTACAAAAAGAAATTAGACATACTACTTGCATGTGGGAGCTCTAATCCTGCAGAAAATAACAGGCATGTGTATAGATGAATTAAAATATTTTGTAGGAAGGATATTACTGATTTTACCATTATGTGTTATATTGTACTCTAATCCACTTATACAATACTTTTTAACTTCTTAATTATATCATACATTTCTCAAGGGCAAGGAGTGCTTCACATTTAATGATACTTTATATTAATTATTCACAATGCTGAGTACTTTATAAGGGCACAAAATAATATTATTTGTGTAACTAAATAAAAAGAATGCTTATTATTCTCACAACTTTTCCATTATTCAGAATGTTCAATTCTAATCTCTGTTTTGCAAACAAGTTTGAGATTTTAAAAATTAGAAATGCAAAGGCAATGTTATATTTAAGAGTTCATGGGAGAAAGCTGGAGTTGTAATAAGGAAGAAAGGATATTAAAGGACGGATAGAAATTAAGGAATGCAATAATAACAAAGTACTTCTGATTCCTATCCTGATAGCACACTAGCATCATGCTAGCTTTCCCTAAAACCAACTCCAGAGAAAATTTAGAAGAGGGTGATATATATTTCAGGAATAAGAAACAAACAAACAAAATGCTTTTAGGAACCCTTGGGTAGGCTCAGTGCTCTCTTGAACTGGTGATATAGATGGAGGTGAATATGAAGATTCAGTAAAATGGTAAGTTGAAAGGAATCATTTTACTTCACCTTATTCCTTTCTGCCATGTTGGTGCTTCACACAGAAATTTTCTGCAACAGCTCAGGTTCTAAAAGAGGGGAAGGGAGAACCTAATACAGAATAAATGCCCATTAGGTTAACGAATCTATGAAAACTGTTGCTTATGAACCACATGAGCTGCGCTTGAGCATTTGTTCTTCAGTTTCTCCTCCTCAAAGTCTTCAAAGCTAAGGAAACTGTTTTTGCAGTACTGCCCTTTGCTAAGAGTTAAATGGGGTGGAAACCTGAAAATTGACTGGTTGGGTACCATGAAATTGAGTGGTACATGAAGTTTCTGTGGTTCCTTGGCTCCCTTCCCAAAGGTTCTGGCCACAGGGCTGGCTTTTAGCCCCTTGTCAGGAAAGATGACCAGCTAGAATAGTACATACTTTCAGGGAAACTTATGCTTATAAATAGCCAGCCAAATGAAAAATAATATTCTAAAGAAAGATGAAAAACTTATCATATTTTACCACCTGAAGCAGAATTCTTAGAACAAATGGACAAGTATTTAAAATGTATATAGTTAGATAACAAAATAATTTATTAATATGAAATAAAACTATAATTATAAAAATAAATTTTAATTATTTAACAGTATAGTATTTGAAATAAAGTACCCAACAGAATAAGCAAAAAATGATGACAGCTGAAAAACAATTGCTGAGCTGAAAATTAAGATTGAGAAAATGCAATCATAAAAGAGAAAGATAAAATAATTTTTAAAAATACTAACAGCCAAGGCAGGTAGATATAGAGAGACCAACATCAGAATAATTGACATCAGAGAAAAAAGGTGAAAAAATATAAATGGAAAGGAAAATGTATTCAAAGAAATAATGGAATTATTTTCCCATAGTTAAAGAAAAATGAAAAACTTAACATCTAAAATTAAAAGTGTGAATTCTGTGGCAAACGTAAGAGAGAAGAAAAAAATCCACACCTAAGTATATAATAGTGAGATGTAAAAATATCAATACCTAAGAGAAACTTCTCAAAGTATACAGAAAGCAAAAGCAAATTTTAAGAGCCTATTATTTATAAAGAAACAAGGAGCAGGTTAATAACCTGATCAACATTTAATGCAAGTAGGAAACAAAGTTATGGCTAACATGTTTGAAGAATAATAACTTCGAACCTAGAATTTTATATCCAACCAAATTATCATTCAAAGATGTGAATGTAATAAAGATATTCTCAGATAGCTATGATCCCAAAGGGTTTATCACATAAGGATCCACAGTCAAACACTCTTGGAAGAGGTACTCATGAGAAAATAAATAAATCCAGGAAAGTGTTACAATAGAAATGAAAGGTAAAGTTTATTGTTATCTAATGAAATCCTACGAAAGAACGAGGTAGTGGAAGATGAAGTAGAAGAAGAGCAGGAGGAGGAAGAAGGGAACACGCCAGCACTAAAATCCTAGACAACACCAACTTAATGATAGGTGACCAAAGCAAGGGGAGCTCAAAGTGGTATGTAAGCATGACACAGTGTGAGTTTTGTTAGGGAAAGATACAAGTTATTAGTTTTTTTTTTAATTAAGAAAGATAGATAAATATGAGTATGCATCTTAAGATAACTGGTATAAGAATGAAAATAAATTATATAACACTTATCAAAAATATCAATGCTGGAAATCAGAAAAAAAGAAAAAAATACTGTAAATGGAAAATAAGAAGAGAGACAGGTGAAATCAGTCTTAAATTCTAGGACTAATCAAATATATAGAAGCTATTTAAACTGAACTACTAAAATTCAGATGTTTTAAAATTAAATTTAAAAAAACAAATAGAATTCAGCCATATATTATTTTCAGGAGTTACACTTAACACAGAGACACAGAAGTTTCAAAACATAAATGATAAAAAAAATCATATCCAACAAATGTCAATTAACCATCAGCTGTGTACTACTTTTGACAAAATAGAATTTAATGCAAACAATATCATAAGACACAAAAGAAAATATACACATTGGTAAAAGAAATAATAGAGCAGAAACATTTAATCATCATAAAATATATGCCTCTAACAATATATTTGAAAAAATTATAAAGCTACAATTGAAAACTGTGGAAACAGGAAGATCCACAAAGGCATTTAACAAACCTGTCTCGGAAACAAAGAGGTCAAATTGAAATAAAACAGGTTGTGTTACTAAAGATAAAATATTATTACAAATAATGCACATATATGTTATACATAATAATTGTATTAATTACATATATGCATATATGTGCAAGATATGTACATGTATGTATTTAAATGTACATATGCACACATAGCACATAAAACTATTAATACGTTTGCACTACCACATGAACAACTCCACATTCAACAGAGAACGCACTATTTTTAACTACGCACAAAAAATTTCAAAGAATATTTTATAAAGAGTCTTCAATGAATTCCACAAGCCATTACAGACTTTATCCTTCTTTGATGTAAGATCATACAGATTATATTCTCTTCCATGCAAAAAATAATAACTTTAAAACCATCAATATGCTAATTGTTGCCAAATGTATTTCTCCATCCTAATCTCTTTTGGATCCAAATTTATAGAACCCCCTGCCTACTTGGTCCTTCCACTTGAATGTTCAATAGATACCTCAAACACGATACATCCAAAATTTAACTTCAGACATTCGCTCAGACTTGCTCAACCCACCATTTACCCCATCTCAGATGATGGCAATTCAGTTGCTCTTTTGCTGAGACTGAATTTTTGACTCATGTCTTTCTCCATAGTTTGCATTCTGTTTGCAAACTGTAATAGGCAGTGAACAATGGAAACACATTCAGAGACAGAGGTTCTATTCAGGAGGTTGTAGAAGGAGTGTTCCTGTTCCTGAGCAACAGCTGTGGAGGAGTGAATACTTGGGAAGCAGAATTGGGCAAAGGGGGAGGTGAAATGCAATGCAGTTGCAATGGTGTCCTCAGCCAATTTCACAGAGGGCTTTGGAGCTGGAATTGCTCTTCAGGGAGTCCCCTCCCCCATATACCACTGAACATTCAATAGATATTCGTTGCTCCCAGGCCTGAGTAGTTCCATTCACCTAAGGGCAACTCCTGCAGAGGGGACTCATAAGAGTCACCAGCTGCCAACAATCTTGGTGCATGATGGGGGTCAGAGCAACACCAATTGTATCCACTACACTCTGCTTACTTCAGTAACCTAACAGGGGTCTCTCTGCTTCTATCCCTGACCCTGTAATGTCTATTCATACACAGCAGCAAAAATAACATTTTTGAACCATGGATCAGATCATGCTATTCCTCCACTTAAACTTGTGAATTATTCCTGCCTCCTACTAGAGGCCAAAGTTCTTTCTACTATGATAAAAGAAAAGAAGAAAAAAAAAAAGATTCTAAGACATCATTTGCATCAAGCAATGTTTCTGCCAGGAAAGGCAGGGAATATGTGATCTACTGTAGATGAATTTGGCTTTATGGGTCAGGCCCTTCAGATTAATCATGAAAGTAATTTAGAGACAATTAGTTCAATGCATTGTGGGTTTACTGTCGTAGTGGTGTATATGAAAATGAGTAGCTCCTCCAAAGATGCTCTCCCCAACCAAAGGCAAGAGTAGAACTTAAAACAGAAAAAGACAGTGAGCGTTTCACAAAGAAAAAGTATAATAGGTTAGTTCAAACAAAGACTTATCTTGTTATATCAGAATTGGTTGTGGAGCTCTGTGCTAACCAAATGCTGTGCACAGTTTGTGGTTTCTTAGGATCCATACTTACTCACCAAGTCCACTATGTTGAATCCATACAGTAGAGTTGAGTCATAGCTAGCAAAGGTCACAAGTTTACTATTTGGCAGATGTTGGCCAATTTCCTGAGAAGCAATTGTTTCTATTCTTTCATCTAGGTCTTAACTGCTTTCTATCTTCCAATCCCTCACAACTTTCAGCCTTAGGATGATGCAGTAGAAAAATTAACACACACATGTGTAAAGATCTGCAAAAATCTCTTCTATCGATGGATGAAGAGGTCCTACATGATCTGGAATGATCTTCTCCTTCTGACCTTCTTTCCTCAAAACTAACTCTCCTACGACCACACTGGACACCTTTCTACTCTTAGATGACAGCAGGCATTAGCACTTTGCACTGGCTGTTCCCTCTTCCTGAGATGCTCTTTCCCCAGGTATTCCCAAACACCCTGCTCTCCTTCAAATCTTTGGTCAAATTTCACTTCTCAAAGCTGAAATTTATATCTCTATTTATTACAGCACCCTGTGATATTAATCTCCCTTAAACTGCTTTGTTTTTTATTTTCCCCTAACAGCACTTATAACCTTAAATCATACTGATTTATTATGTTTAATTTTACTTGTCTGTCTCCCCTACTTACTAGACTATGAGCTCTGCTAAAGGGTCCCCACTTCCAATCATCATCTCTGGCCTTTCCTCTAATTTAGATTAAAGCATTCATTCTGTGGAGACTTTGACAATATGAAGTTCTATTCCAAATGTGATCATACCAATGTATAATCTATATGTGTGTGGCAGTTTGTGTGCTTGAAAATATGCTGTATCTGAAGTGAGAAAAACCAGGCTCAACTTCCTAATCCACTATCCAGTGACTACTTGACTTTGCAAAATTCACTTACTCTGTTGCGGTATACATGGACATGACTACTAACCATTTTTATTGCCTGTTTTAAATCAAGTTCTCCCGCAGTAAATCATGAGACCAGGATTCATGTGCAAGTGGCTTATTATAGAAATGCTCCCAGGGAATCTGATAAGTAGCACGAGAACTCAATGAGGAAGGGGAAGAAGCCAAGCAAATATGCAGTTTCAGGCCATGGCCAACCTTAGCCTGCCCTTAGTGAAGCTCTGGAATATAAACTATACCTCAGTGTTTGTCCAGCTTGAAGGCAAGGTAACTGGGCTTCATACTCCTCTAACAGTGAATCTTGGCTAACTTTGCCCACTGAGACCCACAGGTGGGATGGGCATAAACTCTCAGTCACTGCTGTCCAGGCAAAGTGAGTCTAATAGCCCAAATTTAGTCCTCTGAAGTGTATGGCAACTGCAGCTGTTGGAATCAAAGGACATAGATACCTTAAGAATAAGCACTCAAAAAAACTAAAAGTTATCTGAGGATACCCATACAGAGCACTGAAGGCACCTACTAGATCCTTCCAAGAGGAATTGGTTTGATCAGTAAATTGTGTTACATTAAAGGCTATAAAGGTCCAGGAAGCAGTTACAGGCTGGGGTCCTGAGCACCAATCCTCTCTTTGGGGCTGGCTGCTGAAATGGTCAAAAGGAAATCACATGAAAATAACGTTGGGGCAGCACCACAATTTGCTTGAAACTAGGTTGACCAGTGCATTTTTCATTCCACTGTGATCTACATTTTACTGCTACCCACACAAAATATTCATGTAGTTATCTGCCCTCATAAATCATAAATTTCGATTATCTTCTCTGATAAATTATCCACAAGAACTCCATGCTTAACAGGAACTGGGTATCTGAAGATCTTAGAATAATCTTTATAAATTAAAATATATACGGTTAGAACCCAATCCAAAAATGGGCAGAAGACCTAAGTAGACATTTCTCCAAAGAAGATATACAGATGGCCAACAGACACATGAAAGAATGCTCAACATCATTAATCATTAGAGAAATGCAAATCAAAACTACAATGAGGTATCATCTCACACCGGTCAGAATGGCCATCATCAAAAAATCTAAAAACAATAAATGCTGGAGAGGGTGTGGAGAAAAGGGAACCCTCTTGCACTGTTGGTGGGAATGTAAATTGATACAGCCACTATGGAGAACAGTATGGAGGTTCCTTAAAAAACTAAAAGTAGAACTACCATACGACCCAGCAATCCCACTACTGAGCATATACCCTGAGAAAACCATAATTCAAAAAGAGTCATGTACCAAAATGTTCATTGCAGCTCTATTTACAATAGCCAGGACATGGAAGCAACCTAAGTGTCCATCATCGGATGAATGGATAAAGAAGATGTGGCACATATATACAATGGAATATTACTCAGCCATAAAAAGAAACGAAATGGAGGTATTTGTAATGAGGTGGATGGAGTTAGAGTCTGTCATACAGAGTGAACTAAGTCAGAAAGAGAAAAAGAAATACACATATATATGGAATCTAAGGGAAAAAAAAAAAAAGTCATGAAGAACCTAGTGGCAAGACGGGAATAAAGACACAGACCTACTAGAGAATGGACTTGAGGATATGGGGAGGGGGAGAGGTAAGATGTGACAGGGTGAGAGAGTGGCATGGACATATATACACTACCAAATGTAAAATAGATAGCTAGTGCGAAGCAGCCGCATAGCACAGGGAGATCAGCTCGGTGCTTTGTGACCACCTAGAGGGGTGGGAAAGGGAGGGTGGGAGGGAGGGAGACGCAAGAGGGAAGAGATATGGGAACATATGTATATGTATAACTGATTCACTTTGTTATAAAGCAGAAACTAACACACCATTGTAAAGCAATTATACTCCAATAAAGATGTTATAAAAATATGTATATATATATACGGTTAGGAAAATTAGTCAATGCAATGTATCATAAATGCTGGAAAAGTATAGACCCTATAAGAGAGCCAAAGAAACTTTTATTTATTTACTTAAGTAGCCTACCAAAGTGTCCAATTTGTTCATTGAATTGTGGCTAATGGAAGATGCAGTAAAAGTCTCAAATTACCAACTCAAGCTTCATTTCTGTTTCCACTACCTGCTGAATAGAAGGAATGGAAAAGAACATTGCAGTGGAGATGGGCAAAGCAAAATGTGGAAAAATAATAAAAAAGGATGAATAATTTTACAATATAGAAAAATGGATACTTAGGAGTTGTCTGTACTTCTGTTTTTACAAATTGACATCCAAATCAAATTGGAGGGATATGTTGAATAGATAATTATTTTTGCTGTACTGAAGAGAACTGGTCTCAAAATTAATTGATTAATTTGCTTGTTGTAAGCAGGACAAAGCATTCTGTATTAGGAATTTAGGTACGTAATTTCAACATCTTTTAAGTATAATGTCATTTTCCTTGGTAATTTTTTATATTGCAACAAAAAGAATATTAATACAACAATCAAATAAAATGGATAGAAGGCTAGATTTGTTTTAGAAAATAGCATAATAATAAAACAAAACCTAAGAAACATCCATATTTTGAAATAAGTAACCATCAGCTAAAGCTACCCAAATCATCTTAAAACAGGAAGGAATACAAAACAAATAGGTCTAAAACACTACTCACAAACCCTTACGTAAGACAAGGAAGCAGAAATGACCATATTTTAAGGCTCTTATACTTGAATCTATGTGATTAGGATATTTTAATGCAATGAAGCAGAATTGCTAGGAATCAATTCCTTTGAAATTGAAGCAATAATGTCCCTAAAGCAAACATTTGCCTTATTTCAACTCTTCATAATGACTGTGAATCAAGCAAACTATACAATGACAGAGATTTAGAGTCAACGCAAATAAAGATAAGAGCTATAGCAAACCCTCTGGAAGCTCTGTCCAGCTAAACCTTCACAGCTGAATGGTTTAGCTGAAAATGGCTCTGTGATTTTCTTGGGAAGTTTACTATTCATCAGGAAAATGAGTGTTTCCATAAATATTGACCAAAGAGTAAAACTAAAAATTTTTCTAGTAATGACCACTCCACTGGCAAAATATGAAATATGAAGGACTTCCCTGGCTGTCCAGTGGTTAAGACTTTGCTTTCCAATGCAGGGCGTGCGAGTTCGATCCCTGGCCAGGGAGCTAAGATCTCACATGCTTCGTGGCCAAAAAACCAAACAAAAAACAGAAGCAATATTGTAACAAATTCAGTAAAGACTTTAAAATTGGTACACATCAAACAATTCTTTAAAAAAATGTGAAATATGAGCAGCTCCAAATTGCTTGCAATTGATAAAGGATAGGTTATTGTCTTTTGTTTATTTTCCTTGCTTCTTATTTTGGCTAATCTAAAATCTTATTTTCTTAGTTGGTTAGGTGTTGAAATATTCTATAAGGAGAGAAATGAGAATGTACACATTTTAAATCTTTCATTAGTTTAATGGTACAATTATCCTGTATTTATCTGCTCCTTAAACTTTAGAAACTCTAGCTCCTGAGAACGCTGGAATGATTAAATTAAATAATGCCTGTAAAACGTACTGAGATTCATTTATAATAAGCACTTGGTAAGCATTAGATTTTATTATTTTCTTTAGGCTATTACATAAGTGTTAAGGGGAAGTAAGGAAGAAGTTATTTAGCAACTAGTGTATGTCATGATTATCATGTCAGGTACAGTTTTTTAAAATATATCTTCAGATTAAGGAAATTCACCATTAGTGGTACCCTGCTAAGACTGCTAGGACTTTTTAAAATAAGTTTTCTGTTTTTAATAAATATATATTGAATTTTATCAAATTCTATTTCTACATCTATTGAACTGAGGAAATGATTTTTCTTTTTCTGTTAATATGGTATAATATGGTGATGTTTTATCAAATGTTAAAATAACATTACAATAGTGGAATAAGTGAAAATCCTTTGTAAAGTAGGTTCTTGTTTTATAGGAAGGCTCAGTTCAGTGAATTCGGGTTCACTGAATTTGTTGTGTGGGTTTGTATTTCTGTTATCTATGTTCATGAGGAACATTAATCTTTGATTTTTCTTTCATATAATGTCCTTGCCAGATTTTGGTTAAAATTTTATGCTGGTCTTATAAAATATATTGCAAAATGTTTCTTCTTTACTACTCTCTAAAAGATTTTCTCTAAGATAGGTGTTATTTTCCTTTAATATTTGGTAGAATTCATCAGTGAGTTTGGGTCTGAGCTTGGAATTTTCTTTGTAGGAAATTTTAAATATGCTTTATTTTGTTAATATTTATAAATCTTCTCAATTTTCTGTTCTTTCCTGATTCAAATTTAGTAATTATATACATAAAACATCTAAACTTTCTAGTTTACTGGCATGATTCTTAAAATCATAACCTCATCATCTTTTTAATGTCTGTGAGTTCTATAATAATGTCCTTTCTTTTTTCCTGATACTACATTATAGTGCCTTCTCTGTTTTTTTTTATGTTTTCAATACAGGGTTTATCAAGTGTATTAACCTAATAGCAGAACCAACTTTTGACTTTATTCTCTCTTACTACGTGTTTCTATTTTATAAATTTCTTCTATGTTTTTTATTTATATTATTCCTTATTTTATCTGATATTCTCTTCCTTTTCCAAGTTTCTATAATGAACACTTAGATGACTGATTTTCTTGCCTTTATTACTGTCTAATAATTGAGTTAAAAGTTATGCTTTCTTAATGAAAAGATGCTCAACATCGCTAATTATTAAAGAAATGCAAATCAAAACCACAATAAGGTATCACTTCACACCTGTCAGAATGGCCATCATCAAAAAGTCTACAAATAACAAATGTTGGAGAGGATGTGAAGAAAAAGGGAACCCTCATACATTGTTGGTTGGAATGTAAATTGATGCAGTCACAACGAAAAACAGTATGGACGTTCCTTAGAAAACTAAAAAGAGAACTACCATATGATCCAGCAATTTCACTCTTGAATATATGTCCAGAAAAAAACTAAAACACTAATTCAAAAAGATATAAGCATCCCAATGTTCACTGCAGCCCTATTTACAATAGCCAAGGTATGGAAGGAAACAACCTAAGTGTCCATCAACAGATAAATGGATAATGAAGATGTGGTGTATATATATATATATATACATATATATATATATATACACATATATATTTTATATATATAAAATAATATATATAGTATACACCAGAATATTACTCAGCCATAAACAGAATGAAATACTGCTATTTGCAGCAATGTTGATGGGCTTAGAGAATACTGTGCTTGGCGAAATAAGTCAGACAGAGAAAGACAAATACTATATGATATCACTTATATGTGGAATCCGAAAAATAATACAAATGAATGCATATACAATACAGAAACAGATTCACAGACATAAAAACAAAATTTTGGTTACCAAAGGGGAGAAGGAAGGGGGGGAGGGACAAATTAGGGATATGGGATTAACAGGTATAAACTACTCTATATTGTAAAATAAGTAAGCGTCAAGGATTTACTGTATAGCACAGGGAATTATACCCATTATCTTGTAATACCCTATAATGGAATACAATCTACAAAAATACTGAATCACTATGCTGTACACCTGAAACTAACACAAAATTGTAAATCAACTATACTTCAAAAACTAATTAATTTAAAAAATAAACAAAAACCAAAACAAAACAAGAGTTATGCTTTCTAACCACGGTTTAGCTGCATATTGCCAATTTCAATGTGCAGTATTTTCAATATTAATAATTTCAATATTTTCTAACTTATTATTTATCCTATCCAAGGGTTATTTAGGAGTACAGTTCTTAATTTCCAAACATTTTGAGAATTTCTAATTTTTTTAAAGTTTTGTTCCAGCTTAATTTCATGTCAGGGTAAAATAATGAATGATTTAAAAATTTTGAAATGTGTTGAGACTTATTTTAAGCATTTGGTCAATTGCTGTAAAAGTTCCATAAATACTTGAAAAAAAAAGATACATTCTGAAACTTTGAGTAAATGGTCTCCATTTTATTCTGCGTTCGTGAATTTTAACAATGGAATCCTTTGTCTTCTTCCTGAAGATCACCCTTTTAGTATTAGTATTTTTTCGTGCAGACCTGGGTAACACCCTGTTGATAATTTGTGTTTGCTTAAAATATCTTTATCTCACTTTTTCAGTGGTTATTTCCCTGTATATAGGATTTTAAGCTAAGAGTTCTTTCTTTCAGCACTTGAAAATACAACTCTTTTGTTTTCTGGCATTCAGTATTTCTTTTGAGATGTCAGCTGCCTGTCTCTCGCATGTTGTCCCTTTGAAAGTAAGATGCTATCCCCACCCAAACCCCACCATCTCTGGCTACTTTTAAGATGTCCCTTTGTATTTGGTTCTGGCACTTCGACTATGATGTGCCTGGGTATGCTTCTCTTCATATTTTTGCTGCTGAAAGTTTGCTGAGCTTCTTAAATCTCTAGCTTTGTGTCTTTCATCAATTTTATGAAATCCTTAGCCATTGTTTTGTCAAATATGTTTTTATACCTTTACTCCATTTTCTTTATTTTCCTTTTCTGAGACTCCAATTATGCATATGACAGATCTTCTCACATTAGACTCTATGTCCCTAACCCTCTTTTCTATACTCTTAGTCTTTTTGATCTTTGGGCAATATTCTGCAGATTCTTTTCTGATCTATATTCTGTTCTATTTCTTCTATAAACAGCTAGATCGAATATACTGTTAAACAGAGTTATGGAATTTTGTTTTTCAATTATAAAATTACTTTTTCAGCCTTTATATTTTCTAGTTATCCACTAAAATCTTCAAATTTATCTTTTTCTTTCTTGAACATTTTAAGTGTAGTTATTTTATAGTCTGCTTCTAGCAACTTTGTTGTACAGATACACTCCTGTTTTTGATCATGTAAACTTGTCTCCAAAGTGCCTGGTTATTTTTCATTGATTTTCAGAATCAAGTATGAAAAATACATATATAATTTAAAACTTTGGATATTTATACCTTCCTATGGCGAAGATTTATATTTACTTTTTGCAGGAGGCTAGGGTATAGTACTTCAGCAACATTATTGACAATTTAGCAATATTATTCAGAACTATTTTAATTTTAAGTTGGTTTTCAGATCTTGTGAGAATCAGACTATTTCCAGTTCATCCTTTAAGGTTTCAACATAAACTCTGTTTACCAGTTAACCCTGACACCCCACCTTCAGAGGGTCCTAAAGCCCTCTTTCATCCAACTAGATCAGGAGTTGGCAAACTAGATTTTCTTCAGCTAAGATCGGAAGGCAAATCTGGCATGCTGCTTGTTTGTGTATATAGATTTTAATGGGACACAGTCATGCCCACCCATTCACATATTACCTACAGCTGCTTTCTCACTACAATAGCAGCAGATTTGAAAAGCATGGCAGAGACCTTAAGGGCCACAAAACCTAAAATATTTATTATTTAGTCCTTTACAGAAAAAGTTGGCTGATTCTGGAATTGGCTGTTGACCCTGACAGAAAAGCAGAAAACCCAAGTGTTTATAGTTTCTCTTGGTGTCCTGTATCTCTAAAAACCTTGATCCATACATTCGGACATTGTCTTATTAGCACTCACAAATTGTGAAACAGAGAGTGTTTCCCCGCCCCCCCCATGCTACTTACCCAGTCTTTCTCAGTGGGAGAGTCATCCAAAACACTCAGTCCAACACTACCCCAAGTGGAAGCCTCTTCTAGACTCTAAGAGGAGAAGCAGAGGGATAGCTTTAGTAGGTAGCCATTTAATGTGGTTTACTATGAGTAAAGCATGAAACTAAAATCTGTTGGTTAATATAAAAGATGGCAAACCCCTTCTCTTGATGAATTAAAATCTATTTGTATATTATGTAGTGATAATACATTATGCATCCTTTAATCCTCTCATAATAAGTAGGATGTGGTGGTCATACTGATTGGGCCAAGTAAGGACATATCTGTGCTTTGTGATGACCATGGAGTCCTTCTAGAGGTCTGTCTATGAATTTTAGAATATTCAAAAATGTTTATTAATACAGACGAATATCAACAGCCTTGTGAATATGACTTTTATTTAAGTAGACTGTCAGAAGCCAGACTCTACCACTTCCTACCATTATGCTCAACTTTTCTGAGCCTAATTATCTTCCTCCTTTTAAAAATGAACTTAATAATACTTTGTAGAATTGACTTGAGAAATAAATGAGATGACACACATAGCATGCCTACCAGAGGATCAATCCCTATCCTCTTATTTTATTTGAAGCAAGATGCAGGATAATGGACCACCTCCCTGCTCCATATTAGAACACCTGGGAGATAATGCAAATGCTATGACTAACCAGACCAATTAATTCAGAATCTTTCAAGGGTAAGCTGGGGTATCCCCAAGTGATTCCTCTGTTCATTCAGGGTTAAGCACCACTGAATAAGTAAAGAAATTTCAAGCTAGACAGATCTGGGTTCAGATTTTTCCACCACTGTGTGCACTCTTAGTTCAATGGCATTTTATCATTTTAATTTTATTTCTCAATATCCCAATTTATAAAGCATGGATAACATCACTTTGCAATACTACTGAGAAATTAGCAAATGATATATGTAAATGTCCTGACACACAGTAGTTACTTGATACATGGAAGCCTTTACTATTTTTATTAGTCTGTTCTTTCCTGACAAATTTATGTTTCCATTACTCTGTGTTTCTACCTTGATCATTCTCTTCAGCTGCAGATTTCCCTAGATCTTTGCTGTTTACTTCTCATCATTCTTCTTGCCATTTAACTGCTCTGAAGGTTTTTGTTAATCATCAAAGCTAAAGTAACTATTTGTACATAAGGATCCTCCATTTAGTTGGTCTATCTTTGTATTCTTCATGTTACTTAACTGTCTATGAAATTATCTTTTCTTTTTTGTGTATGTACTTGTCTCTCCCTTTGCAATATGAGTCTTATCATTTTATTCCCAGTGCTTAGAACAAACAAGGCATTCAATAATTACATGTAGACTGAGTGCGTTAAATTCTGATCTAAAACTACAACTAAAGAACACTATGTTTGCTAACTCTATACAAAATTCTTTAACTTATCTCAATTAGGTGTGCATACAATATCTGTGAATTTGTCTAACATTTCTTTTAGAATATATGCTCCTTGAGTTTACAGTCAATTTATTTTGCATGGTGATCCACTCAGCACCTAGCAATAAATATGATAATAAATAAATCAACAAATTTGTCCTATAAAAGACAAAAATGGCTGATGAGAACAAAAACAATTACTTAAGGCATATGAAATATATTTAAATTGTTGAAGTTACATTTGTGCCAGGATTAAAATACATAGAAGCAATCGGGTAAAATCGATATGATCTTATGCTGTTGACGTAGAGAAAGAAAATTCTAGCTGGACACTGCAGCAGTAAGGGCTCATTATGCCTAACCCATATTCCTGGGAACTTGCTGTCTGCTCCTGCTTGTATCCTAATTCCAGAATCGGCATTTGTATACCTGAAGGTGTTTTTTTTTTTCTTTTTCATCAATGAAAAGCAAGACTGTTCACATGTGATTGTTCCAGGAATTAAAATAGACAGGAGCATCTCTCAATTAATAACTCAATATTTGCTCTAAAATTACCCCAGCTTTCTTGTCTAGGCTGTGATAACTCCTAGGTGTGGCATTTACACTGTCTCCAGATTTTCCTCATTATATTGAGTCACGCACGGTGTTAGCTAATGGTGAGCCCTCTCTTGACTGTCTTTGCTTCCGTGTAATCACTTACGCACTCCCCTACCAGCATTATCTGCATTTCACGAATAAACTCCTTGTTCTGGAATCCCAGTTTTGGGGTCTTCCACTTATAAACTCTGTAATTTTGGATAAGTAAATTATCTCACATTTGCCTCAGTTTGTTCATCTATAAACTACAGATATAAAATCATCTGTCTCACCACTTTGCTGTAGGATTTAAATAAGTTGATGCATGCAAAACACTTAGGAGCAAGCCTGGCATGTATTAAGCTCTCAATCAATGGTATTGTCTTATCATTATCTGACTTCACTTTTGGCTGATGCCAAGGGCTCTGCATAGATTATCTATGTAACCTTTATAACAGCCATAGACTGATATTTAAACGGGTTAAGTAACTTACTTAAAGTCTTAGAAAAGATGTGAAAATGGAAGCTAAGTCTGTGTCACTCCCTAGTAAAATTTCTTAAATGAAGATTTTTAGCGTTATTTTAAATTTTATTTTTAATAATAGCAAATTATTTGGCATACTTGGCTGGTAATTTATAGATATCTGATGATTAGATAGGTAAAGGAAGTATACGTATGATGTAGATTTGGAAAACAGTTTTCAAATTTTAGTATGCACAAGATTCACTTGGCGGACTTTTAAAACTCAGATTCCTAGTCTCACACCTCGGAATATAGATTCAATTGGTATGGGATGATATCTGCATTTTTAACAAGCACGCTAATTCAAAAGCAAGCCTTTCAAGGAACACATTGAGAAGTATACTCACAGTTGTTTTTTTTAATTGATAGCTTCTGACCATAGTATTAGGATTACATTAAAGGTCCTAAAGGGCATGTATGGCTTTTAGAACATATTTTATGAAATTGCGACACTTTTCGTAACCCATTCTACCAGCCACGGAAAAACTCCAATTCCTAAAATGGGAGGACTAACCTATGTTTGCATTAGTAAGTTAAGGAAACCTCATTAGAATGACACATTAAAGACAACTTTTAAAGGTTTTGGATTTGTTTTGTTTTGTTTTTTAAACACTCTGGGAACATTTGGATCTTTTGCGAAAGACAGGTTGCTTACTCTCACAGTGAATAGGCCTTATGGTTTCAACCTACATAAAAATTCAGGGAAAAGCACTTTTTAAGCACCTTGCTTGCAGTTACCACATAGAGTCAGTGGGAGGTCGAGCCATTGCACTTTAAGAATAGAGAGAAACAAAAAAACAGGATGTGATGTTTGGGTTCTTTGTATTCTGTACTGTGTACAATTCTAAAGGTTAAAATGTAGCATTATAATTCTCAGAATTATAAGGAAGTATGTACTAGTTCCCTGCCCCCCCGCCCCCCTGCAAAGATTTCTTGCAAAGGAATGTTTATTAGAAAATGCTTTAACTCCCTGATTCTTTGATCATCCCTACTAGCTGGAAAGTATCTCTGGATTTTCTGGTAGAGCCAAACACTTGTTTCCTCTCCCTGATTAAATAAATGAGATGCTGCGGGAACGTCTGTTTCCCTTCTATTTCCGTTGGGAATTTGTTTCTCTTAAATGAAAACAGCAAATGGCTACATGATTTAAATTGTAACTTTGTACCAAGACATTATTTACAAATCCTCAAGACTAAAAAAATTGTATAATGAAAGAAAACATGAAAAGCAAATAATGTAGTGAGACTATATTGTGCTTTTCTACCAAATCAACAAATAAATTTTAAGCCTATTCCTGCTCATTTTCTTCCACTGTCTCTTGAAGTTGGCAGCTAGAGTGTTTAAGTCAAACAATAACTGGATTATGAATGTCTGCCAATTTCCTTCTTTCTTTGCTAGCAAACACAGTTTTTAGATTCCTAGCTGAGTCTACTCATTCCTACACTGAATGGAAAAATTAACCCATGCAGAAGAAACTGACAAAACCATGCTTAGTAGTGCTGGAAGGTTTATGTATTACTGTATACTTTTACATAAGGGAATGAGACTTGCCATTAAAAATAATGAACTTTAAAACTATGTATACAACATATATTGCATTTGGTACTTATCAATTAATGAATAATTATTTATTGTTGAGTTTGCATATCTTACTATTTACATTCACCAATAGTCTGTACTTTTAACAAACAATAATTTGCAGAACAGAGTACTGTAATTTGATTTTTTTTCCTCTTCTTGCTTGTGTACACAATATATTTACCACAAAAAATCAGTTAATAAATAATACTTTGGTCATCTGATACTTTCTGAATCGGCGTAGGGGCAAGTTTTTCTCTAATACTGGTATAAGGGGCAATGAACTGAGAGATAACTTTATAATTAGGCTCATTTTGCTTTGTCAGTAACTAAATCTTTGAGGCAGCACAAGAAAGATGTATCTTGAACAGAATAATTTTCTATAGAGAAAATGTCATAAGCAATTTTCATTACTATTTCTATGACCAACACATATTTTTATATGTGTTCTTATAATTTGATGATATTAATCAAGTTCTTTATATGAAAAAGAGAAGAACCTCTTATAGACAAAAGAACACTAACCTACTTTTTACAACAATAGTTCCTCAAGTGTGGTCCCAGCAGATTTTATGTAGGTTACTCAGGATTGGATAATTATTTTTAAAAAAGGAGAATGAAAAGAGCTTAAAGGTGGTACTACTGAGATTTGAGGTAAAAGAACTAAATTAAACTGACAAAGTAGTGGGCATCTTACTGTGGGCCTGACAATGATCACTGCATCTGATTTTTTTTCCCTGCTGCAATTCCAAATTGCTATATGTAATGAGGGGTTGCAGAGAGAGATGGAATGAGAATAAATGCTATGGAGAAGACAATAAATAAAACAATGTTTACAATGTGAAAGGCACTGCACATACTACTGGGGGGGATATAAAGATGAATAGTCTCTGATATCAAGAGTTCTTATGATCAGAGCTCCTATTTAAAACCTGAAATCTGGCATTAGGGACAGACGCACGTATTTATATTTACTGATGTTCTCCAACTGGGGTGGTAACCATGTGTCCCTTACTAAGTTACTGTGTTCGCTGAGCCTGGAAGTAGGGTCCAACTCTTTCTAGATATCAATCTAGACAACTAGACCAGCTGATAACTATCAATTCTGAAATAAATTTTCTTCATCATCCCTAGAAGAGGGAACATCAAATTTTCTCATGTTTTTCAGCCATAGCTAATTTGAAGAAACACGGGCAAGAGATCTTTATGCTATATCTTTGTAATGACTATAAACCTTAAACAGCTGTTGCAGAATAAGTTGTGTGCAGTTCCACAATTTTTCCCAGCAATACCATGATAAACAAAGTAATATAATACACAGTTTTTGAGGATCTAAAAGTGTATTCAAGATGAGTTCACAAAAATATTTTGAATTCCAAGGGGAAGCCTAGACCCATGATTGATACAAGATTGATATGATTTCAACAGGACCAACAAAAGGGCAAATTTATGCTTGACTAAGTTAGGGTAATAGTGCATTTGGAAAAAATTCTTTAAAAAATGTAAGAGTATTTTTTAAGTGTCTATATTTTAAGCTGAGTGGGGTGATGATACCCATTAAATAAGAAAAGACATATTTGAAAAAAATGGAAATTGTTTTAATGAAAATATAGCCATTTAGGAAAAAACAGGAAGTCTTAAAAACTGTGCACAGCTAATATCAGAATTGGCAAACTAGATGGCAGAATTGAAGAAATGTTTCAAAATGCATCAAGAGAGTTAGAGGGATAGAAAATATAAACCAGATGCAAAATTTAAGAAATGAAGAGCTTACTAATAAAATCTGAATTATTGGCATTCTCAAAACTGTGAATAGAGAATAGAAGAGACTGAATGACAGAAAATTATTTGGAATTAAAGAAAGATATTAATCCTCATAGTGGAAAATTGGATGTACACTGAGAAGGATGCATTTTAAGCATGTTAAGCACATATACATTAAATAATAAGAAGAAGAATAAGAATAAACCCTGGAAATAAGAGGGTAAGGACAAACCCAGAAAAGCAATTAGAGTGAAAAATTAGAGTGAAAATGAGGTTAGCTATGATGGAATGGCAAAAAGATTGACTCAGATTTCTAATCTGAGCAAAACAGACTTGAGTAATATCTTTCAAATATTGAATAAAAAGTTGAACCTAGAATCCTATAACAAGTTATATTTTCCTTCATGAGTGAGAGTGAAATAAAAGTACTTTAGACATACAGTACTAAGAATTTTTACTGCTCACAGACCCACTATTATTAAAGCATATACTCCAATAAAAATGTTACATGGACTAAAATTGGAAAAGAAAGAAAGGTACAATTATCCAAAGTGATCATAGAAATTAGTCAAACAGTGATATAAATCTAAGTCATAATTATGAAATAATAAGTATTTATTGTCTTAAAATATGACAAAATAACATAATTTAAAAGCATGGAAATTGAGGAGGTGTAAATTGGCAGGAAGTTAAAGTTCTTTGTTAGGATATCTAAATATTTAAAATGAATACGTATGCTAATAATATAATGATAGGCATTAAAAGAATAAAAGTAAATTGTGTAGATTTCACATAGGTGGTGATATATAGAAAATTTTAAATGAGATCTATGAAAATTCAGAAAAAATAAACAAAGAATATACACAGTAAATAGGAACCAATAAGTTAGAACAAATCTAAATGTATTAGCAATGAAAGTTCATATAAAGAGACTAAACTGTGCAATTTAAAACCAGAGACCTTCGGAATGAGTTTTTAAAATCCAGGTATATGCCCTTTAGGGGAGGTTGGAAATAAAATCTGATTCTGAAAACTAATGGTTAGAATTGTTAGACCTTTTTGAGAAGAGAGGAATTGTCAGTAGTGCTTTGGGTCTCCTACAGAACCTTCATGAGACCACTTTCTGGCACTGTGTTTAGTCCATGCTTTGGGGTCAATGACTGTCAGGTTGGTATTTCTACAGCCACTTCCTAGCCTCTGCTTAGCAGGGAAACCCAAGACACTACAAACCACTGCTAACCGACCATCATGGTTCTCTTTCTTGTTAGGAAATGTCTATGTCAAATCTGCAGTCTCCTTCTGGAATTACTTCTGCTTCCTACACAAAGTTGCACCTATTTTTATAAAAGTCAAAATTCTGACTTCAAATAACAATGGTCATTATAGGAAATTTTTTAAATGGCAAGAGCTAAAAATTAATGTATTTTAAAGGAACTTGAGTGAATAAAATGAGACGAAGTATTAAATATTAAATGGTCAGCTTCTTTAATTAGTATGTGGAGGCTCAGAAATAAAATTCTAAATCTAAGATCAGATCACTCAAAGGCTGTATCCTTCTGAAACTTGCCCTCCCTGCATCATTCTTTCTAATCAGACATGTCTGCACAACACGTATAGTCTTTTTATTCCTTCTGCTTCTTTCTCTGACCTTCTAAATTAGCTACACATTGTTTAGGTTTTCTCAGGAAAGGTACAATCACTTTATAAACTTGCTAGACCACAAGGTAGAAGGTAGATCTATAGAAGCTGAATTTAAATTCCAGATCTAAAGTCAAGTTAAGAACTATAATTAAGTATTTTCTTAACCCTTAGGAAGATAAGCAGAAATTTTCTGTAGAATTTGAAGTGTTGTTACATATTCATTGTTCCAGATTATTAGACACAACAACTTATTCACTTAAGTATTAACTCTTCAAATAGAGAAAAGCAATTAAAATCAGCAATATAGGGAAAAGAAGATTTAAGTAACCCAGCTTTGCAAAAATTTCTAATTGCCTTAATTATGAAAAACGGAAAATAGACTACATAAGGACATTTCAGAAATCTTACAAATGTGGGAAATTCATCTAATTACGATAGATAATTAACGTCTATCGTAATTTTGAAAAAAACAAAACCAAAAAACAAACGTGTCCTAAAGGATGCTTTAAATATCCCCAAGTGGCTTTAGTACATGTACTTCCTCTAAGATATCTATAGATATATATAGATATAGACATATGTATGTGTGTGTGTGTGTGTATATATATATATATATATATATATATATATATATATATATGTATACTGATAATAGTATGTTTATTTTCTGGTAACAATGTCCTTTAATTAAAGGGTGATATTTAAATATATTGACTATGATGCAGCAGTTAAAAGTAAATACTTAAAACTATGGACACTAGCATAGATAGATCTAAAATCAGACTTTTAAGTGAAAAAATACACTCAACAGTATATTTTCATGATACAAAGATAACGATGCCATTTACATAAATTTTAAAGCACAGACCAAGAATAATAAATTGTACATGTTTGCATATGTAAGGAAAAGTGGAAAAATGTACACAGGAAAGGTATATCACATACTGATGAAAGTGATTGTCTTGGGGATTGAATAAACAGAGGTTTGTGCTGGTTGTCAAAAGAGACTTCGATTTTATAAGTAATGTTCATTTTATTTTGTTTAAAAACTTGAGGGAAATAAGACCAACATGTGAGTGCTGTTTCACTGGTCAAGATGGCTCTGTTATGTTTAACTGCTGCCCTCCCCGAAACACGTTAACAGTAGCAGATAAGGAGGAAGGCAAAAAGTTTTAATGAGAACTTCAGACAAGAGAAACATCTCTGCGGGACATAAGGATAAAAACAAAAATGGTGAGCAGGTTGAAGTGGTAGACCTGCTGGGCTTTTGATTCAAATAGTATAATAAAGGAGTTTAAAATGTTTCTCTTAAGATGGGAGACTGATCCAGGTATAATGTGGAAAGCCAGAGACCACGGATACGTTTCTTCAATTTATGAAAAGATAGTGGGAAAAATACTTGGGCTGAATTCCCCTGGAAGCTATGTATATGGACTTAGAGAAGGACAACAAAGACAGAACTTGGAGACAATGAATTGAGCCAAGATATTCAATATCACCGTCAATGCAAAAGAAAAAAAGGCAAAGATCATACACTTGTAGTCAAACAGAGCTGTGTTTAGTATTCGATGTGACATGGGGGACTGCAAACCATGGGAACCAAGGGGATTAGCAGGCACTTGTTATAAGATTTGGGCAGCCCTAAGTGAGTGGAAGGAGGGTTCAAAGAAAATGGGAGTTTCTGGAGTGGGTGCTGTCAGTGACCATGTGTCATAATGATTTCTATATAGGATGTTAGAGGAATGAAGCTGAGCCGAGTCGCCTTTGGAAAAGAAGTAGAAGCCACTCAAGTTAGCTGGTGGGGAGGGATGCTTAGTCATTTATGTGGTTGTGCTGTGTATTTGTTTTCATGATTTTTGATTATAGAATGGTCTTGTTTTTGTCTCATTCCATCACGATAACAGACAGCTCATATCCGATGTTGATATTCTTTGAAAATGTTTATTTTCAGCAAGGGAACATTACAACCTATCTGACGGGAACTAGACCAAATGCCAGATGTCAGCTGTCAAGACTGCACTTTTTCTTTCTCATCACCATGGGGCCGCGCTGACATGCTAAGACTTGTTTCTATATGGGCGCTATGGAGGTTTTAGCGGAAGTAATTGCCTAGTTGAATACTGGAGGGGATGCACAAGTAATGTAGGGCCAAAATATATATAAATGTGTCTTTACTCAAAATGTAGGAATAAACTCAAATTCCAAAATCCACGAAGAAATGCAATAATAAGGAAGACAAATTAATAATTTTTAAAATGTACTCCAAATTATTTTATTGGAAAATTCTGAATAACAACTTTTAAATAACTAGGTATAGGCTATTTGAGGAGAGAAAAAAGTCGTAATTTCCTTAGAAAATTGCAAAATAGTAGCAATGGTTGTCGATTCTGAGTACAGCAATATAAGTGATTTATTTTATTATTCTTTATATACTTATGCTCTTCTGTATTTTTTAAAATTCCTCAAAAAACAAGTTCCTGAAAGCATTACTGGAAAATTGAATACCTAGCATGGATTTAGAACCTATGAACCAGTTCTTTTCATGCTCAGTTATGAAAATGTGGGAGATCTGACCTTACCCTCAAGAGCCTGATGGTGGAGTTGGGATGACACATTGTATATGCAAAGGCAAAGAAAATATAGCAGAGAAGTTAAGTAGTGGAGGCTATAGAAATTCATCAAATGAACACAGAAGCAAAAGAAGAATTTTATTCCTTTAAGTAGTGAAAAGGGTTTTTTCCCTCCCTTGGTCATAAAGAAATCTCTGTGAGTCTAATTTGAAGAAAAATAAGAGTCTGAATGTTTATTTCTAGATTATTACTAGAGATAGTATTTAATTAAATCACATGTAAGTTACCTCATACATAACATGTATGCTAAGATTGAGTGTGGATGAATTTTTCAACTATTCTATAAAATAAACGGAAAGAAGAGATATATTTCATTATCCAGTGTAATGGAATTTTTTAAACTTTTATTTTATATTGGAGTATAATTGATGAAGAATGTTGTTAGTTTCAGGTTTACAGCAAAGTGATTCAGTTATACATATACATGTATCTATTCTTTTTCAAATTCATTTCCCATTTAGGTTGTTACATAATATTAAGCAGAGTTCCCTGTGCTACACAGTAGGTCTTTGTTAGTTATCCATTTTAAATATAGCAGTTTGTACATGTCAATGGAATTCTGTATTGTAAAATTTCTTTGTTTTTACACTTTATAGTTTATTCCTCCTACCCTGTCGATATAATTAGTTACACATACCAAATATGTTCTCTTATTTATCCATTTTCTTTTAGAAATCTCAGTGGTTGCACCACCCAAATGCACCCTTCAGGGCAGAGGTGCCCATTTCATCAGGTGCTGGGGGCTCACAGCACAGTGCCTTCCCAGGTTTGCCTTGGTTTAAGGTAGTGGCCTAATTCAAGGAAATGTCCCTCTTCCTGGAGACAGCCAGTTCCATTGAGTGGCTGCTGAGGGATTAAAAGTCCTGGGCCCAAAGAAGACACACAGATGTCCAACAGGCACATGAAAAGATGCTCAACATCGCTAATTACCAGAGAAATGCAAATCAAAGCTACAATGAGGTGCCACCTCAACAGGTCAAAATGGCCATCATTAAAAAGTCTACAAATAACAAATGCTGGAAATGGTGTGGAGAAAAGGAACCCTCCTACACTGTTGGTGGGAATGTAAATTGATGCCACTGCTATGGAAACAGTATGGAGGTTCCTCAAAAAACTAAAAATAAAGTTGTCATATGATCCAGCAATCCCACTCCTGGGCATATATCAAGACAAAACTATAATTCAAAAAGATACATGCACCCCTATGTTCATAGCAGCACTATCCGCAATAGCCAAGACATATAAACAACCTAAATGTCCATCGACAGGGGAATGGATAAAGAAGATATGGTACATATTTACAATGAAATACTACTCAGCCATAAAAAAGAATGAAATAATGCCATTTGCAGCAACATGGATGGACCTAGAGATTATCATACTAAATGAAGTAAGTCAGAAAGAGAAAGACAAATATCATATGATATCACTTATATGTGGAATCTAAAATATGACACAAATGAACTTATCTATGAAACAGAAACAGACTCACAGACATAGAGAACAGACTTGTGGTTGCTAAGGGGGAGGGAGAGTGGGGGAGGGATGGATTAGGAGTTTGGGATTAGATGCAAACTATTATATATAGAATGGATAAACAACAATGTCATACTGTATAGCATGAAGAAATATATTCAATATCCTGTAATAAATCATAACTGAAAAGAACATGAAAAAGAATATATGTATATAAATAACTGAATCATTTTGCTGTATGGCAGAAATTAACACAACACTGTAAATCAACTATACTTCAATAATAAAAAAAAAAATCCTGGGCCCTTTACTTCAATGAAGGACATCTTTGAAGGTCCATCTCAGCTCCAGAGTTGCCCATGGGATGGGCTGACACTCTGTGACCACTGTATACCAGCTTAACTTTTTCCTCTGCCCAACTTCACTTCCCTTTACCCCTTCCTTACCTTAGTTCCAGAGATCACCCAGTGAAAAACTTCCTGTATGTGAAATTTCTACTTCAGGAAATCTTCTTTTAAAAAAAATGTCTGCAATCTGTAAATGGAAATGGAAATCTAGTACAAATTTGAATGCAAATTTGTATTTTTTGCTCAAATTTTTTACATTATTAATGTTTGATTGCTACCAAATAAAAATGTTTAGCTTCCTTTATAACTAATGTATAAATATTAAATCTAAGAACAAGTTAGATTTTTTTTCCATTTTTGTGTCATTTAATTCAGAGTTTTTTCAATGTTCTTCCTTTGGAAAATTCAGATAAAGCTAGAGATTTCCTGATTTCCACATTGAAATGCTGGATCACAGGAAATATTAAATGGCTTTTTTGGGAAAGATGCTGAAAAGGATAAATTGCACAACCATATTCTTTCATCATAGAATCCTTAAATAATATGAAAAATCATGCTGCAAATGAAAATCTCATCAAGTTTTCATGGTAAAAATGTAAATAAAAAGACCTTTTGCTAAGTTTATCCTTTTGTTATCATGGAAAGTATCATCTTGTTATCAAGGAAAAAATCTTGTCATGTATATTTGTCAACTTTTAAAATATATGAAACAAAAATTCACCTCTAATTCCTTGGTTCCCACTTACATGTTCCTCCATGAATTTTAATAGCTTTATTGAGATTTAATTTGTATCCCATACACCTCACCCATTTAAAGTATAGATTCAATATTTTTTAGTATATACAAAGATATGTTCAACCATCACCACAGTCAATAGCAGAACATTTTTTCACCTCAAAAGGAAACCCCTTTCCTTTTAGCTGTCCCTTCCCTCTAGTTATAATATAATATAATCTAATAATCTAAATATTAATCTACTTTTTGTGGCTATATTTTATATTAATGGAAATATATAGTACATATAGTATGTGGTCTTTTTTGACTGGTTTCTTTCACTTATAATGTTTTCAGGGTTCCTTCATGGAACCCTGTATTAGTAATTCATTTTTTTTATTGCTAAACTCTATATATTACCTATACATATACATATATATACATACACATATATACACACATTACTTTATACAACTGTTTCTTAAATCAGTAAAGGGAAGAAAGGAGAAAAAATATGTCTTCCTGGTGTCTATTACAATTACATAACTAGCTTTATCAGTGCCCTTTGTTTGATCCTGATGATGGGAGGATAAATTAAAGTTTTCACTTCAACGAACTTCCATGAAGTTGAGAAAAGGATTTATAAATGTATAGATATTATAATAGGGGTGACTGATCATAGCAGGGACACAGAGTAGCGAGTGATCTTTTTAATCAAGGATTTTATAAAGACCTCAGAATGTAAGTGACATGAAATGACTTTTATGAGTAAGAGAGGTATTCAAGATGCATCTGAAAGGATTTGTGAAAAGGCATGTCATATTTGTTAAACAGTATGAAATGGTGTTATGGCTGCTCCTTGATTAGGAGAAGAGCAAGGTATATTCACAATATGCTACACATCCCTCAGATAAAATTATATAATAGACAACTACATGATATGGTTGTACTTGTTTCATCTACATCATTTATAACATGAAATATTTTCATTTGTTTGCTTTCAGTCCCACAAATGATAAAAGAATGCAGTTGGAACTTTATGTATAGATACTGGAATATTATTATATTTGAATGAACTTTTCAAAGTCCTCTACATCTTTATAGGCTTCTTCAATTAAAAAATTAATAGAAGCAAGTTAAATATTCACCCTCCTATTTAGAGTTCTTGTTTCACTGTCACCTGGAAAGTGCAGAAAACATATAAATGAGTTTTAATATCTTATGCTTTCCTTAATGCTCGGTTGAAAAAGTACAGTTTTCTCAAAACTGAATATCGAAATATATTTTAAAATTTTAACCATTTGAAGATTTTAGAGTATTTAAGATAAAGGATATAAGAAGGAAACATAGAAATGTACTTAATTTAGATACACTACAATGTTTCACTGGGCTCCCCGGACAAGCTATTTGTTCTAGGGCTCAATATAATTTCCAGAGAGTTAATATCAATAGAATTTAGTGAAATTCTAATTGCTCACCAAAAAAAAGTCATATTGAAAATGACTGAGAGTGAGTTAAATGAGTCCCCAAATTACTGCTTTTAAAATAATTTTCAAAATGGGAAATTAATCATTTTAAATTTATCATTTAATTTTTAGATATAAGAAATTAACTGAAAGTTACAAAAATTCACCCTGAAAATATCAGCAAAAAATAAATTTAATGCAGAATTCTGATAATTGATCAAATCACAGGTGGCATTCTACATGTAAACATATCTCTCTCTTAATTCCCTTCCAAGAAATTATCTCTTTTTAGAAGAGAGAACATGTACATGCTCCTATCTTTTTTCTTCATGCTGTATGTAATATGATGCTCATCAATAGTTCCAGCAAAGCAGTAGTAATGATCTGAAAATTTATGTTATGAGAGTGCCTATGCTATAGCTTAAATGAACAGCTATGTGATGGAGATTAAAAGAATCAGTCTCCTCAAAGAATGAAGAAAGTGATCAGATGAAAGAAATAAACTAATTACTTTAAATTCCGTTGCTTTGATTATTAGTGATTTGCCATCAAATAAATGTTTCCATTTAGAATTATTTTTATTATTTACTTCATGATAATGCTATGATTAAGTTTATTTTTCAATTTATATGTCACAATATGACATCAAAAAGCTAGAAAAATTTAAAAATGAAATCCTAAATGAATGTCATAATCCAATAAGTAAATTGAATCTCAGATTCAGAATTCCCAGGTCCACTGACTCCTGCATTACCCCACAGTGTGTTGTGAGGATAGAATGTGGACAAGATACCAGTGTTACATGGGATGATCCTCACAAATTGTGGGTAGGTAGAAACTGAGATAACAGAATTAATGGGAGAAAAAAAAGAAAAAAGCCTCAACTGTGCTTTAATTATTCCTGAATGCACATCTTGGTTTCCAAATACATATCTTTATTCCCAGAGATTTTTCCTTTCACATATTCTGTGGCATTTTCTCAGGTGACTGGTGATCAAGGAATAATGAAAAAAAACCATGGAAAATAAACAAACCAAAACAAAACTGAACTACATTGGACATTTGTCCCAGCAAATAAATAAGTTTATGGAAACTAAATCCATTGCCATAACCATTGACCATGTTAACAAGAAACAGTCAGAAGAGGGAAAAAAGAAGTGTGTGTGTGTGTGTGCGCGTGTGTCTGTGTGTGTGTATATGTGTGTGTTGACCTAGATGGCATTAAAGTTCTCCTGTTTTGACTAAACTTTAGACAGGCTTTTTCCTGAATATAGCCTTCTCACCTCCCGATTCTTGGAGCATTTACTTTAGAAAATGTGGGATTGTAAATTTTTCCTCCACCCCTTTGAGATGTAAATCTTGTCCCAGCCTCTTGAAAGGAACTCAGGAATGTCTTTCTCAAGGACCTGGGAGCCATCCCTTTGAAATGTGATCATCGAGGAAGAGAGTGCCTTGTAATCAACTTCACTTACCACTTCCCCCTAAGGTCCTGCATTGGTTTTCCACAGTCTCACCCATCCAGTGCTCCTGTTTTTTCGTTTCAGCAGAGTTGAGCTCTGTCTCTGTGTCTATGCCAATAGTCTTGACTCTGTGAAAATAAAGTCTCATTTTAAATGGAGTCAGGAAGCCCAGATTGGGACGCTCTCACTCACATAACCACTTGTTGCAGCCTGCATAACCAGCAGGGAAAAGGAAGATAAGAATGTTACCTTTCTTCTGGTACAAGGGAGGACGTTTTCACATAGGAATTTTATCTCCTGCTTTTAAAAAAATGCAAGGAAGATCTCTCTGCCCTTAGCAACAACACTAACCACCCCTTGAAGTCAAGGAGAAACCTCCTCAGCTTGGAGCTCTTGTTTTCCAATGAACTTTTCTCCAAAGCAACCCTGCCCAGTTTCCTTCTGAAACCTAATAAAAGCAAGCCCCTCTCCTTTGTTCTCTGGATTTGCCTGTCCTGAATTACAATTCTCTGCTATTCCCAATATTTCCTTCTCTTTACCAAACAAAATTAAAGGGCAATATGTTTGTTGACCACTAGATGGTGCATGTCCTAATTTCACTTTGTTCACTTAATTGCCCTGAAACATTAGACCAAATGACAACTAATATTCTTTAATCTTTTATTACGATAAGAATACCATCACTAATATATTATATATACACACAATATAAAATTATTTGAAAGATTATATAGACATTCATGCTATTAATAATTATTGATCCACAACTGCTGCTTTGAGCATTAAAATTATTTCTGTGACTTCAATTTTAAGTACTATGGGTTCAAAACCATTTACATGCTTGTTTACATCTTTTCTGCATCCAATATAACAATCTTATATAAGAAAAACTGCAATGTTCTATTTGCAAATGGACGAATTAAGTTTACTTCAAATGGAATTATACAATATCTTCCCTATGTTCCTAGGTTCCAAAGACAACCTTCTTGTGTTTCTGTTTACTTAAAGAGATTCCAGTTGTAGATCAGTGGTCCTATGTGGCTGTAACACATCTCTGATAGACACAAAGGAGCACGTCTGAATGTAGCTTCAATTTAGGATTATCACACTCAGAAGTTTTTGATGGGCTTTCATCTTGTACCCTTATCTGGAATATCAACGTGGCCAGTTTATCTGTTATCTTCTATATATAAAAATTCCTATATCAGAATGGGAAATGCCTGTGCAAGTAAAATGAAACAATATTGGAAATCATAAAAGTTACAGTTTATAGATATTATGCTCCCCAAATTTGGTCTAAACCTATTTCATTATTCCACAACCATATTACTTATTATTTCTGTCCTTACATTGCACTAGAGACATTCATGAATTATCAGTTGCAATGGAGTTAAGGGCACAGTTCAGTGTGCTCTTGAGCATGTCCATTCTTCTGTACACATTAAAGAATCTTCACTGAAATATCAAAAGGTCCGAAGTGTTTTTACATTTTCTTTGAGTTAGGCTTGGCAGCCAAGTGTGGTTTACAGTGATAAGCTCCTTGTGCTTGAGCCCATCAATCCTGGGCAGTAAAACTATTGAAGAGTTAAACATTTAAATCAGAGAGATGAAAATCAAGCCATAACTACTATTCATGTCAAGTATTTCAGAGGACTTTGTTATTTTACTCTAGCTAGATTGGTGTGGAGGTACATTCTCCCTTACTAAAGCAGATAACTTTACAACAATTAAAGTATAAAAAACATGGTCAACTCTCTTGTTTAATGAATGAAGATTATGAAATAAAAAATTCCTACAGATAATGGAAGGGCAAAATCCATATATATCCTCTTTGTTCAAATGTCTTATCTTCATGAAACCCCTAAACCCCAACTTTTTCCCCTTACCAAGACTGCAAACTCTTGATTGATCCCTATTTTCCCAGTCATTCCTCATCTGGATTCTCCTGTATTGTATTAATAGGTCAGTGCAGACCAGACAGTGCAAACATTTCAAACACATTACCCTTACCAATACCAATCCCTTCAATTCTTAGATCAGCATATTCACAATGAAGTATCCAACATGAAGAATACTGATCACGGAATACTGGAGTCAAGTGACTGCAGTCTACATTTTAGCTGTCACTTACTTTCCATCTTGAGGTGTTGGAACACCACATGATAACTGCACCTCACAGTTTCAGGTAAGAATACTGGAACCTTACTCACAGTGTACATAGACTTAAATAAGGGATTGTAAATTTGAAGCACTATGCAAATATAAGCTAACATTATTGTTCAGTCCTCCATGAAAGAAGCTGAGAATAGGCAGAAAAAAAATCGTATTATTTCTCTATAAGTTAGTCACTTCTAAATTCAGATAGACCATTAGTGCTACTTTTCTTTTATTCATATTCATCACCAGTTTACTCTATTATACATGTTTTTCTCACCCTCATTGAGTATTGAGGTTTGTTAATCAATTCATTTCAATAAACTATTATTTAGAGTTTCAGGCTTTCTATACTTCTGCATTGCCTCCTACTTCACAGAGGAAACACAGGCCATCAGATGTGAAGGCTTTCATTGTGTCTAGATGGGAAGACACTTCTTAAACTTCACTTATTTTTCACTTTTCCCCTGTGCTCTGAGGAAATGTGGACTCCTGCTCATTTCTGATACCATTGGGCACCTCACTATTTCAAATTATATGGTTGATATTTTCTGTATCTTCATTTTTATCCTCTTTATTGGGTGATTTTTCTCAGGCTTACAAATTCAATTTAACCCTATCCTAATAAAGACTTCTTCTGAACTTCATGGTCATTCAAGTTACTGCCATTTCATTTTTCTTTCCCTCACTAGAAACCTTTTTACTATTTTTATATTTAAAAAAAAATTGAAACGAACTCTAACAGAGAAGAGTTGCAAGTATAGTACAATGGACATTCTTTTCCTGAGCTGCTGGAAAAAAAGTTGCCAACATTATGTCCCATCACACTTAATATAATACTGTATATTTCCTACTAATGGGGACCTTCTCTTATATAATTACAACACAGCCATCAAAATCAGGAAACCATCATTAATACATTGCTAACATCTAATTGTTGTACCCCATTCGTAGTTAACAAATTGTCCCAATAATATTATTTAGAGCAAAATAATATAGTACATTATCTCGTGTTGTATTTAATTTTCATGTCTCTTTAATCTCCTTCAATGTGGATCAAGTCCAGAGTCTCTTTTTGTCTTTTGTGTCCTTGACCCTTTTAAGGATTAAAGGAAACTTATTTTGGTTAATGCCTATCAATTTGAATTTGACTATTTTGAATTTTGACTAATTTGAATATTTCCTTATGATGAGGTTCAGTTTATGTATCTTTGGCAGAAATATCATCACTGATGTTGTGTTCTCCTTGCTTCATCTTATCAAGTAGTACATGACTTTGCTTTTTTTTCCCCAATACTGGTGATGTTGAGCACTTGATTAAGCTGGTGTCTGCCCGGCATCTCCACTGTAAAGTTATACATTTTTTCTTTTAAATTTATAAGTAATTATTTGAAAAAATTTGAACCTTTATAAATTTTCTAAATTTCATCAAACTTTCGAAAGACGTTATTCATTTTATTTACATAAGTATGGATTTTTGGATAACTGTATTGTTCCATGGATTATAATCTATTAATAATATTAATTATTTTTAAGCTTTACTTATTCAAGATTTGGCCAGTGATAGCCCTCAAGCTAGCTCATGTGTCCAAATAGTATGGAGTTTCCTCAAAAAGGAAGGACAGAGTTCCTATAGCAAGTTATGACATGTTCCATAATTTAACAATGTTTTAACAACGAAACAGGTAAACATATACATACATGACATCTGATAAAAGTTATCACCAAATACCATATAAAAACATTTTGCAATTTACTTTACATCAAATATTCATCTTCATACAGGAAAATCATGGATCCAAAATCCATTTAAATAATAAGTGAATCATGTATATATAATATAATTTTAACTTAGATTTACAGGATAATGTTGAAACAGGACCTTGATGAAGGGTTGAAAATTAATTTAAAAAATATAACTTATTTATTTTCATATATATGTATATATATTTATAAATTAAGATTCTTGAATTATAAAAACTGTCTTCTTCAATTTCATATTATTTCCCCTGGAAGATTATACTTGACAATTTCTATATTTCTATGCATTAAAATATCATAGAGAACACTAAGTTCTAGTCAAGATGAAGTCACCTGGACCAGATTTACTCTCCTTCCTAAAACAGATAAAATATATGTAACAATAGATTTCAAGATACTAGACATAAGGAAATGAAAAGCAGTGATCCCTAAGTGATGAGAAACAAATGAGATGAGTCCTAAGATGCTCTCAGTTCACTACATTGAGAGAATTTCCTAAGTGCAGTGTTGAATTTGGAGCCTAGGCTGAATCCTCCTAGTTCCTGGGGTGAAAGAGATGGAGTTGTCTTTGTAGAAGACAACGCAGCTAGTTTGCAGAACAGAATAGCAGAGATGCTTTGAAAGAGTCCTCCTCAAGTATTTAGCAGAGAACTGCTTAATGCATGTTGGTGAAGAAACTACTGGAACCTGGGGAAAGAGCCATCTGTTCTCATAGGGAATATAGTACCTGGAGTTGACACGGAGCCTGGAATAGTGCCAGTTCTCACCTGTGAAGGAAGTGGAATGCTCACACACTGCTGGAGGGAATAGAAAGTGCTACTAACATTTTGGTAACACCTACCTTCTGATCCAACCATTCTACTCCTAGACCCAAGAGAAATCAAAGCCTAGGTCCTTACAAAGACTTTTATACATAAGAGCTGTATCTGTATTAACCATAATCTGAAAACATCTCAGGTAAATGGATAAACAAATTTTGGTATAACCATTAAATGTGATTCTACTGAGCAATAAAAATGAATGAATGGTTAATACATGAAACAACATGAATGAATCCCCAATTATCCTGTGTAAGAGTATCCAGACAAAAAGTACATAACATATAGTTCAATTTATTCAAAATTTTAGAAACTGTAAGGTAATCTACTGTGAAAGAAAGTAGATCAGTTATTTCTTGGAGGCTGAGAGAGGGGCTCCTGTGGGGGGAGATTATACTGAAGCATGAGGACAATTTTTGGGGTGTTGTATCTGTTGATTATCTTGATTATGATGACATTTCACAGGTGTATGTCAAAGTTTATCAAATTACATATTTTAAATATGTGTGATGTTTTTGCATTTTGAATTATATTTCAAAAAAACCTGCTTTTTAAAAGCAAAGAAGCAATTTAAACATTCCCTTGGTGCAGCACCACCATCAATCCATTCTCAATTAGGCAAGTTTAAAAAGAAGAAGCAAGCTCATTTGTCATATTGAAAGCCTTAAAAATCAGTACACTGTTATTAATTCAAATTATGTAAATAGATATTTAGTATAAAGAGTGCTATTTATAATTTCAGAATGCCAGAATTTTAAATTTAACTAGTTGCTGGTATGCATAAGGTACATAGCTTTGTAAGATTTTTCTTTTCCCTTATATTTGTTCTGATTGTATTCCTTGAAATGCAAGTTTGTGTCTGCTGAATCTGGCCATAAAAAATTAAACTACATTTTTATGCCTTTTAATTTTTGTTTTATTTTTCTGGTGATTTGTTTCTATTGGTCAAGAACCTTTTGCACAGACAGGTTGGGGAAGGACTGAATTTGACTCCTCCTTTCTCTATTAACTTTCCAGGGCTGATGAGGAATGCTTCTAAGGTTTGCCGCTTCAGTACCTCTCAAATTTGACTTTTTTTGCATACCAATAAGCATTATTTTTCCTTCTCTCCTATTTTTCCTCCCTTCCTTCTTTCCATCCTTCTTTCATTGCCCTACATGTAAAAAATATATATTTCAAGTATTTTAGTAGCCTTTGAGCCATATGCTTTCACCAACCAGTTCTTCATTGTCTGTAATGTGGTATCTTTTAATGGTTAATTTATTATAATTTCCCTTATTAAATATGAGCAACTTTTGGCAAAAATTCTGACCCCTCCAGCAGTGGCACCTAGCAGATGTTTAAAAACAGTCAAAATAATTAAACAACATTGTAAAACAAGACAATATTTTTTTCTCTTAAAATAATATTTTTTAGTAATTCTACCATTACTCAGGAAAAATCACAGCAAGCAAGTGATCATAGGGGCTCATTTAATTTGGACAGATTTCATTTGTCAATTCACACATGGTATATCTCCTCAAATGTGATTTTTTTAGGTAAACATATCTTTAGTCCTAGTGTTTAAGTCAAATTAGGAATATGTATCAAAAGTTGACTTAAAGAGCACACATCTAAATAATTATAAGTTGTTAGATTTAATTTCACGTATTTAGCTAAATCATTAAATCATTGTGGCTTGGTAAAGAATCTAAAAGCAGTTGGTAGAGTCATCATGTAGCAATACCAAGGTTTTATTGAGAGTATAAAAGAAGATCTCTCATCTAAGAGTATGTGTAGAATACATTTAAAAGTACATTTAAAAATCAATATTACATTTTGTGTTTAATGCAGGTCAGTGACAGCGTTATCTCAGTGGGACCAAAGGACATTTTCCCTGAAGGTAGAACAGAAATTCACTATTTCTTAATGCACATTACAGTTCACTGAACTTCTCTGTTATCTAATTCTGAAATGCCCTTGGTTCATGACAAGCAGTTTCATAGACAGTGAGATTCTCAAAATTGAATAGGATGGCAACCAAATTTCTGGTCACTACCCAAGTATTCTTTTAACAAGTGGTGTCTTTCATCTTGGAGCCATATGCTATTCAACAAAATATTTATTCAAGTTATCAAGAAGCATTTCATATGTAAAATAAAGTTTCTATTTTGTTTCATAAAGGGATATTGCTCTTTCAACTCTATTCCTATTTAATGCATTCATGTTCTTTTTATTTTCTGTATGCTTACTTATTGTTTTACATCTTTTTTTCTACCCATCCAGCGCATAAAAGTCATGATGACTGAAAATGACTGGATATTTTCCAAAGTCCATTTCTCTTCTGACCTAAAAACCATGATAGTAGGTAGTTAATGAGTACATCCTCAAAAAAAAAAATCTAATTCATGCTTTTAGTTGGTACCTAGGGATATGTTAGCCCACTGTGATACAACGTTAGCCCCATATCATTATTTTAAGCTCATTCATAAGACGTTAGAAATTTTAAGATTTGTAAATAGTGTAATCATATTTCTGTGTTTCTCTTTGCACCCTGTGAAATAAAAGAACGTTATAAACTTGTAGTTGCTTAAAAAAAATCATCCCGTGTTTTGGATGTATTGGTTAAAATTGCATGTTTTCAGGTTACCATATACCCTAGTAAAGATTCTTAAAAATCTCTGTACATGAGTCCCTTGGACAATCTGGTGAGGACTATGGGCCACTTCTCAGGATAATTCTTAAATACATTAAATAAAAGATATAACTTTGCAAAGGAACTAGATTATGTAAAATTCACTTATCGAGTTAATAAAACCAAAAAGTAGAATTGAAGGTGTAGAATTTAATGTGGTAAAATAAGATATAGCAATACATTTAATAACAATGATAATTCTGAAGCAGTGATGAGCAGAAATAATGAATTGATATATCTACAAAAGTTGCAATATTATATTAACATTTCTTTGAGTTTTACTGCTGACAAATATAATGCTACTTTGATTTATTGCACATGTTTGAAAGAAATAACATATCTCTGTTAGAGGTGAGCTAAAATGAAGCTTTAATTCTTCCCATTTAACTTCACAAACTCCTGAACTCAATCCACATATGACTTTGTAGTCTTTGGACCCTTGTTACAGTATTTTAGTTTTCCTATTAGAAACTTCATAATGACAGTGAGATTTTCTTCAGCTCTTAAACTGTGAGATGTGCATTTTTACTCCTCTTGTATTATCCATATTCTATCAATTTTTAAAAATAGTGTATGCTTTTGAGTCCCATAACTCAGAGGTGCAATGAACATTTCTCATTTGTTAGCTGCCTAAAATTGGGCAAGTCATTTGCTTTCCAACTGTGTTTTCCCACACACTTCTTGTAAAAGTTTTGTGAGAATCAGAAATAATTACTGTAAAAACATAGTACTTCATCTGGCAAAAATAAATAGTATCTTTGAAAAAAGGTTCAGTACAAATCAGAACTTATTCATGTGGCATGTTAGTCCACACCAGTATAGAGCTTATTAATTCACTTCTGAATTTATAGAAACTACAGAATAAAAGAGAGCACTGGAGGGTTAAAAGGAAGGAGAAGAGGTGAATTGAATGACAAAAGAACTTGGGGGTGTTTTCTATAAATCAGTCCCCAGGAGAAGTGAATCTGATTACAACCAGAGGACTGAATCACAATGACAAGCATAGGGCCTTCTTGTTCTTGGTGTCAAGGGAGCATGAGATGTGATGTGATGCTCACACATGGTCCATTTTCCTCTAGGTCTTCCTGACTTCTAGTCATTCAGCCTGAATCTGTTATTCATCCCTCTGTGTTCATGGGGCATTTGGAGAAGCATCTTAGCATATATGCAGATTTCCATCAATGACAGATTAACTTAATAATACTGCTAAGATTTATTGGAAAATAATAGTTAATACTTACATAGCACTTCTATATATGGCACTCTGTTTTGAAGTTAACAATATCTATAAATCCTCACAGCAAAAATGAGATAGGTACCCTTAACATCCCGGTTTTAGATGAGAGAATTGAGGCACAGTGGGACTAGGTAACTTGCCTAAACTCATTTTCTATCAAAGCATGCAAAGTACCCAAGACTTTCAAATCACAACTACTTGGTGAAAGTCAGGTGGAGAAATACAGAATATTTTATGTATAACTCTCATTTATAAAATTTTTGTGCACTACCTCATTACACTTTTTGAAATGTTGTTTTTCCATTGCTGTTAAAAACACAAAACAGTATAAAACATGGAGTCTAGCCTTACATTGTCCACATTTTAGTAGGGTAAGTACATATTTAAGTAAATATAGCAAAAGGTATAAATTGGAATTTTATAACAGATAATAAGAAAAATAAATAACATTTAAAATTACATAGTAGCTTACTACCTTCTTTTTAGACATGATTTTATTCAAGTGTTGATATTCAAAGCACATTAAAAATCAAGCAAAGCATGAGAAGTTGGGAACATATGGATCATTTTTCAACAGTGACAAGACTGATAAGAATAATTCATAAACTGTTCTGAAGTTTTAACTCTTGCTCTTCATCCAGTTTGTAAGGCATTACAATTAACATAAATAAAATCTAAAGACAGCATTCCATAATTAAACACTCAGTGGATTAAAAAATGAGGAAGTTGATATAATTTGCATTTGTCTCCAGGAACACCTGCATTTATCTCCAGGATCTTCTAGTAAAGAGAAACACAGCTGCTAATGTTGTGACTAATGAAAAATATAAAGTCACGAAGGACTGGCTATATTAGGTATATTTCTACTACCCTAAATAGTTTTCTTTGGGTCCAGAATTTATATTACATATTATTTTGACTAGTAATTCATTTTGAAGTAATAATATGATGTTGGCTGATGTATTAGTCAGTTGAGGCTGCCATAACAAAATATCATAGAGCTGGTGGCTTAAACAACAGACATTCATTTCTCAAAGTTCTGGAGGCTGGGAAGTCCAAGATGAAGGTGCCTGAAGACTCAGTTCATGGTAAGGACTCTCTTCCTAGCTGGCAGATGAGAAGCAACTTTGCTGCTTGTTTACCTCCAATTAATCTCACTCACATTAAAAAAAAGAAAAATCTGTTTCTGTTCTTCACTCTTTTGTTAGCTAAGTTCTGCATTTAAAATACTTATGTAAAATTAAGCAGTATTTCATGGGTTTTAAATAAGATAAGTAATCAGGGTATCTACTCCCATGCATTTTGAATGATATAAAATTGAAGATGTTAATAAGTGCTTTAGGTACTATGTAAACTTCTTATTAATTTCCTTATTACCTATTTCAATCTGAATTATGTGAATAACAAATATAGTCCCCAATACATAGACATTAAGCATACGTACACATTTCTACTTATTTTTGATAAAAATGGATTTTCAACAATAACATTTGTATTAATAAATAAATTAACTAAAATGAATCATGTATTTTCTTGGTATCATTTTTTTTGGCAAAAAAGAACTAAGATGAAAACATCCCAGTAGAACAATGCAATAATGAAGATATTCAATGAATTGTTGAAAATGACTCCAAGAAAGCCAGAAAGGACAATGATTTGATAATACAATCTGCTGGCATGACTTCTCATCAGATACCATCAATGTTACAAAAAGAATGCCTTCCTTGAATACGGTAGCTCTTCATAAGAAGAAAATGAAATCGTAAAGAATCATTAGGTATACTGTCTTACGTTTAGTCTTTGAAATTCCAAAGCACCACAAAGGTTTGAGACACAACCAAGAGCTTGGGCAGGGTAGAATGGTAAGGTTCATCTCCTACTGAGGCCATTCCATCAAAACTGGGAGAGGTGGCTGTTTTATCTAATGTATAGAAACCAACACAGAGAGTCACGGAAGGTAAAGGAACAGAGGAATATGTTCTAACTGAAAGAACAAGATACAACCCCACATAACATATTTTAAGCAACGATAAAAAGACATAGGTACCGCTTGTTAAAAAAAACCTTTTCTAATTTTAATTATGATAATCTACTCAACACAATATTTACTGAATATTTTCCCCTTATGTAGAAATATGCTACAGTTTCCTACCATTAGAAAAATGGTAAAATTCTGAGATGTTGATGAAAACATTACACAGCCTAAATGTGCTAATTAGTATATAATTTTACCTATTATTAATATACTTGGCAATTCTCATGTATAACTGCATCAATATTAAAAAGGAATTTTAAAAAGAAAACTAAAATATTATTTATGTAAGAATAAGAAAAAATAATTTTATTTCACATATAGTAGGTATGCTTATTTTTTTATTCATTATATCAAAAAATTGGCAATGTATCTTAAAAGATTACTAAGTGTCCTTAAATATAAGGGCTGAAAGTAGCTTATTCATCAAGGGGCCAACAATTCTTGAGGTTAACATATTTGAAATTTGCAGAGGCTTATGTTAAATATGATTTAATATTCAATTCATTTTAACAAAATATATTTATCATTTTAAAAGAAACTTTAAGATGAACTAGTATTCTCCAGAAAATAAACTTACTAATTACAAGAAAATTAAATGAAGTTATAGTGCATTTTATGGAGTTACAGTCAAAAAGATGAAATTTCCTCTTTTAAATTAACCATAATAGGAGTTTAAAAGTCTACATAAGATATTCTGGTTTCCAATAATTTCCAAAAATGGGTGACTGAGATAGTCAAAGTGATGATAATTTATAATTGATGATTTTTAAAAAAAATTTATTTTATTTATGGCTGCATTGGATCTTCACTGCTGCGCACGGGCTTCCTCCAGTTGCAGCAAGTGGGGGCTACTCTTCATTGTGGTGCACGGGCTTCTCATTGCGGTGGCCTCTCCCGCTAAGGAGCACGGGCTCTAGGCCTGTGGGCCTCAGTAGTTGTGGCTCGCGGGTTCCAGAACACAGGCTCAGTAGTTGTGGCGCACGGGCCCAGTTGCTCTGTGGCATGTGGGATCTTCCGAGACTAGGGCTCGAACCCATGTTCCCTGCATTGGCAGGCGGACTCCCAAACACTGCGCCACCAAGGAAGCCCCTAATTGTTGATTATTTTATGACATTGTATTTACATAGAACTAAACTAAAAGTAAGATTAAATAATTACTCAGGTGACTTAAATAATGGATTATATCAAACTAAATAAATCAGATAAAATATTGTGGCATAGGATTATCTGAATTGGAGATGTATTTAAATTTCAACTGCTATTTAAGAGATGATCATACATGACTATTTAATACCAAAATAAGGTAAACAATGTCTGTGAGACTGATAAGGCAGAGGAAAAGAAGTCTTACTTATTTCAAAGTCAGATTTAAAAATTCTGGAAAGCTGAGATTTAACACTATCATTTTGTATAATATTATTCATATGCATTTTACTAATTTTTATTAGTGTAATATTAATACTTATTTAATACATATTAACTCCTTTGAATGAACAGATTTTTATTAAATTGAGGTCTTGTTTTTTTCTTTTTTTTCTTTTGAGGAGTATCAGTGCTTTTATTCCCAAAAATATATTACACACTGCTAAAAACACAGGTTAACTGAATTAATTGTCTTGATTTGAGCTCCCTTCACCAAATGAAGCTAAAAAAGTCAAATCCTTGAGTTAAAGGTATTTTAAGGTAGAACTTTGTATGCATCTGTGTGATTTCCACTTCAAACCCTTCTTGACAGATTCTGCATTAACAGACTAACCTAATAATAACCCTGGACCAATGTGCCTTTGAAATTAATCACAAGAGTGCTGAATTCCAATGACTAAAACGGGCATAGCATAACGGCTCTTGTACAGTGGTTCCAAAATGAAACAGGAGCTTTATTTTTGAATTTACATGGCATGAAAAAGCTCTCTTCTTTCAAAAGCATTTTATGATGTAAACTTTCATTGAATTAATAATATTTGATAAGTTCCCTTTACATTCAATCTGTTTATCTACACATGTGTACTTTGTTTCTCTAGAAGGATAATTTCAGAACCAATAACGTGGTTCAGTACCAGTTTTCTTAATAAAAACTTAATGTATCACATTACATTCCATTACCTCACACTCTAATTAAATTCCTTTTCATTTCAGTCTGTCTCAGAGGGTTAGGGAAGCTCAAGAACGTTTAACAAAATTCAACAAAGCAACTACCTGAAGTTGATACATTAACCTTGGCACTGAAAGTTACATTATTCAATCCACATATGCCAGAAACACCATTATACAATGACCTAAAAATGACAGTATTTCACTTTAACTGGAGAGGTTGTAAATGAATAATGATCATTTCTAACTCATTATATGCATTATGTATTTTGCCCTCGGAAATGTTAAAGAAAAACAATCACCAACTGTAAAAGCGTGTCTTACTTGGATGTAAAAGCTAAAATATATCTTTTCTTGATAATAAGGAGGATGGATAGATTTTAATACTTGTGTAATCATTTACAGTAAACATATGCTTCACAAATTGAAAAATATATATTGATACATTTTGTTCCTCCATTTGGAATTCGAAGACGGGAACATGTAATTTTAAAGAGAAGATTAGCCTTCCTATTGAACATGCCCCCAGGCTTATGCCCAGAGAAAGAACTCATTCCATTGGGGGTGGGGAGGTGGGAGGTGGTAAGGCTGAAGGCGAGATCTCTTTCCTTGATTGGTTCTAAAGAGTCATGGGGCTCTTTTCTGTCATAACAATCATATCTATACAGGCCCACCATCCCACCATGGCTTATCCAAATTTTTACAGCCGCCACATAAAATTTAGATTTCTAAAGTTTTCATATTTTAGGAAGGCAATAGCTTATATGTACTCTATACTATATATCATCTCTAGTTTAATACCGTACTCCTTTTTTTTTTTTTTTTTTTTGCAGTGAGACAAAAATATCCATATATCCATACTAGATTAGGTAAATAATGACCATAAGTAAACTTATGTCAATTCTGGCAAAAGATTTTATGTAGGTTTCAAGTTTTTCTGCCCATTGAAGAGCTTTTTGATTTTGCAATATTTGATTAGGAACTGTAGACCCATGTGGCCATGTTTTGAAGGCCACTTATACTTTCCATTCTGGCACACCCACCCCTCATTTCTTGACCATTCTATTATGTGATGGCCAAATAAAGCCAAATAAAGGATGAAAGAGAGAGTTCAACCTCCTGTAAAGCTGGATGAGTCAGATATGGAGCACAGCCTCCAGGTTCAAATACATTAATCTGAAACCAGTTTCATTTACTGGTTATTACTCAAGTGGTCAGTTCATTTGGTTTGCCTGTTGAAGCCTCTGAAAATTTCCAGCTATGCTATTTTTTGTTCTTTTGGCAGTAGCTGAAGCAGCTGCCCTAAATACATCTTCATCTTTATGGACTCAAACTGTCTACCTCCCCTTCACCTCCACCCCAACCACCAACAGTTAAGAATTCTTCTTCTTTAAACTCCTAAGTTGCCTGCATGGCAGCTGATCCTCACCACCCCTCTCCTTTCTCTCCTACAGGTTGTAACAATTTCTTTTCTGGCTGCCTTACCCCTTAATTGCTTTAACAGATTTCCATCTCTTCTTTTTTGATCCAGCTTTCTATCTATTTGAATAAGGGATTTTAAAAGAAGAGCAATGGGGGAAAAGAAATGGATATCCTCAGATTTTAACATTCATGAATGTTAAGTCTATGTCCCATCTTAAGGGATTTCAACAGTAGAATGGCAAAAGGCACATCTGCTTTAGGGAAGATAAAATGGTGAGTGTTTGAGTGAGTTGAGAGTTGTTCAGTGTGGTAATAAAAATAAAAGTCTGGACACTGTTGAAATAGTTAAGGCAAGGCAAGGAGTAGATGATCTAAATTCTAGTGATAGGAACACAAAGCAAAGATTGGATGCTAGAAAGATTCCAAGGTGAAAATATCTGGTTATGCAGAAGATCTAAATTCTAGTGATAGGAACACAAAGCAAAGATTGGAGGCTAGAAAGATTCCAAGGTGAAAATATCTGGTTATGTTTCTCGTTAGACCTGGGGTGAAAAAGTGCAAATATAAATTCAAACATCTCACAAAAGCAAAAGTTAAAGCAATGGAACACGAAAATCATCAAATAGAGAATAGGATTCTGAAAGAACATCTCAAGAGCTCATAAAATATGTGACTAATAGGGCACATTTGAAGGAATAGCACAGATTTTTCAAGACAACAACTAAAATAGAAAAAAAATATGGTTATGTGTTTTGAGGAAAAAATGAAATTTAAAATCTTTCCTTTTATAAAAATGCATTCATATTACTTATTATTTTTTCTTTATTATGGCTTATTAGGTTATTTCATATAGATACTTTGGACATGTATAAATGTCTTGTGTCTTCTATGAAGTGCATACCATTTTAGTTACACACTGTATGTATATATATTAGACAAATGTAAGTAGAAAAGATTGAGTTATAGACAGTTGTAGTTAAGGCAGGCATTTCTGAAAACATATATGATTTATTCCATTCAAGTTAATCGAGGAGAAATCAGTACTGCACCCTGATGGACTGGAAAAATGTCACAAGAGAAATACTAATTCAACAGACAGGATCCATCTTTGCCTAAGAAATAAAGCTTCTGAATGACACTGCATATATAATTAGGTGTTAATGAGACATAATTAAGTATATCAACAATACTACTAGTGAGGAGAGTTTGATGGACACAGTGAGGGGGGAGAGATGTATGAGAAAGATGTGACCAATTGAAAGTAAGGAAAATATGGAGTAATAGAAACAAACGCTTCTCTATTCCTACCTAATACATAGATTTATATTCTGTATCACTGTGACAATGCTAGGATGCATCTGAGTATATGCTCCCAGAAGATGAATGGGTGCTCTAATAGAGATAAAAGTTCCTCTGATCTCTGTTACCACCTTGTTACAAAGGAAGTCTAACTGCATAAAGCATATTCAATAAAACTACCTCCTTAGAATTTCTTTTAGTGGTATTGATTCAAATCCTTGTAGCGGCACAAAACTTGTTAAATAAATATTCAGTTACATTTCAGGGTGCACACTGGAAAGTTAAAAATGTTTTCATTTAGGGGTTGGTCCTGGGCTAGTTAAAAAATTTGATTCGTATGTTAAGCAATTGTATGAAACGACTTACACTGTCTTTCACCTAACAGTTCCAGTGTTATAACAGTCTCATAATTACTTGGCTTCCATATTTTCTTTAATCCAGTAGTTTAATCCAGTTTAATCCAATGTGTGATCTAAGGACCCCTGAGGGCCTCAAGGTCTTCCTTGTTCCAACTACAGATCTGTGTGAAACAGAATTTTCTTTATAGACTTCACCCAAAACATTATATGACAACAGAATTGATGCAGAAGGAAATAAGAAAGTTTAGCTGTCTTCTATAAAGCTATTAAAGAAATTCCAAACATGCAAAACAATCTCCTAATTTTTCTTTTGTTTTCAAAAATATAGTTATATTTTATAAAAAATATGTTATTTATGTTAACATGTAGTGAGTTTAAAATACCTGTTTTAAATATTTCTCCATTTTTATTTCTAAATTTATAAATCTAGGAAGATATTACCCATATAAACACAATCACTTTTGGGTCTTCAATAATTTTTTAAGAGTGTTAATGCTGTAAATGGGGCCTGGGATGGAGCAGTTTGAGGACCATCACTAGAATCCATCCTGGGCACCATCACCAGGGTGGTGGGATTTAATCATGCTGGTAAGTCTCTTGTGGCTTTCCACAGTTTTCAACAGTGTCCTTCTTTTTATTTTTTATTTACTTTTTTTTTCCTTCTTTACTTATTTTAAAAATTATTTTATTTAAATTTTGCAGCTTTATTGAGATACAACTTTGTCTTTCAATATGCTTGTTGATCCTGGGGATCTAGTGGTAGATCCCAAATGTCCCAGTCGAAATCACTGATGGACAAGATTGGATCTGCACCTCTTGACAGTCCATAGAGCATTCCCACACCTACTTCATTTATATTCCCCAAGCAGACTGTAATCATTTTGAATTGGAAAGTTTTGCTCACTCCAGTCCTTCTGTAATATTGTTCTTGTCCTCGCTGAATATCTAAAATTTATTCATATATCATTTACCTGATCTATATAGCACTCTAAAAGCCTCACTAAAAATACCAGTTCAAACTGATCTCCCTCTGTTTGCTGAATACACAAAGAGTGGGTATTAGATTCCTAATAAGACACACTGAATATTGCTTACTTTTATAAAGTAAGCATTGTGTTTGCTGCTGAGGATGTTACGTTACTATAAGGATAATGTGATGGACTAACTAACCTGGGAAGGTACAAGTGTCTTGAGAGCACAATAGAGAAATTTGAAAATGAATCATAATGGACACATAGTATTTAACCGTATCATGGGAAAGGGTGGAGGTGGGAAAGAAAATTTAGGTAGAAATTAATGTATAACTGTCTCAGAGTGAGAAGTAGTATGGAAATTACAAATACAGCTGTCACTACAAGGTAAAGTGAACAGAGAACAGGGTTCAGGTCATGAAAGAGTTTATATGATATGTTAATTATTTTTGACATTAATGTGGAGGTAATTTGTAGTGCCCTTAGTGTATAAATGAAAGGTTAACATATTCATATGTTTCTTTTCTATGCTTTCTTTTGTATGCAAAAAACTATGGAAGTCTAATGAATGAGTTTTATCTTGCAAATACTCACCTATAAGCAAATGGAATTGACATCAAAAGTAGCTGGATATTAAAGATAATGATAAAATAAATTAATTAAAGTAATTATTGGAGATGCTGCTTCCAAACTTTTGCCTATAATATCCAAAATACAGAAAGAATTTTCAATTTTTCAAATTCATGTTAAATTGCTTGTACTTACACCATTTCAGTCCCTCTAGTTTATCAAACTACTAGAAGGCTCTTCTTTCTGCAAATCACCTGAGTTATCAATCTAGAGTGACCACCATTTCTAAAGTTACCTATACATCAAATAATGTAGTCTATTTTTAAAAATGCCCTTACATCATCTTTTATATATTTTGGGGTGAAGCACTCTAAGTTAGAAGTATAGAGTTAATATTATAAAAGATACATTAATCCACAATAATGTGGAATAAATTTTTTATTCTCTTTCCTGAAACTTTTTTTTAATGAGGAGTTGTTAAGCCTTTCTGTAAAATATTGAACCATAGCATCAAGGTACATTCATGGCAATGTATCAGCTGAATTCATTTGGAATTGGAAAATGTGTGTGTTCACTGGAGCATTTAAAATGATGCACAACACAGGCTAATTTATTAGAATAAAGTCAAACTAAATCTCAATTAAAAGAAAGACCACAATTAATTGTTTGAGGAGAGTCCTCAGGGTAAGGGTAGAACAGACTCTATAAATTCTTTACAGTTATACAGTTCCACCCCAAATTTAAAGAAAAATCCTTTGCTCGTTGAATTCAACCTCAGTTAATTATTTCAGTTTTATATACATTCCCATGTAAAATAAATTTTAATATCTCAAATCTCTATTTGATTTCAAGGTCATTAGTTTAATGAGACACTACCTATTATATTAATAATCATCTCCCACATTAGCTTTTAGTTCTTATTCATTGTTTCCCTATCTATGTAGCACAACTCTAGCTCAGTCTCCTGAAACCTAAACAGTTTAAAGGGAATCTGAAAAACCAATTTTAAATGTTATATGTGAACCTTTATAAATGTCTAACATATCTCATATAATTTTGTTTTAACAAGGTTATCTATATTAGATTTAGGTTGTCCCAAGCAAAAATGTACCTTATTTATAACATTTTGTTCTGATAATTAGGACTAAATTTTCTGAGTATTACCTCTGAATTTGCTATATCTCATAAGATATTTTTAATTGAACAAAACCCCACTGGAACTCCTATAAGCATATTCAAAAAGAAGTTTTGCTAAGAGACTTGAAATTTTAATCAAATGGCTTTGGGGATGGAGATAAGAGAAGAGGAAGGAGAAAAACAGAGATTCAGGTCAAAGAATTTTAGTAATTGTGGAGGCAACAGATAATACTTTAAGCTAAAGATAAAAAATGGAAGAAGCATTTTTCTTAGTTTCTACTGATTAAGTCAATGAATTTTGAAATTCCAGTAACAGTTATGTATTGAATTTATCTATGTACTAAATACTTGGAGGTTTATAAACTGTAAGTAGATAAAAAATTTGGCATTGCTCCATACCAAAGAGGCAAAATGACTGAAAGTAAATATATATTAGCATTAAATATAATCAAAGATATATGCAAAAAGTATAAGGATATGAAACTTACTCATCTGAGGTCTTTCTAAAATAATGTAAATCAAGGCAAATTTCTGAAGAGTATCATTGCACACCAGTCAGAATGGCCATCATCAAAAAATCTACAAACTGGAGAGAGTGTGGAGAAAAGGGAACCCTGTTGCACTGTTGGGGGAATGTAAATTGATACAGCCACTATAGAGAACAGTATGGAGGTTCCTTAAAAAATTAAAAATAGAACTACCATATGACCCAGCAATCCCACTACTGGGCATACACCCAGAGAAAACCATAATTCAAAAAGACATATGCACATCAATGTTCACTGCAGCACTATTTACAATAGCCAGGACATGGAAGCAACCTAAATGTTCATCAACAGAGAAATGGATAAAGAAGATGTGGTACAATGGAATGTTACTCAGCCATAAAAAGGAACAAAATTGGGTCATGTGTAGAGATGTGGATGGACCAGAGACTGTCATACAGAGTGAAGTAACTCAGAAAGAGAAAAATATTGTATATTAACGCATATATGTGGAATCTAGAAAAATGGTATTGATGATCTTATTTGCAAAGCAGAAATACAGACACAGATGTAGAGAACAAATGCACGGAAACCAAGGGGGAAAGGGGGGATGGGATGAATTGGGAGATTGGGATTGATTTATATACACTATTGATACTATGTATAAAATAGATAACTAATGAGAACCTACTGTATAGCTCAGGGAACTCAATGCTCTGTGGTGATCTAAATGGGAAGGAAAACAAAAAAAGAGGGGATATATATATATATATATATATATATATATATATATAGCTGATTCACTTTGCTGTACAGTAGAAACTAACACAACATTGTAAAGCAACTATACTCTAATAAAAATTAATTAAAAAAATAAAAAATAAAAACATTTATGAAATTACTCAAAGAACTTACTAGAAGAAAAGTAAGTACATGTCTAAAAATCTGTATATGTCCCACTACTTTTTTAGTTTATGTTTTGTATAATATATACATTATTATATATTATATGTAATTATATACAACTGTTTTATCTAAATTGCATAGTTTTCAAAATGTTAACGTATTATCTGAAATAGGAGAAATTTTCAAATCTTCCTTTGCAGAAAAACCTGTATACTGTGTGGTAGGAGGGACTTGATATGTTATGAAATAGAGGAGTTAAGTGTAATTGAAATGAGGAAATTTAGAAATACTGCTTAAGTAGAATCAATACAATTTGTAACTAAGTAGATGTAAGTAAAAAATGAGAAAAAGGAAGAGAAGCATGTGACTGAAGTCTGAATACAGAATAACAGCACTGAATACCTGAATACCTGGAGACAGATAGTGCATACTTAAGGATAAGAAATTATGGGGATAAGTTGCTTTTGGGTACGTTTGTTTGTTTGCTTGTTTGTTTACTTTTAGATGTAGATACAAATAGTTTGGAAATATGCATCTAGATCTTAAGAAATAAGTGGTCACTGTAGATTCAAATTTAAGAATAAGGTACAGAGAAGTAATTTTCATATATATATACATGAAATGGATACATGAGGAGAAATATACAAGGGGGTAAAGATAATGAGAGAATATTCAATTAGCAGTCTGGTTATAGAGAAATATCAGAACAAAAAGGACTGATAGAGTCTATTAGATGTCTGTAATCTTGAATCACTATGAATAAGAGTTGGAAAACAGAATAAAACTTAATGAATATTATTTGAAGAACTCTAGGGAGAATATATACAGCTGCAAATCTCAGACAAAGGTAGTCAAATATTGCTACACAATGTTAGAGGTGCATCCTGACAAGAAAAAACAATCAATGCTGGAGAAAAAGGTGGAATAGGATACACAAGCTGATACCAGAAGATTCTTTGGACTGCATTCCCAACAGCAGCAACAAGCTGAACTGAAGGAAGTATTTAAGAAAAGATATATCAACAGAGGTCAGCTTGTCAGCAAGACCAATTTTAGGAAAGATTCTATTGACTGGAAGAAGCCCAAGCTGCCAGGCCAGGTGGGCTGCAGATATGTCAATCAGATTTCTCAAAAAGCAGAAGCAGGGAAACAATAAAGCAATAATTTCCAACAGAATTTTATACCCTCTTAAACTATCACTTAAAAGTTATTTTCAGACCCTCCAAGATCTCTGGAGATATATTGTTTAGTTACACTCTCACTTCTGTCATTTGCTAGCCCTATGATTTGGGGCAGTTAAGTTTTTCTGTATTTACCTCAGAATTTTCATGTATAAACGTTTTCAATTATTAAAAATTAATTTTTTACTTGAATTATTAAAGGTAAAGCACTTAGTGAAATGCCAGGAAATACTAAGCAGTATATAAATATGTCATTATTATTGTAGCTTTTATTAATGGTGTTTTCAAACATGTCGGACACACAGTAAGCCTGGAGAACACTGATCCCAGATTGAAGCATAAAGCTCAGGGAGATATTTCTGCAAGAACAGGAAATTACTAAAATATTTAAGGTATTGAGAGGAAATTGAGTCAGCTGGGAAAACTATATTGCTAGGTTCATAAAAAACTAATCAGTGGAAGAAATCATAATATAGCTTACACCATGATGGAGGTACCTTACACCAGAACATCATTCTGCTGGACCTGGTGATGGAAGAAGAAAACATACTCTCATAAGGATTTGATACTCTCATCTATATAAGTCCCCCCCCCACCCCCCCGTTCCATGCTGAAGAGCCACTTAAAATCAGAGAGAGCTCTTCTGGATATTTTTTTCCTGCAATACTGCTGAATGCACTCAAACGGCTCCAGTGTTGTAGGGACATGTTAGTTTCTTTAGACTTGTGCCTTATAAGGTCAGCTAGTGGAAGGAAAAAAAAATTAACTAGACGTATGAGGAGGGAGAGGAAAAGTACACATCTTCTAATTTATTTCTCAGTATTTAACAGTACATGCATGTTCCCATGGGAACTCTTGGTAATGAATGGCTCTGTCTTCACCCCAAATTCTCATGCTCTAAAAACTTGTAGCTTTTATTCTATTTAATAATATAAAAATTCCCAACATATCATTAATTCCTTGAGAACATGCATAATATCAGGACATGTATGTACAACTCTGTATGTCCAGTACAAAGTTTTGCATATAATATATGGTCAAAAAGGTTTTTAAATGAATGTTGATACAATTTCCAATGTAAATTTAACTTGAAAATAAATTCATAGTGGGCAGGATCTCTACTATGAATTCTTTCCATCTCCACAGATCACACAACATTCCATATAGTTCAGTTGTCAGGACTTTGGATTTCAGTAACAGAAAAACAATTCTAACCAGCTCAAGAAAAAAATAACGTTTTGCAGCTTGCATATCTGTGAAATCAAAGAGAAAGCTCCTGCTTAAGGCATGAATAGGTCCTAGAGTTCAAAAGGTGTCATCAGTTGTCTATCTCTTTCACTTTGGTCAATTTTATATATTTTTTAAAAATTAATTCTTAAGCAGGTCTTCTTCACACGTTGGCCTTAATATCCATCCACTGGCAGCCCAAGGGTCAGTTGGTTCTCAGTCATCCATTTCAAAAGGAGAGATTCCCTTCTTCGTAGAATCAGTAATGATGCCATAAATAGGATTCTTAATTATCTAGTGTTGTATAACCTTTAATCCAATCACTATATCCAGGAGGAGTGTGGTATTATTGGCTATTCTCTGTCATTTACCTACTGAAAGGAATGCAGGACAATGATAATGTTGACACCGTCTGCTGGGGGGAAGGGGACAGTTCCCCAAAGAAAACAATATAAACAGTCAAGAAATAACTGAAGTACATTACACAGTCTAATTTTAATTGTTGATCTTCTATTCTCTATTATTAATAGACTTGAAGCACCTATATTTTCCTTGTATTTTTGTAATTCTTCCATGTGAGCATGGGCATTTTAGATATCTACTGCTGCATAACTAACTGCGAAAATTTAGTGGTACAAAACAAACTTTAATTTGCTCATGATTTTGTGGAAGGGTCCAGTTAGCAGGTCATGTCTGATCCCGTGCAGCAGAAAATGGAATGCCTGGAGCTGGTGGATCCATTTCCTACATGGTTTCCTTATTTACACATCTTAGTGCTCTTGCTCGCTTCCTCTCTGTATTTCTTCTGATTTTCTAAGGGATATATGGGACTTGAGGGGTTTTTTTGTTTTTGTTTTTTTAATGGAAACTTTGTCTCAAGGTAAGTGCACTCCATATAGGATTCCCAGAAAATGGAAAATGCTACGCAATTAAAGACTATGCTTCCTACTGGTCCAGCATTACTTCTGCAATATTTTATTGGTCAGATTCAAGTGAGTGAAGTACACTACTCCAGCTCTTGATAGGGGAGAGACAAGTTCATATCACATACGGACATGCGAGAAGAGAGATATTGTTGTGATGTTTTATGAACAGAGGTGGCTGCTATGGGTAAATTAGATCTATTTGGTTAAGAAAATCAGAATTTGATGACTCACACGTTGTGATTACCATTCGATCAGCAAGAGTTATAACAGCTAATTATTATTTTAACTGCTAAAATTATTAACGGTGTGTACGTTCCTATAAATTTCTTTTATAGAACTAATAATCAGGGCTCTATGTCAAAAGTTGATTACTGATTAACACCATGATACCATACAAGTTTCTTGATTGGCCTTTAAAAGCAGCTGTTTAAAAAGATCTCACACTGTGTGACTGGAGGGAGTGCCACTTTCCCTAATGACAAGTTTGGTTTTTTATTTAACATTCTTTCTTTTTAAAAAAAATTTATTTTATTTATTTATTTTTGGCCATGTTGGGTCTTTGTGCTATGCGCGGGCTTTCTCTAGTTGCGCTGAGCGGGGGCTACTCTTCGTTGCGGTGCACAGGCTTCTCATTGCGGTGGCTTCTCTTGTTGCGGAGCACGGGCTCTAGGCGTGTGGGCTTCAGTAGTTGTGGCACGCGGGCTCAGTAGTTGTGGCTCACGGGCTTAGTTGCTCCACGGCATGTGGGATTTTCCCGGGTCAGGGCTCAAACCCATGTCCCCTGCATTGGCAGGCAGATTCTTAACCACGGTGCCACCAGGGAAACCGTTCTAATGACAAGTTTTTAAAAAATGTACACAGGCATATTATCTTAAAAAGCATAATAAGTATAGATATTCTTTGAACAAATACTACAAAAATATGAATCATACACTATGTCCATTATCAATGTTACTGTCATATGACAATATTTAATGTTTTCTTGTAGGAGGATTAAAATGATTATAGCTCATATGTCATTGGATTCCACTATAAATTCTAAAGTAAGATTATTAATTATTTTTGCCACATTTCTTCCCAGAACCTTTAAAGTCTGAAGTAAAGATGTTATCCAAGAAAATATTTTAAAACCCATGTTTAAAGTCTGTAAATATTAAGGACTACAGAATTACTGTTTATTTTCAGAGAAACCTTTTTTTAAATCATACACATAAGTACTGAAACAATACATATATTTTCTCAATTCGAAGCACCATTTTTTTTCTGAAAGTGATCAAAGTGTTATAACACATAATACAAATAGAGCAATCTATGCATGTCTCATCAACCACTGAAAATGTGCAGAACTGCTGGTCCTAAGAAACTTGAAAGAAGCTTGAGTGGTCATAGCAGCTATTCTTTCAAGCTTCCATGCATGTAGGAAGTAGATTATCACAAAAGGGTCTAGAAATAAGTTTTCAAAACCTGTGATAATTCAGAAAATGAAAAGGAGATAGAAAATATTAGTATTGAAATATTAATAAAATGCAAGATGCAAAAATGTATTACTAGCAGTCATTTTCATTTAAAAATTATCACCTCATAAATTAAGAGTCTCTATCACTGACAATTTTCATTACAAAAGCGTTAGAAGTTACTGAAAGTTATTCTGAAATGCTTGGTAACTGCATATTTCAATTATTCTGTTGCTTAGAATAACCTTCTATATACATGATTAGAAAATAGTGGGAGCTGAAGGAATATATGTTTGATATGGATTCTCATAAAGTAAATATAAATATTAGTTGTGAATATTCATCTCACTGAATTTCTTTCTGCAGAATAATTGAATTTATGAGTCTCCTTAAAAATGCTATAAGTTAAATAGTATAGCTACTGAACATTTTATTTTATGTGAGACAATGCATGACTACTTCAAGATATGGTGGAATGTTCAACTTCATCAGCAAATTATTAAATAAAAATATAAAATAAAATTTAAGTATATTTGTTGATTATTAAATTGGAAAAACATTAAGATGACATTCATTGTTATCAAGGTTTTAAGTTAAATTCAAAGTATCTACAATGTGTCTGGAGAAAAGTATATCCAGCTATCTTTGCCAGAAGATATATCAATGTGCTTTGGAAAACAGATGGATCAAATACATCACATTTTAAAATTACTTGAACAGAAATATTGCTGTTTCTGATCTGCAAGACATAAAATTGGATGTTGCTTTTAGGCAAAAAGTCCAATATTTATAAAAACAAATGTATGAGGTTACATCCACAAACATAAATATACAAATTAATAAAGTAAAAATTGTATTCATGAAAGAATGGTTAATATAAAGGAGAATATAAATTTTATCATATTGTGATCTCCAAAGTCTAGATCCATTTACCTATCTATCTATCAATCTGCGTCTCTGTATGTGTGCACACGTGTGTGAGTGTGGGTGTGTGTGATTAATTACTTGAAGATGTCATTCCTGCCTGGAGGTGCCAGTTCACTGGTGACATGTAAAGGAATTAAATATACTGGAAAGAAGTCTAGAAATGAATATACATACTCATTCTGAAAGCAGTGTTTGTGTACTGTATGGCTTGTTTAACTTAATTACAGATGTAGAAATTGGGGCAGGAGAGTGTTCAGGGAATACAATATAAATATATAAAATTCTTCTAAACTTGAGAAGAAAAACTATAAATTACTTAAAGCATTAAATGAATAATAAAATACAGTACACCACTGCAACTATAGTTGATAATACTGTATTGCATATTTGAGAGTTGCTAAAAGAGTAGATCTTAAAAGTTCTCATTACAAGAAAAAAAATTCTGTAACTATGTATGTTGATGAATGTCAGCTAGACTTACTGTAGTGATCATTTTGCAGTATAGACAAATATTGAATCATTATGTTGTACACCTGAAACTAATATAATGTATGTCAATTATGTCAATTATGCTTCAATTTTCAACCAAAAAGAATATATATAACCATAAGAATCAGAAAAACCTCATTTGATCTTTTTTTTGGCATATATGCTATTTTATGAGGGGTACAGATTCACATTTAATGAGTATGGTTTGCATTTGGGAATCCTTGAGAGAAAAAAAGTGTTTCAATTATTTTTCTGTGAAGGAGGAAAACCAAAATGAAAGTAACACTTCCATTATGGGTTTAGAGGTCAGGTACTGCATGCAGAATTAAGATGAGCAAGAAACCTTAAATACTTTTTACTAATATTCTTTTAAAATCATTGTTCATCTATTATTAGGTAATAGTAAAGCTACAATGAATGTTAATATGACTCAGTTCCTTGGATAGTAGAAAAACTGTTCTCTTAAAAGTGATTCACATACTCTGGTTTCTTGCAAACCTGAATGAAGAGGACATCTTAAAAATAAAGTTGAAGCTTACTGTAAATGAATAAATAAATAAAAATAGATAAACATCTAAATAAGGACAACAATTAGAAACCTGGAATAATCAGCATCACAAATTTCTTAGAAGTCCAATAGTCCAGAACTATTTTTATTTTCCCATGTATATACACTCAAAGAAACCATTATTTATCACCAACAATGTGTTTCAGCAACTATGCCTTTATCCTTTGGAAAGAAGCTAGATTCTCTGCCAAAGCATAGCATATCAAATGTTAAAACAAGGACTACATGAATTCTTGAACACACAGAGTATGTATGTAATATATGACTTCACCTGTGCCCTCTACATAGACAAATACTACTGACCCACTAAAGAACAACCCTGCTATAGTGTTGGACCAAAGAATAAGGACTGTTTTTACAAAATCAGGCAGTGAAGTTCCATGTAGCCTCTTATGAGACTTCAGCCTCAGGCATTTTATTTTCATGCTCATTAATTCTGATTCATCACAAATGGAAGAGAGATTTTTAAAAGGTTATGATATTCCAGACTTGCCACTATGATTCATATCCACTTACAGTTTATTCCATTGAGTATTTTAAAGTGAGCATAGGGCAGGGAAGGAAACCCTCAACTCAGTATATATAATATGGGGCATACTTTGTGGACATTTACCTAGAGACTTAGCCCTCTTTGCTTATAAAACATAGGGGTACCTATAATAATTATGAGGATTAATTATGAAGACATTATACAAAGAGCCTTCTAAACCAAGGCAAAATAGTCATGACTTACTAAATATTTTAACTCCCGTTAGACACTATTACAAAATGCAGAGAGCAACCTTTTTAAATATTTGTCAAAAGATGAGGAAAGCTGTCATCCTCATATACATCACTCATTTTTCCTCTTAGGTGCTTCATTTTCTTTTACCAGTTGCTGGTTATCTCCTCTCAGTCCTTCTTGGTTTATGCAAGAAGTCCTTCACATTCTTCACAAACTAATTTCCCTCAGTCAGTGAAGGAAAACTGTTCACTATATCTGGAGAGAGATGCTGTTAAGAAACACATATATTACAGAAATGTCTTCAGTATTCATACTCTTAAAACCCATGGTGAGGACAGTAAAATGTTCTCACCTGTACAAAATGATCGCACACTTCATACAGAGTGGCACTTCCCCCTACCTTCCTGTGTCAGTAGCTTTTCCAAACACGCCATTAATCAGAACAGGGAACAGTTAGAAGTAGAAGTTGAATGCATCTTTTGATCATATTAGATAAAGGCACCACAGAAACCAGAGATGGTAGGAAAGTATGACTTGTCATTGACTTACTTCCTCAATATTATCTTGCCATCTACTGTATCATTTGCCAGGTACAGCCTTTGTATTCCAAAACCCAATCCATGCCAGACTTATAGTACCATACTTGTGCTGTGTTTAAGTAGCCCCCTAGTTCTAAATTATGCACGTATAGATGCTTTTTTAAAACGTTTTCAGCACCACCAGGTAAGATTTAGTGGGTGGAATCATGAAAAAAATTAAAATAATGACGCTTTGAAATTTTCATATCTGTTGTAAAAAATGTTCACAAAATATTGAATATTGAGCTGGAATATTCAAGTGAAATAACCATAACTAATGGAGAATGCTAGTGCATTGCTTTTATATAAATCTCTTTCTTACATATTTTTCTAATTTCCCTAAATTATCTTCATTTTAGAGAAGGGAATATATATATATATATATATATATATATATATGTGTGTGTGTGTGTGTGTGTGTGTGTGTGTGTATATATTTCTCTTGGGTATTTTGATTGTCATTATTCTCTTAAAATCACAGAAGATATAAAGTATGAATGATATAATATTATTTAAGTAATACGTTAGAACGCTTAAAGGCTTTTACTATTGGTCATCAGCTCTGCCCAGGTCTTCATAAACTGAGAAGCAGATAGTTTTCTAAGGATAATAACCATTGCGTCTTGCCATGTTCTTTTTTTTTTAAATTAATTAATTTATTTATTTTTGGCTGTGTTGGGTCTTCGTTTCTGTGTTTGGGCTTTCTCCAGTTGCGGTGAGCGGGGGCCACTCTTCATCGCGGTGCGCGGGTCTCTCACTATCGCAGCCTCTCCTGTTGCGGAGCACAGGCTCCAGACGCACAGGCTCAGTAATTGTGGCTCACGGGCCCAGCTGCTCCGCGGCATGTGGGATCTTCCCAGACCAGGGCTCGAACCCGTGTCCCCTGCATTGGCAGGCGGATTCTTAACCACTGCGCAACCAGGGAAGCCCTTGCAATGTTCTTTTGTCTTAACATATCAATAAATACGTTTAAAAAACCTTCATAATTAATCATAATTGCTTCTTAAATGTTTCTTGTATTTATGTTAAACTCAAGACCAGGAAAATATATGTAGAGTTTTTGGATCATAAAACAATATAAATAATCCGTTAATGTTAACATCCAGGCTATGGATATCCATGTCAATGGTTCTTGTAAGATTATAAGTAATGTAAGTAAAACACTTAGCTCAGTGCCTGGCTCATAGTAATCTATCAATTAATATTAATTATTATTGTTATATCTGGTGTTAAAGTGTTCACTTTTAATCTGACAATTAAAAATAAGATTATGACCTCTACATTATTATACTCATTATCTCAAATAAGGGATTAGAACAAGAGATTGGGGAGAAAATTTGGTGTGTCAATAAAAGGGACATATATTGGTGATCAACACCTAAAAATTCTGTGAAATGTAAAATTGGATTATAATATTGATAAAATCTGTCTAATGGGTTTATATGGTAGAAAAAGTAAGGTAATGACTGTCTTATTCTATAAACTCTCCTCCTCCTCCTGCTTCTTCTTATTATTTTAAAAATATTTTCATTCATTTATTTATTCTTCTTCAACATATATCAAATACTTACTATAGTCAAGGTATTGAGCTAAGTGTTATGTAGAAAACATAAAGAAAATATTCCATTAAGTAAGCGTTTATTGAGTACTTTTAAGTATAGGCATTATGTTAAGCATGGTGAAAATTGTGAATTTGAGATAACATCATTGCCTTGGATGGCCTTAGAAACAATACTGTCCTAAACATGTTTATAATTTAGCATTTTTATTCATAATACACATACCAGAACTTTAAAACAATGCTGAATTATATTTTAGTTAATAAATTTTCTTTTTTTTAATTTGGAGTATAATTGACGTATTAGTTTCAGATATGGTAATTTTAATTAGATTTAGGAGGTACTTAGATATAATATAATTAAAAAAAAATCCTGTGTTGACTTAGTTTTGAGACACTAACTAAAGGCTAATCAGTTCCACTTCTTGGGCAGCTGATTAAGTCCACCCCGCAGCCAACTCCCTTACTGGGCTTTCACACTCATTACAATCCTAATCTCCTCAAGGCCAGGCATCATACAACCTGGAAAAGCCCCTATGCCCCATAACTACCGGATCCTAAGCATTCCTTCCCATGGAAACCACAGTTAAGGCACTTGGCCACAGTTCCCCTTTCTCGCTCTGCCTCATGACTGATCCTGGTGCTTTCCTGAGTGGCCCTTTGGTGACATGCTGTGTTCTTGCCTGGGGAACTCTGAATAACAAAACTGTAACACTCTTTCTGGTTCCCCTCTCTCGACCTGCATCTAACCTCAGCATACCCCACCCAGAGTAATAGGGTCAAAAAAGTAGATTAAGAGGGTTGGTAGGAGGACATTTGCAGAATAATGCCAGAATAACTTTAAAAGTCCTGCTGCCATTTAAAAATTAAATATTTCATTTCATTATTTTCTCATCTAGAGCCTACCAACTAGTTTTTCTGGCAACAATGTTGCCCCATTGTTGACAATGATCATTTTAAATATAAAATTTTAATCTTCTAAAATTATCTGTAATAAAAATACTCAAAGACTCTCTTTTGGTGGTACAAAATACTGCCGTTTCTCAAGAAAAATACCATGAAGACTGTAAATAAATAAATTATAAAACAGATCAATAAAAACGAGCCCAAGAATTAAGGTGGTTTGGTAACAGGGGTCATCTTTTTAATGTGAGTTAGGCAGCCATACACTTAGATGCATATTATGGGTATCGTTGCCTCTCCTGATTGTTTCACCCTGATCTGTGCCCTGGCAGATTGATCTATAAGGGCTTCAATACATCAGTGGACTATCTTGTGTTCTGGCTTCTGGTTGGGTATAACCAATGGGGCAGGAAATCAATGCAAAGAAGAGTAAGGTCTGGGTTCTTATTCCCTTGACTCAGTCATTGTGGAATTTTCTCAACTGGTAGTTTCCCTTGATCTGAGCTTATAGCTCCATCAAAGCAGGCTTTTTTTGCCTTCTGTCTGGGTTTTGGTAATTGTTTCCTGTCTTTACCCTCTCAGGATTGGAGGAGATAAGAACACTACAATTTCTACCTCCCAGAATATTGAACTGTTCCTTGTGGTTTTCCTACACTCCAATGACTTTATCAATGTTTCCTTATTAAAGTTTCAACAAATTTCCTCTTTTTTATTAACATCTTTATTGGAGTATAATTGCTTTACAACGTTGTGTTAGTTTCTGCTGTATAACAAAGTGAATCAGCTATATGTATACATATATCCCCATATCCCTCCCTCTTGCGCCTCCCTCCCACCCTCCCTATCCCACCCCTCTAGGTGGTCACAAAGCACCGAGCTGATCTCCCTGTGCTATGCAGCTATTTCCCACTAGCCATCCATTTTACATTTGGTAGTGTATATATGTGAATGCCACTCTCTCACTTCGTCCCAGGTTACCCTTCCCCCTCCCTGTGTCCTCAAGTCCATTTTCTGCATCTGTGTCTTTATTCCTGTCCTGCCCCTAGGTTCATCAGAACCCTTTTTTTTTTAGATGTGGCACATATATACAATGGAATATTACTCAGCCATAAAAAGAAACGAAATTGAACTATTTGTAGTGAGGTGGATGGACCTAGAGTCTGTCATACAGAGTGAAGTAAGTCAGAAAGAGAAAAACAAATACCATATGCTAATACATATATATGGAATCAACAAATTTCTTAAAATGAGTGTGAAACTAGTTTTCTGTTGGGACCCTGACTGATAGAGTTTCTTATATTCATATTACTGTATTTTGTTAATTAGAAATCCAAAGAGCCCTCTGATGAAAGACAGCACAAAATATATTCTGTTCAGAGAAAACAATTTTGAATTGTTCAGCTCTTAAATGAAAAGCTAGCTTAAATAATATGACCAAGGAGTTTAATCTGGATGTGAGGCTTCTATTTTTACCCCAAACAATTTAAACTTGGAACCATGGACCAAAAAAGTTCATTAAAGAACAAAATACTAGAATCATGTCATTTTAGTTTTATTATTGGCTTATTTCTTGTAATGGATTCCGGAGTCACACTTTTATCCAACATTAAGGGCTATTATAAGAAAGAACAATATGAAGTTTGAGTTTTTTAAAATTGTATTTTGATTTTGATGATGTTAAGGCTGCATTAGTCTGTATCTTGCAGAAACTTCCTATCACGTCCCTTGGAAGAAAAATTTTTCCATTATCTGTATTGGGAAAAAACCCTGCACATTGTAAAAATTTGGTTTGCTTTAATCTTTAGAAACTTAAGAATCTTTTAACTGATCATAGTTTCCTATTTGCTTTGGTGGGTAAGATGATTAGACCACTTTTTTCCAAATTTTAATGACCAATTTATTAAAAGTTAGCAGTATAGCCACAGGATGAATACATTTATAATAATAATTATGCTATCAGACTTCCCTGGTGGTCCAGTGGTAAAGAATCTGCCTTCCAATGCAGGGGACGTGTGTTCGATCCCTGGTTGGGGAACTAAGATCCCATGTGCTGCGGGGAAGTAAGTCTGCGTGTGCTACAACTACTGAGCTCGCGGCCTCAGTGAGACAGCCCGCGTGCCGCAAACTGTAGAGCCCACGCACACTGGAGCCTGCGTGCCCTGGAGCTCAAGAGCCACAGCTAGAGAGAGAAAACCCGCATGCCACAACAAGAGAGAAGTCCTCGTGCCACAACTAGAGAGAAGCCTGCACTGTAATGAAAGATCCCGCACCCCTCAACAAAGACCCTGCATGCCGCAACTAAGACCCAATGCAGCCAAAAATATAAAGAAAATAAATAAATATTTTAAAAATAATTATAACCAGAATATCTGGTTTAGAACACTTTTTGATAACTAATGTTTATATATTTAGCATTTTGAAATTATATAAAAACTTAAAGTACTCTGTATTTTGCGTTTCTGAAAATGGTTTTCCTAACCTACTAATATTCTAATTTTATATTTGACCCCGATTCCATCAAAATCCTACTATTCTTTTTTTGTATTATGTATATTCTTATAAAATATCTTTACTTATTTGTGAATAGAGTACAATTGTATATGTATGTTAAAATAAATATTTTATCTTGGGGTTGAGGTTTTAAAGCTGAGACCAATAGATGCAAAGAAATCCCATGTGCTAATCTAAAACAAGGCGCAGGAAGATCTCTGAAGGACTTGCAAGGAGTGTGGGCAAATGCTGGGTTTTTTTTTAGAAACATTATTGAAATATGATTCATGTACCACAAAATTCACCCATAGAGTATACTATTAAATGGTATTTACAGAGTTTGTGCACCTGTCACTACAATCAATTTTTAGAACAGTTTCCTCACCCTAAAAGAAACACCAAACCCACTGACAGTCAGTCCTCATCTATGCCCTTCCAGTCCTGTGTGCTGATCTATTTTCTACTTTATAGATTTACTTATTTTTGATATTTCATATTAATTCATTAATCATACCATATGTGTTGTGTCTTTGCATGTTTCATTACTAAGCATGTTTTCAATGTTCATCCATGTTGTAGTATGTATCAGTACTTCATTCCTTTTTATTGCCAAATAATATCCGATTGTATGGATATACCACATTTGTATATCCATTCATCACTGATAAATATTTGGGTTGTTTCCACCTTTTGACTATTATGATTTCATCTATGAACATTCATGTAATGTTTTTGTTTGGATGGGCATATGTTTTCATACCCATTGTGGGTATATAACTAGGAAGAGAACTTCTGGGGTATATGTAACTTTATGCTTAACATTTTGAGGAACCGCCCAACTGCCAAAAAAAGTAGTTTAGAAAACCATTAATTATCATGTAATTTGAACATACAAGAGAGTTTTTAATTAGAATCTATTGGGCAGATAAGTCAGTAATGAGGATTTGTTTGGTGTACTTTTCCCTTTTGTTGGGAGTGGGCAGGCAGTGTCCTTGCTCATGTGTCTCCAAGTGAGAAGGTCTAGATACACCTATGGAAAATATCGTCTATGTCTTATAAAACATGGTGTACTCAGGATTAGGTACTTATCTTTCTTGTGAAAAATGCTAATAATTGGCAAATCAAGGAGAGGAGCCCCATCAAAAATCATGTGTTGAAAGGTAATTATAGGCAGCTAACCAGGAACATGTCATCTGTGCCAGAGGTCTGAATGTGAGGGTCTTCAGAAGAAAAAGGCCTGAGAAACCACAAATACACAAAGAAAGAATAAATATTTCATTATCTGCCAGACAGAGGCCCCCGAGAAAATGCTTGTATTATTCAGGTGACAGGTTTTCTGTCAGTTATCCTTCTTCTTTTCCCCTCCCCTCACCTCCATATTCCATCCCAATCTTGGATTTGCAAAGGCTGTCTAAGAAAAAGGGAAGGAGGAAAAGAAGAAAAGCTATTAGACTGAACTCCTTTGAATTCCTCAAACTTTGCGTTACCTCTTACACCCAGGATGTTGAACTTGCCAGGCACATGTGCTCTCCTTGTTTTGCCTGGCTAATGCAGAAGCTGCAGGTTTCACTTTACATCACCTTGTCCAACCAATCTTTCCTAAAATTCCCCACATTTCTACCTTTGAGACCAGGCAAAATGTCACATACATTAGATAGTGTATTGACCTTGTAATCAAAGACATAGGATCGAGTTATAATTTTTTCCTTTTATTGCTTAATTGCTTGATCACTTTTTTTTTTTTGGAATGCACTTAACTGTCTTAGTCTCTTCATCTGCAAAATGACTATGTTGGGTAAGATGACAGTACTGCTTTTCCTGTCAGCTCTGATTAGAAGGCTCAGCTGTAGTATAACTATTTGTTAGGAAGTGTCCATTTACATTTGATTGAGTTGTAGATTTTGTTACAGTTTCAATTAGTGAAGCCTAGAAGGGATATCATTGATGTGCATCATTATTTTAATTTGTTTATTCTATCTTGAATGATTGAAGGGTATTTCCTCCCACTACTTACATTCACTCCACTCAAGTATTTAAGTGCTTCCAAACAATTGTTTAATATTCATGTAGTTAATGCCTTTTTGAGAGCTTTCAATATTATTTTTTCCTTGACTGTATTATAAGAAGTGAAAATACCAAATTTTAAAATGTCTATATTTGTTCTGATTTTTATCTTCTCTCAAGTATTTCTGGCTGTTCTTTTTCCCTTTGGCACTATTGAATGTATCATAATAAAACTGGGGATTTAAGGAGTATTCATTTATCATGTGTGCTTTCCCATTTATTGTTTTATAATAGATAACATCAGTTTATGAACTCCTGAATTTTTTATACAGAGATTAATATCTTTTTTGCTATGCTGAGTAGTTGAATCTGATGAATGTTGATTTTATTGTTATACAACATAGGAAAATAGAGTCTGTTTATTCTTATTTAATTTATATGAGATAATTTTCATTTTTATACACTGAGGCTTATCATAATTTTTGGATATATATCTTAAAGAACATCTACAGTGTGTTTAAAATTTGACCTAGTATCAGAAAAAATTTGACTTCTAAAAATATACATTTATGGGGCAGAGTCAAGATGGCAGTGTGGAAAGACGCAGAGTTTGCATCTCCCCACAACTAGGGCATCTGCTGGACTCTGGTGGGGGACCCTGACACCCAAGGAGACGGGAAGAACCCCCCAAGCGAACCGGTAGGATGTGAGGGGACAGAGAGGGGAGGATAAGTAGAGGCCTGAGAGGACTGGTGCCCCTGAGGGGTGGCTGAGCTGGGGGAGGGGTTCCCACACCTGGAGGGACCCTTGTGGGCTCAGATCAGCAGGGAGCAGGCCCAGCGTTTCCCCTGCCCAATTGGCCAGGGAAGTTTGCCCGGCTCTTGGGCCAGGTCCTATGCCCCCAGAGGTCCCCTCCAGGCTGGGTTGGTCTTGGGGGCTTAGGAGGGAGGCTGGGGAGATCAGGAGAGGCAGGTGGGAGGGGACCTCTGGGATGGGAGGAGCAGGAGAGGAGTGGAGGGCATTTGCCCTGCCCACTTGAGCCCAGGAAGCCTGCTGGGCTCCCAGGTGGGGATGCCCCACCCTCTGAGACCAGAGGGAGGCATGCCTGGGCCCCTTCTGTTCTGTTGAACTTGAGCTCCACCGCCCAAAGCCCCCCCACCCCCGCCTTTTCCAGCCCTGTGGGTCCTAAGCATAGGCCCCATCCACTGCCCAAACCTCACCCCTGCTTAGGCCCCACTCTCCACAGCCAAGGCCTCTTCCACCTTTTTTTCTTTTTTCTTCTCCTCCTCTTTTTTACTACTGTGGTTCTATTTTACCTTCCAGTTGTTGTTTCATCTATATTTTCATTTTTATATTTTTTCTACATAGCTGTTAGTTTCCTAGTCTAATTTTATTTTTTACTTACTTATTGTTCTCCTTTTGTTTTTTTTTGCTGCCCCACATGGCTTGTGGGACCTTGGTTCACGAGCTGGGTATTGGACCGAAGCTCCAGTGGTGGGAGCTCCTAGTCCGAACCACTGGACTTAGAACCTCAGACTCCAGTGAATATTCATCGGAGTGAGGTCTCCTGGAGGTCCTGACCTCAGCACCAAGACCCAGCTACCCAACAGCCTAAAAACTGCAGTGTTGGAAGCCTCAAGGCCAAACAACCAGTAAGACAGGGACACAACCCCACTTATAAAAAAAAAAAAGGAAAAAAAAGACAAGATGGCAAAAAAAAATATGTCACAGATGAAGGAGCAAGGTAAAAACCTACAAGACCAAATAGATGAAGAGGAAATAGGCAATCTACCTGAAAGACAATTCAGAGTAATGATAGTAAAGATGATCCAGAATCTCGGAAATAGAACAGATTGACAAAATACAAGAAATGTTTAACAAAGATCTAGAAGAACTAAAGAACGAACAAACAGAGATGAACAACACAATGACTGAAATGAAAAATACCCTAGAAGGAAGCAATAACAGAATAACTGAGGCAGAAGAAGGAATAAGTGAGCTGGAAGACAAAATGGTGGAAATAATTGCCGAGGAGCAGAATAAAGAAAAAAGGATGAAAAGAATTGAAGACAATCTCAGAGACCTCTGGGACAACACTAAATGCACCAACATTCGAAGTACAGGGGTCCCAGAAGAAGGAGAGAAAAAGAAAGGGTCTGAGAAAATATTTGAAGAGATTATAGTGGAAAACTTCCCTAACATGGGAAAGGAAATAGTCACCCAAGTCCAGGAAGCACAGAGTCCCATACAGGATAAACCCTAGGAGAAACACACCAAGACAAATATTAATCAAACACAAACATTAAATTCAAAGAAAAAATATTAAAAGCCACAGGGGAAAAACAAAACATAACATACAAAGGAATCCCCATAAGGTTACCAGCTGATTTTTCAGCAGAAACTCTGCAGGCCAGAAGGGAGAGGCAGGATATACTTAAAGTGATGAAAGAGAAAAACCTACAACCAAGATGACTCTACCCAGCAAGGATCTCATTCAGATTCGATGGAGAAATCAAAAGCTTTTCAGACAAGCAAAAGCTAAGAGAATTCAGCACCACCAAAACAGCTTTACAACAAATGCTAAAGAAACTTCTCTAGGCGGGAAACACAAGAGAAGAAAAAGACCCCCCAAAAATCCCCAAAACAATTAAGAAAATGGTAATAGGAACATACATATTGATAATGACCTTGAATGTAAATGGATTAAATACCCCAACCAAAAGACACAGACTGGCTGAATGGATACAAAAACAAGACTCATATATATGCTGTCTACAAGAGACCAGTTTCAGACCTAGGGACACACACAGACTGAAAGTGAAGGGATGGAAAAAGATATCCCATGCAAATGGAAATCAAAAGAAAGCTGGAGTAGCAATTCTCATATCAGACAAAATAGACTTTAAAATAAAGACTGTTACAAGAGATAAGGAAGGACATGACATAATGATCAAGGGAATCAATCCAAGAAGATATAACAATCATAAATGTTTATGCACCCAACATAGGAGCACCTCAAGACATAAGGCAAATGCTAACAACCATGAAAGGAGAAATCGACAGTAACACAATAACAGTAGGGGACTTTAACACCCCACTTACAACAATGGACAGATCATCCAAACAGAAAATAAACAAGGAAACACAAGCTTTAAATGACACAACAGACAAGATAGATTTAATTGATATTTATAGAACATTCCACCTGAAAGTGGCAGAATACATTATCATCTCAAGTGCACATGGAACATTCTCCAGGATAGATCACATCTTGGGTCACAAATCAAGCCTCGGAAAATTTAAGAAAACTGAAATCGTATCAAGCATCTTTTCTGACCACAACGCTATGGGATTGGAAATCAGTTACAGGAAAAAAATTGTAAAAACCACAAACACATGGAGGCTAAACAGTGCGCTACTAAATAACCAAGAGATCACTGAAGAAATCAAAGAAGATTAAAAAAATACATAAAAACAAATGACAACAAAAACACAATGACCCGAAACCTACGGGATGCAGCAAAAGCAATTCTAAGAGGGAAGTTTATAGCAGTTCAATCTCACCTCAAGAAACAAGAAAAATCTCAAACAAATACTCTAACCCTACACCTAAAGCAACTAGAGAAAGAAGAACAAAGAAAACCCAAAGTCAGTAGAAGGAAAGAAATCATAAAGATCAGAGCAGAAATAATTGAAATAGAAAAGAAGAAAACAATAGCAAAGATCAGTAAAACTAAAAGCTGGTTCTTTGAGAAGATAAAACTGATAGACCCTTAGCCAGACTCACCAAGAAAAAAAGGCAGAGGACCCAAATCCATAAAATTAGAAATGAAAAAGGAGAAATCACAACTGACACTGCAGAAATACAAAGGATTATAAGAGACTACCACAAACAACTCTATGGCAATAAAATGGACAACCACAAAGAAATGCATAAATTCTTGGAAAGGTACAATTTTCCAAGACTAAACCAGGAAGAATTAGAAAATAAAAACAGACCTATTACAAGTAATGAAATTGAAACTGTAATTAAAAATCTTCCAACAAACCAAAGTCCAGGACCAGATGGCTTCACAGGCGAATTCTATCAAACAGTTAGAGAAGAGCTAACACTGATCCTTCTCAAACTCTTCCAAAAAATTTCAGAGGGAGGAACATTCCCAAATTCATTCTACAAAGCCACCATCACCCTGATACCAAAACCAGAAAAAGATATCACAAAAAAAGAAAATTATAGACTAATATCACTGATGAACATAGATGCAAAAATCCTCAACAAAATACTACCAAACAGAATCCAACAACATATTAAAAGGATCAGACACCACGATCAAGTGGGATTTATCCCAGGGATGCAAGGATTCTTCAATGTATGCAAATCAATCAATGTGCACACCATATTAACAAATTAAGGAATAATAACCACATGATCATCTCAATAGATGCAGAAAAAGCTTTTGACAAAATTCAACACAATTTTATGATAAAAACTCGCCAGAAAAAGGGGCATAGTGGAAACTCCCTGAACATAATAAAGGTCATATATGACAAACCCACAGCAAACATCATACTCAATGGTGAAAAACTGAAAGCATTTCCAGTAACATCAGGAACAAGACAAGGATGTCCACTCTTGCCACTCTTATTCAACATAGTTTTGGAAGTTCTAGCCACGGCAATCAGAGAAGAAAAAGAAATAAAAGGAATACAAATTGGAAAAGAAGAAGTAAAACTGTCACTGTTTGCAGATAACATGATACTATACATAGAAAATCCTAAGGATGCTACCAGAAAACTTCTAGAACTAAGCAATGAATTTGGTAAGGTTACAGGATACATAATTAATGCCCAGAAATCTTTGGTATTCCTACACACTAACAACGAAAAATCAGAAAGGGAAATTAAGGAAACAATCCCATTTACCACTGCAACAAAAAGAATAAAATACCTAGGTACAAACCTACCTAAGGAGGCGAAAGACTTGTACTCAGAAAACTATGAAACACTGATGAAGGAAATCAAAGATGACAAAACCAGATGGAGAAATATACCATGTTCTTGGATTGGAAGAATCAATGGAGTGAAAATGACTATACTACCCAAAGCAATCTACAGATTCAATGCAATCCCTATCAAACTACCAATGGCATTCTTCACAGAATTAGAACAAAAATTTTACAATTTGTATGGAAACACAAAAGACCCCATACAGCCAAAGCAATCTTGAGAAAGAAAAACGGAGCTGGAGGAATCAGGCTCCCTGACTTCAGCCTATACTACAAAGCTATAGTAATCAAGACAGTATGGTACTGGCACAAAAACAGAAACATAGATCAATGGTACAGGATACAAAGCCAAGAGATAAACCCATGCACATATGGTAACCTAATTTATGACAAAGAAGGCAAGAACATACAATGGAGAAAAGACAGACTCTTCAATAAGTGGTACTGGGAAAACTGGACACCTACATGTAAAAGAATGAAATTAGAACACTACCTAACACCATACACAAAAATAAACTCCAAATGGATTAAAGACCTAAATGTAAGACCAGACACTATAAAACTCTTAGAGGAAAACATAGGAAAAACACTCTTTGACATAAAGCACAGCAAGATCTTTTTTGACTCACCTCCTAGAGTAATGGAAATAAAAACAAAAATAAACAAATGGGACCTAATTAAACTTCAAAGCTTTTGCACAGCAAAGGAAACCATAAAGAAAACGAAAAGATAATCTTCAGAATGGGAGAATATATTTTCAAATGAAGCAGCTGACAAAGGATTAATATCCAAAATATATAAACAGCTCATGCAGCTCAATATCAAAAAAACAAACAACCCAATCCAAAAATGGGCAGAAGACCTAAATAGACATTTCACCAAAGAAGACACAGAGATGGCCAAGAGGCACATGAAAAGATGCTCAACATCACTAATTATTAGAGAAATGCAAATCAAACTACAACGAGGTATCACCTCACACCAGTCAGAATGGCCATCATCAAAAAATCTACAAACAGTAAATGCTGAACAGGGTGTGGTGAAAAGGGAACCCTCCTGCACTACTGGTAGGAATGTAAATTGATACAGTTACTATGGAGAACAGTATGGAGATTCCTTAAAAACTAAAAATACAACTACCATATGACCCAGCAATCCCACTACTGGGCATATACCCTGAGAAAAGCATAATTCAAAAAGAGACATGCACCCCAATGTTCATTGCAGCACTATTTACAATAGTCAGGACATGGAACCAACCTAAATGTCCATCGACAGATGAATGGATAAAGAAGATGTGGCACATATATACAGTGGAATATTACTCAGTCATAAAAAGAAATGAAATTGAGTTATTTGTCATGAGGTGGATGGACCTAGAGTGTGTCATACAGAGAGAAGTCAGAAAGAGAAAAACAAATACCGTATGCTAACACATATATATGGAATCTAAAAAAAAAAAAAAATAAGTACTGATGAACCTAGTGGCAGGGCAGGAATAAAGACGTAGATGTAGAGAATGGTCTTGAGGACATGGTGGGTGGGGACGGGGAAGCTGGGCGAAGTGAGAGTAGCGTCGACATATATACACTATGGAATGTAAAATAGTTAGCTAGTGGAAAGCAGCCACATAGCACAGGGAGATCAGCTCAGTGCTTTGCGATGACCTAGAGACGTGGGATAGGGAGGGTGGGAGGGAGGCTCAAGAGGGAGAGGATATGGGGACATGTGTATGCATATGGCTGGTTCACTTTGTTGTACAACAGAAACTAACACAGTATTGTGAAGCAATTATACTCCAATAAAGATCTATTAAAATATATATATATATTTATGAATATCATATGATAGGTGTTTAGTAAAATAATATAAAAGGTCTTCTAAAAATCAGACAGTATTAATAAACTAATTATTTTTAAATATTTCAAAACCTGAAGTACACATTGATAAACTCTTTAACTCCTTTAACTCTGCTTGTATTATTTACTTCTATTTTAATATTTTTGATATATTTTGCAGTTGAAAACAAACCACATGCTGTCAGAAGCAAAAAAAATGGGCAGAAAACTAAATCTCTCATACTCAAATGCTTTTAGTCTGACATTAAAAAGTAGTTGCCAAGTTTATTATGCTAAATATTTGTAGCACTAGGATAATTAATGATGTGACTTTCCCTGCATTGATAGGGTGATAACACATTTGAGTTTTCTCAGTGTAACAGTCTTTTCTCAGAATATTGGTTGCTAGGGCTGTTGTGACTTACTCTCTTTGGCTCTGAAATAAGCTCTATAATCTAGTTTCCAAGAAGATGAACAGAAGCCAACATTCCTTGTCATTTTTGATTCATCAATAGATAGATTGATTGATTTAATATTTATTTGGCACTGTTTTCCACAGTGTAGAGTCCCACTCACATCCCCAGTAATAAGTAACCAAGCACAGGAAGACAAATTAACTCTTTCAGGTATTACATTTTCAAGCCAACCAACTTCCACTTCCAAAAGTAAATTCATCCTGTGAGACAACTGTAATAAATTATAGCCTGAATTATATTGTTAGGGTCAAATGTTGCAAAATTCAAAGGTATTAAAAGAATATTCGGTTGATTAAGAGAAATGGTGTCACGTTCTAGAGAGTAGATATCCTACATATTATATCACACGTTACAATATATGAAACAAAAAAAAAACCCATATACAAATGAATATTTTAGATGTCCACCCACACTGAAATAAGAAATTTTAAAAAATAATACTTCATTATTTAGGACACCTGCTGGGGAATTACAGTTTGAAATAATATTTTAAAATATCTGGTACACAATGAGTACTATGTGTCAAGTGATAATCTAAGCATTTAAATATGTTATTTAGTTTATAGTTGGCATAAATATTTACCTAATTCCTATCAATAACAACTATTTGCTTATCTTGCATCCCAATGACAAACATAATTCCTGCCTGTGAATTGAGCCATATTTACTGTTTGCATTTTCATAAGAAAATACAAGTGGAAAATAATGTAAGAAATGAATGAAGTATTAAGCTAGAAATATACTTGACAAAACAACATTATTTTTACTAATAACTGGTTCATATTATAAATGCCTTTATGTTTTGTAGCTTGAGGGAATAATCGCTAGTTTTGTGTTTGTCAGATATAATAAAAACTTAGAAAAAGATATGTGTGCATAAATGTACTTATTTATTTAATTGTGAATTAAGTTCTCTTTTTTGTTCTCTTTTACTATCTTCAGAAAAATCTTTTTTCATGATTGATGATTTATTTTCTGAAATTTTTTATATTTTAAATGTTATAATAGGTGTTACCCTATTCTTCTACTTTATCTAATGTTAAGTTTCTATAAATTGTTTTATCTGAAAGGAAAGTATACAAGATTTTAGGAGGGAAATGGAATAGTGCATATACAGAAAAAGAATACTTTAAAGAATTTAATGCATTATGTCTGAAAATTATCTGGTGAGGCTTCTCAATCAAGAAGTAAATTCATGGAGTTTTTTTTTTCTGTTTTTTTTTTTTTTTTTTTTAGTTAAAGTCAGTCTCTATCCAATGTTTTGGCAAAGCAGACAAGTTTAATCTGATAAGAGCATGAGTAGAAAGTCTGTATAAAATGAAGTCTGTTCTGTTACCAAACAAAGATCCCCTGGCATTCCAGGATGGTATACTGACTCTTCCTATACATAAACATATATGCAAAGTGAATCTTGTTATTGCTAAAAGTCTCAACTACCCTAAATCACCTATAAGCATAAAACAATATATTTCATTTATATTTGAAAAATTTAAAGGATTATAGACATAGCTATTCTTCATAGAAATGCATTCTTTATAAAACATTGTTATTTTGAACTAAATCCAAGGATATCTGTAATAGGATGAATTCATGTATCCCTAGAATAGTAGATTACAGAGACTTCAATGTAGTCATATTCAAAATTTCAGTTCACTGTAATAACAAAACATACAATTAATTTATCAAGCAAGTAAATAAAAATGCCATTTTGTATTTTTCTCTATAAATAAAGCAACTTTAATGCCCTCCCTCTATTTTTATTCAATCATGTAATGGGTATAGTACATTGAATCAGCAATTGGTACAAATTAACAACCTGTCTCTCTCAAGCCTTTTACACATAAGCAAATATATGTTTCTTTAATAAACCTTTAGACAGTGTCCTGGGCTGCTTTTAGAATCCATATATGTAATAAGTAAAATACTTGTTAGCATCTATACTTCTGCATTTTCCTTCATATTAATAGGTAAGTATTGCCAGGGGATGTTGTAAAGGTCAAGTTACCCTATGCCCTGGCGTACTACCCATTTTGTAGCACCCCATAATTATCTGGTTCTGAGTTTACTGCCATCATTATGATATAAAAGGAAAGCAAACTACAGTAAGAGGGAATCTCTCACTGCCAATAACAAAACAGCATGTGGTGGAACAGTTCAAATAAAGAAACTGCAAAACAATTCATCCTTAGCCTTCCTTATTTTGACTTTTGTTAGTGATATACAAGATATTTACAACAGAATACATTTTACTATCAAGGTTGCAGAGATTGTATGGGTCTATATTTGTTTAAACTTTTTTATTTAAAACCCTGTTAATAATAGAGCAGACACTGTGCTTATGATATATTTACCTTCATTTTTTCCTATTGTTGCCTAAAAAGAAAAAAAAAGCTATGATGTACACTTAATGTTAGACAAAACACTAGAGTTGTATGACTGTGATTTTAAAAAGGAAAACTGGTTATATGGAGTTTCTCTGTGAGCCTATTCATTTACTGTCAGAATAATAGGGCACTTTATAGGAAGAACTTTTCACATACAAATTTCTCATAAAAAATGTGTTATAATAAAATAAGTTCAGGTCCTCTTGAGATTAGTCTTTTCATTTACTTTTTTCTTAGAGACAATTTGCTTTGAAAGTCAAGCATCTGAAAACACTCAAATTTAACATATCACCCTCTAGAAATCATGATAAAATGTTTTAAATGTCATGTAATGATATCTCATACAGAAGGGATTGCTCCCTCAAGCAATATTTATTAGATGCCTTCCAAGTACTCACTGTATTTCACACGTAATGTAAAGATGAAGAGTAACCCTTAGACCTTGAGATCACCCAGCATAAAGCAGGGAAAATGCTTTTTCTTGTCTTGTTGAGGTATAATTTGCCTACAACAAATTTAAGTAAACAGTTTATTAAGTAACCACCAAATTGATCAAGTTATAGGACATTCTGATCAGTCAGAAAATTTCTTCTCATCCTTTTCCTGTCAATCCTCTTCTCTGACCCCGTAGGAAACCACTGTTCTGATTCCTTCCACCATAGCTTAGAGTTGCCTGTTCTAGAACTTGGAATAAATGGAATGTGAAAGTATATGTTCTTTTTTTTTTTTTTTGTATCTTCTTTCACTTTTTTTATTGTCATGTGGCATTCAACTATATGGATATGCTATAATCTGTTTATCTAAGACTGCTCATTTCAAATCACTAAGGTGAATATTGATAGGCAGGGCTAAATAGAGCATTTATAAGACAAGGAGGAGACTTGGCAGACAAGTAGAGGTTATGCAAGCAGGAAGATGTACCTGCCCCCATTGTTTCCCAGGGACTCAGGGGGATATATACTTTTAATTTTGACTAGAGGAAGAGAATGCATAAATCTGGAGGGAAGTTTGATGCCTGAGCAAAATTTAGTCTCATATCTAATATGACTCTTAGATTTTAAAAATAATAATTTTGTGTAATGTTTTTATATGTTCTTTTTAATTATCTTAACACTATTTATGCACTGGATCAAGGAAAATGCGTTTTTGGCTATTCTACTCTGATAAAATGTATATACAATAACTTTTTACTCTTGTCTCTTTTGTTTACAATGACTTATAAATTAAAAATATCTCCAGACATGGGACTTCCCTGGCAGTCCAGTGGTTAAGACACCATGCTTCTACTGCAGGGGGCACGGGTTCGATCCCTGTCAGGGAATTAAGATTCTGCATGCCGTGCAGTGTGGCCAAAAAAGTTTTTTAAATAAAAAATAGAAAAAAGCATCGCAGTTTACCCTCTTAAAAACAACAACAACAAAACTCTATGCATACAATTGTGACCAACTGTTGAATTTAACCTATGTACATTATGAAGCAATTGCAGAAAAGTATTTCTGATTCTGTAATTCATTCTGCATAGAGAGTTAAAATCCTAATTTTTGAATTTTGGCAAATGTATCTTCTGCATTGGCTAATATGATGACGTGATTTTTCTTTTTTATCCTGTTACTATGGTGAATTCCATCAACTGATTTTCAATTTGAAGTAGTCTCGCATCCTTGGAAAAAATCCATTTTTGCTTGGTATGTTATTCTTTTTATATGTTGATGAATTTTACTTACTAAAATTTTTAAGAAATTTTGTGTCTGTATTCATGAAGGATATTTCTCTGTAGTTTTCTGTTCTTTATGGTCTTTGATTTTGGTTTCAGGGTAATACTATCTTCAAAAAATGAGCAAGGAATTGTTTTCTTCTTTTTTTTTCTGGAAGAAATAGTATATCATTTATGTAATTCTTCAGATGGTTGGTAGAATTCTCCAGTAACACTATCTGAGCCTGGGAATATTTTTTAAACTTAAAATTAAAAATTCAATTTCTTCAAAATTGAATTTTCTTCAAATTCAATTTCTTCAATTTCTTCAAAAATTCGTTTCTTCAAATTCAATTTCTTCATAACCAATTACAGAATGCTTACTAATTCAAGTGGTATATGTTTGCCAAGACTTGAAAATAGTTTACTCATGCTGATATTGTTTAAGGAGGAATAATATGCCTTTTCAAATGGATTTTGTGATTTAAAACTAGGACATCAAAAGGAAATATAATGTTTTATTTGGCATTTCCAGTTTCATCAGAATCATGTAGTGTGTGTCTCTGCATGTGCTAATGGAACGTATTAGGTCACAGACATTTTAATAAATGTGGAAAAGACTCATAATTTATTGTTAGACAACCTAAGATCTAAAATGGAAGGTAATAAGTACCTATTTTTTCTGCTGTCATACAGATTATCCTGGTTGTAAATTATCTAGTTTAAGGCTCTTATTTACTGTCCCATTATGTTATTTTACTACATACCAGGGATTTTAAAAAAATCAGTATAATTTGACAAAAATTCTTATCTATCAGACGTGAATTTCTCTAAGAAGACTTCCTTAAGTCAAACTCTTGGATAGAATACATTTGTGTGGCTCCACAGAATTTCTCACTTATCACAGCACTTATCAACCTATATTATAATGACCTGTTAACTGTGGGGACTGGCCTCATGATGTTGAGGGTGTGTACTGTATGACCTTCAAGAACTGAGCTGTCTTATATAGTAGCTAGTAGCCACATGAGTCTACTTAAACTAAAATTAATTAAAATAAATAAATAAATAATAAAATTAATAACATTAAAAGTTTAGCTTCTTAATCATCCCAGCCACATTTCAAGTGCTCAGTATGCACATGTGACCAGGGGCTATTGGACAGTGCAGATATAGAACATTTCCACCAACTCATAAAGTTCCATTGAAAGGTGATTCTCTAGAATATAGGGTCTGTGAAAACAAAGAAAAGGAATTTTGCCTGTTTTGTGTCACAATTAAAGTCCCAGATATGTGGTATGCACTTAATAAACATTTGTATATTGATATCACCAAAAAAAACCCCCAAACCCCCTAATTTTAGTAAGTAAATTAATGGAGTTGACAACATATTACTGTTTTTTTCCAGGAAGATTGCCTAATATATTTTTTGCTGTTACATGTTTTAAAGGTATACTGGTGTCTTTTAAACTGTACAGGCTTTTAGAAATACTGTAACAGAGGTATCCACCTGTCACATATATATTTATTGATATGATAAAGGAAGGCATTATAATCCTAACAAATGTCTATATACTTCAAAATACTTATCAACTATATTAGTATAAATTAAACAAATATTTAAGTTAAAATGATGATGCAATAATTTAGAAGAGCTTAGAACTATATTGAGGTCTGATATATTTGCAATTGTCCTGTATTTTTAAATCATCATTTAAGCCATTCATACTGAATATAATTTGCTAGTGTCTAATAAAAAGGCCTACGTTCATTCAGTTATGTACTAAGACATGAAAGATTTGATGGGGAGAAGAAATCATTTCTAATTCATGTAAAGTATAAGGCTGCTGGAATATCTAGTTGCTTCTACTTGAAAAACAGTTACATTCCTCAGTGTCACAGTCCTAGAAGATACCTGAAGAATGCTAATAATACACCATTTACACTGTAGTCACTATGTCTTGTGATAATATTAAAAACAGAACATAAATATACTTTCAGATTTTGTGATTCTATAGACTATGAGTATATATGCATGATTATACTGTGTTATTCATTAATTCTTTTAGCAAATATTTATTGAGCACATATACTAGACACTATTCTAGGGACTGGTAATATACAGTGAAAAAGAAGTAGAAAAACATAAATAAATCATGTTAAGTAGTGATATGAGTTATGGGAAAAATTCAGCAAAGTCAGAGACATAGGGAGGGCCTGTGATGGGAAGATTTTTTTTCCTTATGCGGGGTGGTGAAAGCAGGCCTCCCTCAATAAGTGATATTTAAGCAACAAACCTGAAGAGAGCGAATGAACCAGGAAATATCTAGAAAATAGTTCTCCAGGTAAACGGTGTAACACATTCAAACATACTTGGCATGTTTAAGGGCTGCAAGAAGTGGAATGAGCAAGGTGAAGATTGAGGCTAAAAGTAGTGACTGGGGGTGTGGGTAGTGAGAAGGAATGAGAGAAGGAGGGGTTAAGGGGGCTTAAGCAACTGGATGAATGAAGCTCCCATTAACCAATGTGGGAAAACCTGAAGATGAAGCAGGTTTGAGATCTCTGAATAAGGAGTTCCAAATTAGATTTATTAAGGTTGAGATGTTATCAGACATCCCACTCTAGGGGTTGAGATGATTATTGTACATAGATTCCAGAATACAAGAGAGAATTGTGGACTGGAGATAAAAAGTTAACACTTATTATTGTAGAGTTGGAATTTAAAGTCTTGAAAATGGATGCAATCACCAGAGGAGGAAAGACAGAAAGAACAGAGATGTCCAGGGATTGGATCATGGTTCAGAAACCATTGTTTAGAGATGAACTAAAAACCTGGAGAGGACTCAAAGCTGAAAGATGTGAAAATGCCACTCAGTAGGGACAGTGGCTTTGCTAGAGGACTGGCAGCCCCTGCAAACCTGTGGCCGGATAGGAAGCAAGCCAGAAGACAAAGTACCTTGAAATTCATCTCCCCGACCCTCCAATCTCCTCCTATCTCATGCCATCTGTTGATCCCAGTAGGAATCCAGAAGGGCAGGAAGTTGAGTTGAAGCAGTCCCTAGAAGATAAATTTCTAGGACAGATCAAGGGGAAATAAGATAATAATAGATCAGTAGAGGGAAAGGGAGACTATCTAGCACACATGGAATGGAGAGTAAGTTGGATTTAAATAGGGTTGGTGATGATTCTAGAAAGTGTGATGGAGGAAGAAAGGACAAGGAAATTGAAGATATACATAAGAAAGTCATAATAATAACAACGGAATATGCACTCCGGTAAGGAGGAAAGTAGGAAAAGGAAAGAGAAATAGTTAACAACAGTAGGATCAGTAGATTATAGGTCCTGGGATATTTGAAGAACTGCTGGAGTCAGGTTACTATAGAAAGTGGTCAGGAAAGAAAGGAGGTGGTGATAAGAGAGGGCGATGCTCACTCTGGTTGCAGTTATTGTTGGGGTCACTGTACGATGACGGAAGTGTGTGGCTGAGGAAGATTAAAGAATAATTACAGGAATTAGTCTGGGTATGGAGATAAAGATGAATTCATCTTGTCAAGAACCTGAAATGATCTAAAATCTTTCTCATGTTAGTGTGGAAGCCAAGAGTGGTGGCATCTGATCAAGAAGTAGCTAATTATGGGGACATCTTTACTAATAAATGTATGTGTATTCCTGTAATTCTTTTTACAATTAGCTCATATTAGCAAAATGAAGAAAAGAAAAACTAAGGTCAGACTGTATTTTCCAGAAGATATTGGTATTAGTTTGGTCATATTTTGACTTTGCTTAGGAATAGTTGTTAGATCAGAAGTATGTCTCACTACTTAGTGACTATTTTGTATATGATTCTTTTGAATAATAAACATCACGACTTATTTACTCTGCCTTTTGAGGAAATAAGCTGATGTACTTGTCTTTGAAAAGAAGGGAGAGTCAGGAATAGACAAATTTCTTGTGGGCAGAAATTAATAGAAAGGAACCACTATAACAGTGGGAGCCTTGGGCAGGCAAGCTATCTGTTTCCTCAGTGTTCTGTGTCTTGAAAAGACACTTTTAATTTTCTCAGAATAAGCCTAGGGAAAACCCAAGAGCAATGAAGTCATGTCACGGACTAGGAGAGCTCACCAAGATCCTGTCACCAGCCATATCCATCTTCAAGAACAGAAGGCCAGACGTTGAGAACACATACTCTGGGAACAGGGACAGGAATATGGGAACATAGACCATGTAAACTGCCATGGAAGAAAGGGAAGGTAGGATCATGGTGGGATGGGTAGTTGCTGCCATGGCTAATTATGTTCACAAACACAAGAAATATTTTTCTAATTTTGATTTTTTTTAATTGTGTAGTTTGACAAAAAAGATTTGGATAAATTAGTCTGCCTCAGGCAATTGCTGCTGATTCTCCGTTCCTGTTAGATATTATTGGAGGGAAGGAGCACATTGGGGAGGGAGGAGGGTTTGGAGCACTACTGATTGGACTTTTATTGTCTGTAGATACAGAGTTGGAGTAGATGACAGCTGCATTTATACATTTCCTCTGTGATTGCTCTTTTTCTTTCCCTTTCCTTTAATTCAACCCCAAGCAAAAATGGGTTGTGGTTTATTGACTAGGGGAGTAAGTTTAGTAACCTCAGAACAATGTCTATTCCACTCTTGCTGAAACATTTTGGGGTACTAAACACATTGACAAAAGAAGGAAACATGATTAGATTTGATCATATGTCTTTTTTTGTAAAATTAATATTTTCTTTATATCACCCAGTTTTACTTTTTGTTATAGTACTTATCATTCTCTGAGATTGTACTCTTAAGTTATAATGTACTTGCTTCTAGTCTTTTTCTTCCCAGATAAAAATGACTGAAAGGACCTTGTTTGCCTTGTTTAGCCCTGTATGCTTAGATCTTGGAATGAAACTAGGCAGAGAATGAATGAATGAATGATGAATGAGTGCTACATTTTCAAATTTTTGATCCAGAAATGCACTCAGGCAGCATATTCACTCAGAAATACTTTCAAGAAATACTGTTCACAGAGGTTTAGTTCTTTCATGGCTCATGTTTTAAGGAAATAACTCTACTACAAACTCAATTCAACTAAACATAAGCCTTTGAAGTACTTCTACATGAAACCTCATCCACATATACCTGTAAAATGCAAAGATGGAAACCACAGAGTTTAAAATGGTGCTACATTATAAAAGAAATTCAATAAAATAAAATAATTTATATATATATTTTATATACATATATTTGTCTACAGTTTAGATATCTTTTCTAAAAATAATTGGAGAATGTTTAGATTCCTTCATCAATTATTTTGAAAAGAAAACAATTATTATTATTGAATGCTCCAACTATTTCATTCTGTTGCTGCCAGAAATAAAAGAGCAAGCTCGATTTCAATTTAACAATTCACATTCTGAATGCTTTATTGGCCAAATTCCTCTGATAGTTATTTATTCCAGTGTTTCCTCCAAAAGGTATATAACTCCATTAGTTTTTGGATCATACCAAAGGATTACTCAAGATGATCTTGCTTTAAATGAAGATGAATATTATGATTCTAAATATAATGATTCAGTGATTTTTAATGCACAAAAGCAGAATAGAGTCCAGTACACTTACTAATCTATGTCACAAGTGACAAGATTATCACCAAAAATTACCCAGAAAGTATAATCATAAATTATATAATGTCCATTAACATTGGTTTGAAAGGACATTCTAATAGGCAAACAGATTCACATAGTGATGAAACCAGCAGTTCCTTAAAATTTTAATATAAGGTAGATCTACTTTATTTTAAAGTAATAATTTTCTTTAATAATCAATTAAATGAGATAATACTAGTGTTTTCATTTTTGAAAAGCTACACTGTGAAAAATTCGATAGAGCAAATAATTTCCTTTGAGAAAAATGGCCTATTATATAGAATATTAAAGATAAAATTAGATTTCATTTATCCACCCTTATTTTGAAAACTTTATTGTCAAGTGTTATAATATCTCTTGGTTTGACATTTGTTCTCAGCTTCAAAAAATAGCAAATAGTTGAAGACATTTTTTGATATCACTGGAAAAAGTCATTGCTTAGTCACTGAACTTAGAAAGTTCTGGAAATGTAAATAAATTGAACATAACCATCTGCATTTGCTAACATAAACTGAGGCAGAATCTCATTACAGAAAAATGTTTAACTGAATGTCATTTACTATTTAAAAATCATAAAGACAAATTGTTATATTTTCATCGGATCTATAGGAAATTATACAAGTTTATTGCAATAATAACTTATTTTATCCAGCTAAACTGGATTTTCCTTGCAAATTTTTCCTCTATTTTAACCCTTATGAAAATCTGTCCCAAATTTCAATATGTATGCACATATGTGCATACACAGCCATATAAATGTTTGTCAGTATGTCTTACGTCCTGTCTCCTGCCACTATCTTCACCCTGGTCCAAATTTGTTCTTACCTGGATTACTGTTTCTTTCTGTCTTTCACAACTTCATTTACAGGCTTGTCTGATTCTCCTTACATAGAACAGAGTCAGTACCACCCAATCACCTTACTCAAATGAACTAAATCCTATTATGGCTTTCAAATGCCATTTTGAAATCTACACTTATTCCCCTGGCTCTTATGGCTCTATATAGCATTCCCTGTCTTTTGTATTTGTGTGTGGAATCTCACAAAAATTGTTTCTGGCTAAGGATTTGATTAACCTCAAAAGGAACAAGGCAATGTTTTTATCAGGTAACTCTTCATTCAGAAATGCCTGTCCTTTTAGAATGAATCAACTGCCTGTTAAAATTTTGGGTATGATATAAGCTGCAAGCAAAACCCTTGTGAGATTGGGGTTTTAAGTCAATGGTATAATACATTTTAAATCAATGGTATAATATGATGCTCTTTCCCTACTGCCTGACTACATTGGTACAGTAACCAAAGCGTGAAGGTAGGAGTGGTACTCTCAGGATTACAAACAGTGACACACTTTCCAAAATTTTTCTATTTTCCCCAAATGGCATTAGGCTACGTGTTTAAAAGTATTTGTGTGAAGGGGGGAAAACGGTTTCCCCCAAGAGCCACAATAATGTCTTATCAAATTGGAAGCAGGCACTTCCAATGACCTCATCTTTATTTTATATCTTTGTTTTATAGTTTGTATCAGTAGTCTGTCTTATTTTACTACCCAAAGAGGCAATGAATAGTGTTGCTATTTTGGCTGGGATGAAGAACTCTAATTAGGAAGGTGTGATAGGTTGGTTTGTACCATGTAAGCACGAAGGAACACACGTGGAACTCAAGCTATCTGTTGATACATATCCTACTGTTTTTTAAGTCAATTGATAAAAGTTAATGGGCTGGTTCTGACCAGTCCATCAAAGACAGAGTCTTCAGGAATGAAAGCTTTGAGTTTCTGCAAGAGGAAAACAACACTGCTAAGCTGAATTTCTGGCTGAGGGTAAAAAGAAAAAGAGGAAGGATATTATTTATTTTCTTTTTTAAAAAAAATAAATTAATTTAATTTATTTATTTATTTTTGGTTGCATTGAGTCTTCACTGCTGCACGCGGGCTTTCTCTAACTTGCGGTGAGCGGAGGCTACTCTTCGTTGCGGTGCGTGGGATTCTCATTGCGTTGGCTTCTCCTGTTGCGGAGCACAGGCTCTAGGCATGTGGGCTTCAGTAGTTGTGGTGCACGGGCTCAGCAGTGGTGGCTCACAGGCTCTAGAGTGTAGGCTCAGTAGTTGTGGTGCTCGGGTTTAGTTCCTCCGCGGCATGTGGGATCTTCCTGGACCAGGGCTTGAACCTGTGTCCCCTGCATTAGCAGGTGGATTCTTAACCACTGCACCACCAGGGAAGTCCCATATTGTTTATTTTCTGATGTTATGATCAGTTCACAATAAGTGAGGACTCTAGTGACTATATGCACGTCTTCCTTCCTTATTAGGTATGCATACTTTTATGCATATTATTTAAATTTCCCTTTCATGCATTCCTACTTTTTATATAAAGTACGTGTAGTGGTTAATTTTATAATTTAGTCCATGAATTACAAAATAAGATAGAATTTTGCCAGAAAGAGAGATGAGATGAATACCATCAAAGATGAATATAACTACCACTTAAGATATATTTTGTTTATATGACTGATAGTTCACTTATGTTTGATGAGAGGATTTATTTGAAAGCTTACCTGGGGGAAAAAGGAATGATTCAGAATACTGACTATCCAAAGGTGAACTGAAGATTGCTTCATCTGACTCTTTCAAACTTCTTGTAACATGCTTTACTGAGGCAAGGAAGCCAAGAATAAACAGATTTTATGGATTCCCTTGATACTCAGGTTTTGCATGAGGCCTAGCTTCTGCTGAGCAGATGTACATGTAGGACAACAGAGAAACATATTTTGAAGTTAAGGCTGCACTTCCGCTGCCAGCAGAAGCATCACAGCCTATGTTTTTTCTCATTTTGTGGAAGGCAAAGTCCCTCTATAGGACACCTAGCTTAATGAATTTTGAGAGTGCAGGATACCTTTAAGAAGGCTTGGATGAAAACAAAGAAGGTTTGTTTCTAGAGCCATTGTGTGCGGTGCCATTACCCAGGTTCTCAACTTCTTTATCATTGAGAAAGAGCAGCAGCTACCATAGGCCAGTTGCATGTTGACAATGCAGAATTGCTGAAAGCAACTTATATTTTCTTAAAGTGTATGTAAAACTTTTCTTCAATTTATCATGTTAATAAAAAAAATTCTATCAATCGGAGTTTTTCAGAGAAACAGAACCAATAGGATAGGTAGATAAATGGACTGATAGCTAAAATATAAATATAAATTTATATATTGTATTACATATAAACATGTTAATATAATATATGTGATAGATCTTAATCTTATATATGTGTGTACGTATACATATACAAAGGAATTGGTTCACATAATTGTGGCAAGTATTGGGGTTGGCAAGTATGAAATCCATAAGGCAGGCTGGGATCTCAAGAAGGATTTCTATGCTGAAGCTAGAGGCAGAATTTCTTCTTTCCTCAGAAACCTCTGTTTTTGATCTTTAGGCCTTAAACTGATTGAATGAAGCCCACCCACATTACCCACAGTAATCGACATTATTTAAAGTAAACTGATTTTAGGTGTTAATCACGTGTACAAAATAACTTCATAGCAACATCTAGACTATGGTGTCAGGTTGTTGACCAAACAACCTGACACCATAGCTCCTAAAGCCATCACAATGGGAGTTAGGACTTCAATTTAGGAATTTGGGGGGGGGGGGTGGACACACAAACATTCAGTACATAACAGTGCTCATTTCCTCTAGATTATTTCTCCACCACGTAAAAACACGTACACACTTCAAGGACCTGCACTTCTATGTTTTCATAGAATTTGTATCTCTCATTGGTGTTACCTTTTATCGAAATGGATATTATACAGTTTTTCATTGTACTTACAATTGAATAAAGAGATGAGCTGCTTTGCAGAAGTCATCTACATGTATATATAATCAATCTATGATTATCAATAGATATGGGGCATACATCTATTTAATAAAATTAAAATATTCAAGTATATTTCTCTGCTCTTATTACTATTTAGTAATATTGCTATTTATATTTCATCACAAACTTGCTCTTTAGATCCTTGACTATAAGAGTTTTATATAGATTCCCTCATGGAAGATTAAGACTGATCATATCTTAGTCAATTCAGTCTGTCAATGTCTTATTGAATAATTATAGAGACAAAAACTTAAAAGCGTATTGAGAAATACTCTTCTCTTTTAATAAAATCAAGTACTTCTAGAAGTGCACAGGTTTCCTAGGGCTGCTAAATGTATGCCCATAAATACACACTGCCTACTTCAGTCCTCCATGGTGATCCAATTGCTCTGAGTAGTCTTAATTGTAATCACTAAAGAAACAATGTTTCCCATTTATTGGGGTCATGGGCAGACTGATTTCTCTTATAACTAGAATACTTTTGGTGACGGATATTATGTAGTGACTAATTTTGGACCATCTTTCTTTAAACTGGCCCTGATTTTCAGTGTTTCTTTAATGCAGGAACAAAAAGGAGGCTAACATTTTTCTAATAGTGTATTCTGAATAATAAAACAAGATGCCTACCTCAGCAGTCTTGCCCTATAAACATGATCCTCTTTGAGAGTTTGTGCCACTACTGATCATTTTAAACTTTGTTTCATACAGGTCTATTTCTCACTAGGTGGCTTATTTTTCATTAGGTTTTTAAATATTTAAGGTGTGCTCAATACAGAAATGTAAATATTGTTACTTTATCTTTTTTTTATTCTGCATAGGGAAATAAAAATAAAATGAATCATAAAAAACCTGCCACTTGGTTTTAATCATTAATACAAATTAATACCTACTTCGTTTAATTAGAAGAATGCATTCTAAACTAAAACATACATGGGTTTAATTATCCATATTTCCATAGTGAGATAACAATATTCCTTAGGAAATTCCCTATACAGTGCTTTACAGATTTCTAAAAGATGTTTAATTACTCATTTCATTCCATTTCCTGTCCGTCTGCCCTTCTGGATTACAAGGTTATATAACTTGGGGTATTCAGAGTCTTTGCCAAGAATTAAATCCAACCTTTCTCACTTCCTTTAATTAAACCATAGGCACAGAATTGATATAATTTCTTCATATTTATGAATACGGGACTGAGTAGCACTTGATGTTTAGGTAACCTTTTGTGCTGCTTTTGTTCTTTGAGGTTTGAATATCAAATATCATTTTTATTTAATATTTGCTGAATATTTTAACTTAAGGAAATTCAGGTAACAGAAGTATTTGTTAAAAATAACTGAATATTTTCTTTGCAACACTTTTGGGCTAAATTCACACTTGAATGTAGTTTAAATCTTCCCTTTCTCAGCTAATTCAGAAACCATGAGAGTTGTGAATATTTAGTATATAATTCAAAGTTTCTGCTGCATTTTGATACAAAAAGGGAGATTAACAAAGTCAAATTCTTTGTTTTAGGGAAAAAATGAAGCCTACTGAGAAATGCTTCTAAATGGTGCATAACTGTTTTATGAATCAGGCAGAATGAGTTGGTGTAGGGTTATAAACAATTAATGTTATTCATTGGGCCTGGAGTAGTAAAGTAAGAGTTCAGTGCTAATAGCATTTCATCATTGGAAGTCACAGAGAACAGGAACCTATTTATCACTGAGCTCTAACTGCAAGTACTATTTATGGCTGGAAGTTTGTGTTTCTGTTATGCTGACAGAACAAATAAAATGTGTAAAGAATTAATTTTCTGGAAGTCAGGTCAACAATGAAGACATTTAAAAAGGATAGGATAAAACCAAAAACAGGGAAGAAATCGCTTCAATGCTGAGTCACACTGGTGAACTGTATTATCAAATAAAGTTAATCAATTCAGTAGTAATTTAAACATTTCTTCTAATTTTCAATGAATAAAATATAATGTAAGTCACTGGAGATTAAAAAAGGCTTTTAATTGTATATTCATTAGTTTATAGCATACAGCATATAAACACTGACTTCATTTATAGTATGCAGTTTGCTTGAGTAAATTACCAGAAGCATCAAAAGAAACTGAAGCACACCCAGCATTAAATGGATACAGCAGACACTACTAATTATGAGAACATTTTAATATTTAGGATACTTCATTACTCACTGGGCAGAGAATATAAGCAACCAGTCACATTACACATTTTTATGGCAGGACTGAAAACATTTTAATATTAAAATCAGAAATGAAAACAACATTTTAGAAGAAAAGAAATTGAGAGAAAAATCATACTACATATTACCTCATTGCATAATAGTGCAAAGTTTATGACCTGAACTATGAAGTAATTGTGTATTCAACTGCCTGCCTAGATGTGATAGGGTGAAAAGCTCGAGCTTATAGTGGTAAAAGAGATTTTTGGAGCAAGAGACAAATGTGTTAAATGCTGCCAAATCTAGATTTCAAGTCTCTATAACTAGATTTTATGTTATACAGTAGTCTAATTTGACAAAGTGATAATAGACTTCAGCGAGAGAAGAACCAAATTATACTGGCTCTGAATAGAAAATCTCATTTGAAGACGCAACTACTCTCATGTTTAGCTAGAGTATTACACTTTAATGAGAAACAGGCACTCAGATGCCAATCAGCAAGTCTAGACACTATTTCAATATTGTGTGACCAGATGAGAACTCTAAATTTGATTCTCATGTTCTGAGAATTAATATTCAATATTCATGGTGTAACAGACCTCTGTACATTTTCCTTGTCCTGCTCTGAAGGAGAACAGGAATATTTCTGCCTCTGTTCTTTCACATTTTTACCCACAGATGCTTTGATACTGATATATTTCTAATCATGGAATTCACGTGCTTAAACTCCATCAGTGGATTCCAATTACTCTCAGGATACAGCTAAAAATCCTTAACATTATCCACAAAGTCTTCCATTGTCAGTTCCCACTTAACTTTCCAATTTTATCTTCTATCCGTACACAGTGACTGTACTGAAAATACTTAACATTAGTAAAGCACAGGCATGGAACTCCCAGGAGAGACTCCAACTAATGGGCCCATGCTGTGCCAGGCATAATCTCTTAAGTTTTTGGATCTTGGGTGGTTGGAGGATTTCTATGTGAGACTAGGAGTACATGAGGGGCTCAGGGGTAAAGACCCTTTATTGCTCTTTCCTCAGCCACACTCCTTCTAATCATACTAATATTTCCTCTGACATATAAAGGTGTTAAGCTCCTTCCAATCATTCAGATCTTCATATCTGGTGTTTCCTATTCCTGAAAAATCTCCTCTGCCCCCCTAACATTTTCATCTGGCTAAGTATTACACATCTTCCAGGTCTCAAAGTGTTACTTGATCTTCATCACAGACTGGATTAAGTTTTTCCAGTTATTTTCCTCAGATACTATCCTGTACTTTGCTTGCACAAAATAAACTGATCTTATTAGATATTATTTAAATAATTACTTACTTAGCATCATTCTCTGACTCTAAAGCAATGGTTTTTGTATAGTGGAGCTATAATCACCTGGGTTCATAGTCAAAAATGCCAATACTTGGAGTCCACTCTACAACTAACATATCAGGTTCTTTTTGCTATGGCTCAAGCATTGATAGTTTAGCAAGATCCTTGGCGATTCTTATGCAAGTTACAATTTAAGAACCACTCTGTTGAAGACAGCACTTAAGAACACTTTGCTCACTCAGCACAGAGCACAGAGCGTAGCGTACAATTGGTACTTGAAATTTTGTTGAATGAAGAATGTACCTCAAAATTAGTTCACTTACCTGAGTTCAGTTTCAAGTGTCAGCTTGTGAACTTATATAATATGGAGTAAGCTGGGAATTGAGTTAAAGCTTGGATATAATAAAAATTTTATGCCACATTTCAATAATCATTGACGCTGAATCCTTCAACAGGAGAGCTTTTCCTGCTTCAAGGCAGCTGTGGGGTAGATGCCATATAATAAGCTCTAAATTATTAGTCAGTATTAATCTATCACTTCCCACATGTTTTTTCTTCCTTGCTTCCTCCTTCTCCTCTTTATCCTTTTCTTTCACCTTTTTTTTTGTTTATCTCTATTTATATGTTACCGTTTCATACCTTATTAACTCCTCAACGTGTATGTTAGACTTCTCTGGTTCCCACTGGTACCCAAGCAGATGGTTCAATCTTCTGTAGCTCTCAAACCTAAGAAAATAAGAAGGTAAATAATGTGTGTGAAAAAAAGCATTGAAAATATAAAGTGCTATACCAATGATGATTGCTGTTTTGATATATAAATCTGAGGACTACGTTTTTAGTACAAGTGATGACCTTTTTATACTTACAAATTTATACACGTCAAATAAGATAGCATCAATTCCCGAATCAATTAAATTCGGAGTAACAAGATCTGTATTTGCATGTCATTGTATTTTGAGGCTAAGTTAAGTTTTGAGGTTCCTTTAAGTTACTGTACAAAGGTTTTTATAAAACATTATTTATTTTGACACATATAGTCATAGTCCTGTGCAGGTAAACCCCAAAATAGTTTACTGTGTGAGATGACCATTCAATAAACCCATACAAAGTACCTATGTATCTCTGAGTAAAAGATTTGGAGTTCTTCTACTTCTGGGAATGTTAATGTTAAGATAATGGAATACTAGATTATGAAGAACCTTAAAGACCTTCTAGGCTAAATGAAAATTGCACAGGTAAATATGAAAAACTTAGGGAATTGGTCAGTTCAATGATTTGTTCAACTAAGAAGAAGCAGAAATGAGATGAGAAGTCATAACCCCTGACTCCAAGTAAAATTTCCATTTCATCACATGATAAAGGATTTTTACTTATATTATCTAACTATCAGAAGTGTCTATAGCCTATGTCACTCACGGAAAATACTCATAGCTATGTCTATTTAGGTTTCTAAGCAAAGAGACTGCAGTTATTTTCTGATTACTAGAGTTTGCCAAATGACAACATGTTTTCAAGCAATAGGTTAGCTTAAATGTAATATATATTTCAGTTTTCAAAGCTACAAATTTAACAAACATAAACTATCTCACTTTCACAGAGAGGAAAGTTGCCAGTAAAATATGATATAAATCTTGTTACAAATTAGAGACCCTCTTGTAAAAAGTCCTTTTCCTCTTGACAAAAGTCAAGCCTTTAGGATCATTAGCACTTTCTGGAGCTTATTTGAAAACAGGTATTTGTCAATCAAATTCGTAAAGATATGCCCTTAAGATATAACTGCTGTGCATGTAAACTGGAATACATTTTCATTTTTATGTTGTAAGGATTTATCCTTGGCCAAAACTGATATATGCCCTTAGGGTGATGATTTTTACATGTTTTATTAAGAACCCTTACAAATAGAAAACAATTCTTCTCCTGTTCTAGAGGAATAGTCCAAGATGGGGAAGATATATTAAATCACTGAGCCTCCAATCAGAGAACTTTACATTAGATGACAGTCAAAATGATAAGAATATTCCAGAAAAGGTCACAATTTTGAATACATTTTCCTTCTACAATATTTTCTGCTTAAATTCTTTAGTTCAATTAAACATTATCTATGAAACATGCTTTTATTATGGTATTTTGACTGATAGAAAAAGAAAATCCATCCCTACAAGCTATGAGGCTACAGTGTAAATTTTATATCACCATGCTAGGACTGGAGAATAGTCGCTCCGTTTTATTGCCCCACATTTTATATGTTAACTATATGTGCTATATTATTAAAGAAGGACATGGATATTAATTTTGAATGAATGTGAGTTGTTTTAGAAATTTTTAAAATACAACATACACTTATCCGAATGCTTCAGTGTGGTGGTGATAGAAATAATCAAAAAGAATCTCCAATCACGTTTATTTTAGTGCCTATTCTACATAGTCATATGACATCAAGGGCTGCAATGGTTTATATCTGTCTTTATTTACTTTCAGGATGTTAATGTTAGCTCCTTCACTTAATGGACACTAGATTAAGTCACCTGATTTGAACTTGACTCTGTCATAGCTGTTGTGAAATTCAGCTTGAAAACAAATCATATATTATCTCTGAGGTTAATGAAATCTTTAATTAATTCCTATTCTTGGTTTTACTAATTTCTTACAGTCTCTAATCTAGTAAGCGATAAAGTATTTTTGAGACTCACGATGTCAAGAGAAGGGCACCCATCATTAATTAATACCTGTCATGACTTAATGTATTACTGGAGACTGCCAAGTGTGAGAAAGCTCATGTTATAAGAAATCATAAAATGGACAATTATGCCCTCATCTGGAAGTCGTTCCTGGCTTTCCAGAATATGTGAACAGAGGTTTCTGAGGACGGTTCCTGAATCTTCATTACTTCTTTTTACACTAGTCAAAGAGTGAAAATTTGACTTTCGAACTTCACCATTTACTTATCAAAATTAACTTTTTTTAAAAAATGAGAGTAAAGCAGCATATGATTTTCACACGTTACATTTTATTAACACTTTGAAAACAATTTAAAATTACATGTTTTTATGTTGTTTGAACTAATGTGACCATTGCCAAATTAGGCTAGAATTAGATTGTTTTTACATTTTCATCTCTGTATTAATGATAAACCAATAATAAGATAGGCTCTATCGATTTGTACCCCTTGGAAAATTTTATAATCATTTAACAAAAATGTTTACTTTAGTATAAATATGGAGATAAATGTTTATTGTAATATATATTCTAATATTACGCAACATATATATTCTAATATTATGTACCATATAAAATATAATGTAATATAATATAATATGATATGATATGTAGTGGGTTTGTCAACAACATATCTTATGAGTTTCACAAAAACTGCTGTACCACAGTAGGTATAAAAATACTCTAAAATAGTTTCCAATAAAAAATAAAAATTAAAAACTTTATAGATGTCTCTTCCTGTGCAATTTTTTTTGCTTATTTTCACTTTTAAGTTAATCACTTTAAATCAAAATAGCAACAATGGTGATTATTGCATGGTGATGGAAAAGCTGTGTTTTATAAGTGACAAAGCTTACTTTCACAAAGCTGACTGGTTCCTTACATTGCAAACAAAGCTATTTTTTAAAATGCAAATTTAATAATATCATTAAATTTATAAAACCTGTTTTACTTCTCATTATTCACAGGCCCAAAACACACCTTCAAGTTGGCCTTTGAGATCCAGTATTTTTGTCCTTGTAAAACATCCTACTTTTATCTCTCATTTTTCCTTTTCCAGCTTGCCACGCTCAGGTCTCACTGCCTTGGTGTGGGTTTCTGAAACATTCCATGCTCTTCATCTGCAGTAAGGACTTTTATGTATATTTTTCTTCTTCTAGAAATTCTCTCTGCAGAGCTCTGCTTCCCCAACATTGAACTTTATCTACTTAACTTCTAAAAATTCTTTATATTACAGCTAAAAGTCACTTTTGCAGTATATTTCCCTCATCTTCCAAACTAGTGAGGTGTGCTTTATATGCTTTTAAAGCAGTAATTTATAGTTTTGTTTTTATAACAATTATCTGTATTTTGTGATTTTTAATTACTTGGATGACTATTTGTCTTCTGCCACTAGGCTGTGAACTGTCAAAGGGTAGAATGTCTCATTTTTTCTAACCTTTTTATTACCAAAGCCTGAACATAGCAGGCACTAAATAAGTTCAGTCTAAATGAATGAATGAATGGGTAGTGGACACCTTAGAAAATGCTAATTCATTTTATATTGAGATATTAAGAAAGATTCTAAATAATACAGTATCTTCGGATGTCTCTAGTATCTATAAAAATGAGGTCCTCGCACACAAAATTACACCAAATTTAAACTGGTTTTGAGATCAAAATCTCAGTAACTAAACTAAAATAAATTCACGTCCTGCACATGTATCTGTTAGATTATATCTATGCTTGCCTAGCGCAAGCATACTGGAATAGTTACTTTCTATTCCTAGTTGTTTTCTGTTGTTGTTGATGGGGATTATTTATTTACCCAGTCACTTCTGATGACAGAGACTTGAAACTATTAGTAAATTCTTGAACATGACATTCTGACAATGTCAGAATATGAATTCACTGAAATTTCCATTCCTGAATTTCTACTTTATATAGGAAGAAGATTAGTGTTGGAATAGTTTTCACTTACTCTCAACTGAAATAAATGAGTTAATAAAGCTGAGGATATCAGAATCCCCTGAGGAGAGAATTTTCAGCTGCATGTTTTTAAGCATCACTCTCCTGAGGGAATTTTGAAATGCAAAACACCCCTTCAGTGATGTGCCCTATCCAGCCTCTAAACTTCTAAGAGGATCACTGCAAAGTGCAGCATTGCTGCTGCTGGAGGTGCATCAGACTTCTTATGTGTTTTATGGTTGCAAAAATGTTGAAAACTATTGACTTAAATAGGAGAGCTAGGCTATAAGAGAAAGGTAAAGCATTATGGGAAACTCAATACTTTCAGCTAGATATTTAATAAGCAGCCTTTCTCTTCCTATTCCGCTATCACTGTCATGGGTAAACCTTTAGATGACTAATAACGAGGATTTATCCCTATCTCTCAAGCTTCCATGACAACCAAAATTTCCTTATTTTCAAATTTAATTTAAAACTACTTCTTTTAGTTTTCTCTGATTTTAGAGAACAATGATAACTATATTTAGTAAAAGGAAAAATAAGGTTTTAAAACTCAAGAAAATAAGGAGTTGTCTGTAGCTTTTAGTTCAATCTTAGACAGATCTACACCGAGGTAAACCCTGCTCAGAATCTGTGTTTGTCTTTTCAACTGAAGAGCTTTAAACTGGAGATGCAAGTGATAGATGGGTAAAACCATTACATATTTATAGCATGCTGACTGGAACTAATTACAGAAGCACATAAATGTGGAATTTATTCTCAATAGAGCTGGCATCAAATTTATAGTACCATTTGCATTCAGTTAACTCTACAAGGAATCTTTCTCCATTTTTAACTTTGAGACAATAAAATATTTTTTTCCTCAACCAATTGCTAAATGCCAGCCTTGAATTCCAAATTCAACTTTGATGTTCCATTGATATGAGAAACCAAGAAAGTAAATTAATTTTTCTAACCAGGAAGACACACAGAAAAATTAATGTTTACCTTAGAGTTTTGACATGTACACAATAAGAAGTTTCAATGTCTTTTATTTTACAGGGTGTCTAATACACATTAGACTTCTTCACAAACATGCTGGCTCTTTTTCTATTCAGTCATTCTACATTTGCAGTTTCCCATCCTCTTGAAATTATATTTCTTCTCGTGATTATTTTCAGTGAAATGTGAGCAGAAGTGATTTGCCTCATTTCTAGGTGGACTGTTTAAAATCCAGAGGATGTTTTCTAACATTATTTTTTCCTCCTGAGGCAATATTTCTAAGAGCAGCTACTCTGCGAGGATAACAATGACACACATCAGAGGCTCTTTTAAATATGTGACTTGCATAAGGAATTAAGAAAGAAAAATAAAGACAAACAAAGGCAACCGTTTTTTTTTTTTTAACTTTAAGCCACTAAGTGTTTGGGCGTCTTTGTTATCACCTAATCTTGCCTGATTGAGTCATACCCCTTCCAACTTTGGTCAAACTATGATAAAACGTGGCTGAAAACATAAAATTTTGCTCAAAAATCCCCCCAAACATGCTTGCATAAAACACTCATTTGTTCACCATTCCAGAAGGTGATTTTAGTTCTTGTTATTAAATTGGATTATAGAAACCTTTGAAGGCTACTTTTAACAGAACTTGGGGCTTATGTTGCATTTTTAAATAAAACTTGTCAATAATCATTGTATATTGTGTAATTAAGGAGGTCATAATATAACTTTCAAAATTCCATACATTTATGTTTTGTTTGCTGACTTTTTGTGATCAGTGTAGCATATTTTCATCTCACACATCTCATTCATAGTTCAGTCTAACACCACTAGTGTCTACATAATTCTCTTAGGTTTACTATTAAAACCTACTGAATAAAAATCACATAACTTTAATTAGTTTCTATCATTAGGCTGCCTTGCAAATACCTTTAACTGTCTCCTCCTTTCTTTTCTGATGCACCCACAGAGTCTATGCATGGCCCTGGTTATTTCCAGTCATCCTCCCCCTTTGGCTTCGGGAGCTTATTACTACGTGAACAGCACAATAAATAAAATATAAATCAGCAACCTCAACTGAGTCCTCGACAGATAAAGGAAATTTTGCCACACTGCCACATTTCTTTGGTCATTTCTTTTCCTACTTTTCTAAAATAACTTGTTCGTATCTTCTCTATTCTACTTAAATCTTACTTTTTAGCCTTCCTTTCCTCTTAGTCTCACATATCATGAAGAGAACAGATACTTAGCAAGAAACTTTCTCAACTTTCAGGCTCCAAATCTATAACTCTACTTGCTTCCATCCTTATCCCTTTCTTTCCTCCTGATTCAAAATAGCACAAGTGATTGCGTTTATCAGAGGTGAATTCTTCATATGCAGTGCAGTTCACCTGCTGCTACCTTCTGCATCTGCCCTGCATTCCATTCAACTCTGCCTGGTCAAGATCCTCATTTACTTCCTCTCTTTTCTTCCTCGTGCATGTACATTGTCTCTAACAGTTACGTCCTTCTCGAAGCATTCAGACATGCCTTAGAACAGGGGTCCCTAACCCCTCCCCCGCGGTTCCAGTCCGCGGCCTGTTCGGAACCGGGACGCGCAGCATGAGGTGAGCAGCGGGCGAGCGAGCAAAGCTTCATCTGCCGCTCCCCATCGCTCGCATTACCGCCAGAACCATCGCTCGCATTACCGCCTGAACCATCCCCCCACCATTCCGTGGAAAAATTGTCTTCCACGAAACCGGTCCCTGGTGCCAAGAAGGTTGGGGACCACTGCCTTAGAAGGCTTAGAGGGCTGTAAAGACTAAATGATACAGTATATAAAGAAAATCTGCCACTCTTTTCCTCAAGAAAATTAAGATTTCATCAGTTAATAAACAATTATCCCAAATAACTTGGAAATAAACATTTATCCCAAGTAACTTGGAAAACATCTTCTATTTGCTAAGTTAGAGAGATTTAATTACAAAATCTCATTTATGAACCACAATAAAGAATACAAATTTAAAATTAATAATTATAGAAAATAGCCAATTCATCTGAACCCTTTCAAATGCATTTTCTTAGCGCAATCATCAAATATGCAAAAATAATTAACTTCTCTCTGTGCTACCCATATACTACCATTAGTCTATCCAATCTATAACACATTCTCCCATCACTACATGGCCCATTTCTTACAAGTTAATCCATGCAAAGGAAACTTCCTCAAATCTTGAAACACACCATGCTCTTGAAAAGGGCAGAAGAACAATCATAATTCCCTAGGAACGTCAGTCAACTACAGCTCTCCTTTTCACTGGAAAAGTTTACTAAGGATCCACAGAAGAAAAAAAAGGTGACTAGGTTATGTTAATTTGAAAAAATATATTCCTAGGTTCTTCAGATATACTCCACACGACAACTCCACCCCTACTCCCCATTTATAACCAGTGTTGTGACATCTCTTGTTTGGAGGCTTCAACAATTTTTTAAAAAGTATTTTATTAATATTATATTAAAACAGTCAATCTCCTGACTCCTTTCTTATAATATCATATCTTTAAAGACTAAAAAGTTGTCACATTAGTTTGTACATACAGATAGCAGAGATTTAATAAATATTCTTAAAAACATTTCTGGCATTAAATTGTATCCTACTTCACAATAGCTAATAATGCAATAATGCTCCTGTAAGAATATTTAGCAATTTAATGTGATATTTTCTGTAAATCATATACAGAATATACTACATATTTGATTTCAATGCACTATTCTCAGAAAATATTATTTTAAATGTTCTAAGCATGGATGGTTCCTAATATAACATGTGATATATCTCAACACATTTCTCTAGAGAATTTTTTCTGTTTTTTTATCTATGAATGAAATAATTTCAGAAGTGTGAACAACTTGAATTCAGATATTCTCTACGAGAAGCTGGCAAAAAATATGTTAGTCCATTTTACAGCAATAACAGCTTGGAGATAAGATCTAGAAAATAGTTATTTTTGTATAATACTTATGTGTCTTTGTACACACTCCGTGTTGCACAATGTGAATAGCGCTGGGGGCCATTCATAATAAGCAAAGCCTTGAAAGAAAGTAGGTTGACCAGAAAAGATGTGCATTAACCATCAAATCAAGGATGGGTAGAAGAGAAAACCACAAGAAGTGTGGCTACGGGCTCAGTTAATAAACCTGTTGTCGATCTCTCGCATCTAAAATTTTTGCGTGTGTGTCTGTTACTTTCTGCTTTTTAGTTCTGTAACTTGGCTTTACTCTGTTTTGTTCTAGACCTTTAGAAAACAAACTCCTTTCCTGACATTGATATCTTGTTGTTCTGCATAGTTAACCCTTATCATCAAGTTCTCAGTGTTAGTTGCAAAACCTGTTAATATACAATTTGACTTGATTGCTTCTCTGGATTGGATTTGAGTTTGAAATCGTTGACACTGAACTATATGGTGATTACTCCATCTTCAAAAAAGAGAGGACTCATTCTTGAGACTCTCACAATTTGTTTGATGGTATAAAACTGATCAGGTACCAAACTTGGTATATTTTATACCACAATTCCACTGGGTAAAGTGAACACAAAGCATTTCGCAGAATATATAAGTATATATTGAATGCAAAATTGGAAAGAAGTATTTATAAAATTGAAAATCAGAAAGCAAAAACCTGATTTTGTAAGAAAATTGCTCTACTTTTAACTGTCTTCCAAGTAGATTGATTAAACCCATATGTGGAACTACAAGATTCTGAAAGATGTACATTTATTTACCAAATCAGTATAGCACAGTATTATATTTCAGATTTTTAAAGTTTCTTCTTGAACATTAACAGTATTTGGGGACTCATTATTTTTTAAGGAAAACACATATATTGTTTTTGCAGCTACATTAGTTAGGCATGAGAAATAAAACTCCAAAAGTTCAGCAGCTTAGCCCTGTAGAGTTTATTCTTGTTCTCATTTCAGTCGAAGAGGGTGGCTGTGTCAGTGAGTGAGCTTCAGGGGCCACGACTCTTTCCATTTCTTAGTGCATCTGTAACCTCTTCATTCAGTGGCAGGTTGGCAAAGAGAAGTTAGAGAAGCATGACTCATTTCCTAAGTGCCTCGACACAGAAGTGTCACTTACCATTTCCACTCAAATTTCATCAATAAAACCTAGTCATATGGTCCCATTTGGTCTCCAGGGAGCTGAAACGTATAAAGCTGGTGAGCTGCCTCTCATCTAAATATGTCAAGTATTATTACTCTAAGTTACATTGTTTACCATTTCCTTTTTAGGATCCTAAATGCTACTTTGGTTAAGTTGGGACATTATACCAAAGGTCTTTTATCAGCAAAAAGAAAAATGTTCAATTTTGCCTTAATACAAATTAAATTACTATTCTGGTTCCAGGTGAACAGAAATAATTATTGATATCTATATGCCTTTTGTCTGCATCTGACTCTTTTTCTTCAAAATTAAACGTGAAAATGAAAGCACTGCTCTCAAGGGTTTATTTTCCCTCTTAAAATAAATGACATGAATTACTTCTCCTTTCACAATTATCTTTCCCCAAGTGTTGCTGATGGCTTCTTTTTAAAATGCTTTGCATTAGCAACTGCCATCCAGATGAAAAGCCCATTTCGACCTGACATTAATTTTACACTCAGTGCGTAATACTCGACCTTGTCATTAGGTCAACTATAAACTGCCACGGCTGAAACGCAATTTTTCTACTGCATTGCTATTTGTCCTTCTCTTATTTGTACCCTGAGGTGTACAGGTGCCCTCTACTGTCATCTCTGTCCCTTTCTTATATTGCTCTTTTACTCATTAGCTCTCATCATTAATGTACCTTTTGTTTATAAAAGATAAAGTTGCTTCTAGCATAAATCTACTGTTTTTTCTCCCATTATGTCTTAAAACAAGCAAGCAAACAACAAACAAACAAACTCCAGTAGCCCAAACGCTCAGAAGTTTATGATAGTGAAGTCCATATATGCGCTAACTTCCGGTAAGCTGCTAAGTGGCAGCATGGGTGCTCCCTCTTTCTTTTCTGTGGTCTGGCTTTCAGGCCATGCTTGTTTTTATACTGTAACATGCGTTGAATGCTGTTTCACAATTATTTATTTTGAAGCCATCTTCATATGAACAACTAAATATTTCCTTATGGTTCATGCAAATATGCTCTTGAACAACTTTTATATTTCTCTGCCATGATGACAATTTTATCTCCAAAAATTGGAGATGAGTTAACATTAAATGCACATAAACACACACACAGACACACACAAACTATGAAAATTCTGCATGATGAAGGTTCACCATTTTTGAGTCCATAATTTTTGTAAATAATGATAGCATCATTTTTCTGTCAGTCCCAAAAGCAGAAATAGACCAAATTGTATGACTCTATCATTAATACCAATTTTATGTGATTATTCTTTTAAGTCCAAAAATCTATACCATTCTTTCTTTCATCTCTTTGGATAGTCAATAACCATCTACTTGTCAGGTTGATTGATTTTCCCTCACTTGATATTCAGCTGAACCTTCTTTGAGGACTACATTTTCTTTGGAAGGCTTAGGCCGTTGAACATTGCACAAATGTTTGTGATACCACTCTAAATGCATGGTGATAAAGCAAGAAGAAGAGGAGGAGAAGGAGCAGGGGTACAAAGATGAGGAAGAGAAAGAAGAAGGAGAAAAAGAAGAGGAAGAAAAGGAGAGGAGGGGAAGGAGAGGGACAGGAAGACAGAGGCTAAATGTGCCCATTTAAGTTTAGAAAATGGTGCATAAAAGAAATGATGAGAATATTAATTGGGGAAAAGAATAAAAGAACAATCCTTGGAAGTTATAGCTACAATTTTTTTTGAATAGAGACTATGTGTGGGGCTATCCTACCTAGGAAGTAGGGAATTAAGTTACTTATTTATGCATTTATTTTGTTTGAAATTAGATTATGATTTGGTTTGTTTATTTTAGCTTTCACAAATGTGAATATAATTTTGTAATTAATTTATCTAGCCATTAATAATAATAAAGAGAAATTTCATGCAAATTATTTAACATCTAAGGAATGCCTTAAGAGTAAAGGTACCACACCATATTTACCATATTATATTATAAATTATTTCTGCTGCTATATTCCACTTCTTTTCAGTAATTCCAGCAATTTACAAAGGAGAAGTTCATTAAATGTATGTTGAATAAATAACTGAATTCATATAGCTATATAGGTAGTAGATATTTAATTATAAAATTTCTTCACACTTCTGACATAGCAAAAAATTAAACATAATTGAAAGTATATATAAATCATTGATAAAAATATTTTACTTATGGGGCAGATGTTTTCCATAAAGGCTTTCATTGATGAAATATTTTCTAAAGGAACTCAAATGTGCTGCAAATTGAAATGAAAAACATAAATCAATAAAAGTTAGCAGTATAAGGGAAAACAGTGATGATGGGGATGCTGGAGAAAGCTACATAATTGGTCTTACAAGGTACTATTCCTGTTAACAAATAACTCACTTTGACTATCTTCTTTTTCTCTCTCAACCCTGAGAGATTTAGTATCCTGTTTCAAACATAGAGAGCCTTACAGTAGTTAGTTTCTATTGAAAACAGTGCTCAAAAAAAAAAAAAAAAAGCATAATACTTTTTTTAAACTATCAAGTCAATGTGGTACAAATTACCAGCCTGAATATGGTATATAATTCAGAAAGAGGCAGATAACTGGAAAAAAATGGTGTCCTGAACAGAGCCAAGTGAAGTAAGTAAGACTCAGAGAAATAAAGAGCCAAAGGGCAAACACAAAATTAAAATCTCTGTGGTGAGTTCACCGAAAGTGTCAATCCGAAGAGACCTAGGCCAAGGTTGGAATCACATCATGCATATGTACCAGGCTACTGAGTTTACCTTGTTGGGGTATGAAAGTAAATAGTAGCTGATCATTGATGCTATTTATTTATTTGTTTGTTTATTTATTTATTTTATTGGAGTATAACTGATTTGCAATGTTGTATCCGTTTCAGGTATACAGCAACAAGGAACTCTACTCAATATTCTGGAATAACTTACATGGAAAAAGAATGTAAAAAAGAATGTATATATGTATATGTATAACTGATTCACTTTGCTGATCATTGATTCTAATGTTTTAAGAAGTGATAAAGAGTAGTGAGGACTGTGGCCGCCGATAGAAGAGGAAGTACATATCCTACCGACTGGGGACAGTCTTTAAGCAGCTACAACTGATTGCTGCCACGTGGGAATCCAGGTTCAGTGCAGTCACATTTTCAGAGTTCTCAAAAGGAATTAACAGTATTGATTTTTAATGAAATTTACAAACTTAGGTTCCACAGAATGACTGTGTGTGTATACACACACACACACACACAAACATACACACATTTCCACACCTCTAGCTAGGCTAGTAAGAATATTCTTCTGCTCATTTACATGCAATATGGAATCATAAAGAGTTATATGTCACTTTTAAATACTCTTTGCAAAACTTCTGCCACTGTCACTTGGCTTCTCTTTTTGCAATTTCTTTTTCTGTTCTGTGAACCTCCACACTACCTTCAACATGATGACACTAAACAAGAGTAGTTTATTGTCAATTCAGCTTTCTGCAGTTGAAGTCATGCACAGACTGAGTACTTCATTATCTTCAGCATTAAGTTGTATCCTCAAAGAGTCCATAGTCAAGTATAGTTTTATAAGAAGTTAAATTTTAAAATTCTACACTTTCATGTCTCTTAATAACTACTTTAAGTTCTTCACATAAGTTTTTGAATATTTGAGAATGTAAATATATTTATCTATGCTCACAAAATACCAATATTCATAGGTTGATCTTAAATACCTCCAACACTGTTTTGAGACTACTCAATTTTAATATTGTTTAGACAGGAACCATACTCTCCTTCCTTGAAGAGAACCCACGCAAAGTTGTTTCCTGAACTGATCCCTTTTGTCTCTCCTCCCAGTCAAAGAAAATGGTAACAATATTTCAACTATAGTTATAGTATTCTACTTTAAAATGCTCAGAATCTACTCTATAATTGGCACAGGATTCGTTTTGTAGACCTTTAGAACATAAGAAATGAAAAATCAAAGTTATGATGTTTGTGGCTGCAAGTTACAGAAAATTAAAAAACAACAAGTCTGGAAGGGCAATTCCAGGTATGGTTAATTCCATGGCTAAATAAGAACTTAGTCCTCAGTTCTGCCCTCCTCATCATGTTTATTCTCTACAAGTAGTTCTAAGATTGCAATCCCATTTCAAGGTGTCACATGCAGAGGACAGGTTCAAGAAGCAGATAAAAGAACATCCCTGTCTTTTATCTGCTTCAGGAATAAAAAAATTCCTTCATAGATTGCTTTCTTTGAACTGTTTTATACTTCTGAATTGCCACAACTTTGTCAGATGCCCTTGCCTAACACAATCATTCACTAAGAGAAGGAAGACCACTATTTTTGGCCAAAAAAAAATGTTTCTGAAGAGAAGCAGAGAGCATCTTTGAAAGATACGGCAAATTGGAAGATTATGAACCAATGTGGAGTTTTGATAGAAAGGAAGATGTCTACGAGAGAGATATAAGGAAACAACCAAGGATGAATGCCAACAAAGTGGCGACTCTGTTTCCCCTTGTCCCTTATTTGAAAACTCTTAAGTAAAATGGTGTTTACTCTACAGTATCAAATATCAGAGGCTAAGAGTGTTCTCTGTTCTTGACCACAATGTGAGTAAAATTTTTATCTATGTTCCAATTTAAATTTACATTTTTTTCTGATGAGGTATAATTAAGAAGAAAATTAAGATTTATTCTCAGATATTTTGGCTTGCTCCAAATTGCACAGACTTAACAAAAAAAGAAAGCATTACTTTTAATAAAATGAGCCAAGAATTTTTTAATCAAATTTCTCCCAAGTATGCCATTTTGGAAGATTCCTGGTAGAAGCAATATTAATAATTACACTACTAATGTTGTAAAAGGTTTGGAAAGTCGTGGTAAGTGGTAATATATGTCCTCCAGCTTTATTTTATTTCAAAATTACCTTGGCTCTTTTGGGTCATCTGCATTTCCATCTACACACTAGAATCATACTTTAAATTTCTAAAAAAGGAAAATTCCAGCTGGAATTTTGATGGGAGTTGCACAGAATCTTTAGTGAAATTTGGGGAGGAATGGCATTTTATCAGTACTAGTCTAACAGTCCATGAACTTGAAATAACTCCATTTATTTAGATATACTTTCTGTAAATGAAAGTATAGTTTTGAGTATAGAGATATTGTGCATTTAAATTATGTTTACCAAACACATTCCTAGGTGTTTAGTGTTTTGGGTGCTGTAACAAATGGAGTTATCTATTTAAATTTTATACCCATTTTTTATTGCTAGGGTAAAGAAATGTAATTAACAAATATATATTTATTTACCTTGTATCCAGCTAAATTCAGTCATGACTTCCTATGGTTTGTAGTATTTCTGTTTTTTTTGGGGGGGGGGTGCGATTTTCTATGACATTATCATGATGTATGAAAAATTAACATTTTTTTTCAGTTTAATGATATCTATATATTTTTTATATATATACCATACCACATTAAGGACCTTTCCTATTTCTGTGATAAAATGATAGATGTGTCTTGAATTTTATCAAATGCATCTTATTCATCTAATTATATTGTTTTCTCCTTTAATGTGGAAAATACTGATTAAATTTCAAATGTTACGACAATGTATTACAATACCAGGGGAGAAAAATCATACTAATATATTGTAAAAGAGTAGTTTGAAGAGTAGAAGTTTGTCATTATTTAATATTTTGCTCCTGAGTCATATCTGTAGGCTGGTTTCACTAGGACATCTAGGTGCAGAACTTTACATGAACTCCCCATGTTATAACTTTGCCCAGAGTTTCCCACACCTCCATTTTTTGTGCTTAATCACAAAGGAATATTTACTGTTTCCACTTTCCTGTTATCAGAATATTTGATAGTTTGTTACGTTTCAGCCCCCTCTAACAGTTTTCAGTTTCCCCCTTCTTCTTTCCACAGCCAACTTCCCAAGGTCTCTGCATATAAAAGCTTTTGCTCACCCATCACTTCCCTGAGACTTTTCTGACTTTGTCTTTGAGCATCTCCTTACTGACAATCGTTACCCTCACTCTACTGTAATAGTTTTTTCCAGTGAAGTCTCTCCTTACTTAAGCCTGGCTTTGTTTTTTACTTAACAGAGAACTTCTTTTATTAAAAGCACTAACATAATAGGCTTTAGTCTAACATCTTGCTATTGTTTTCTAAAGTTCTATCTGCTTTTGTACTAATATTTTACCCCCTTTCTTCCTTTCTTTTTTCTTTTTTAAAATAACAGCTTTATTGAGATATAATTCACGTATCATAAAACTCTCCCTTTTTAAAGTGTACAATTCAGTGATTTTTCTCCCCTGGGATTGTAATACATTTTTTTTCAGTTATACATATACATGTATCTATTCTTTTTCAAATTCTTTTCCCATTTAGGTTGTTACACAATACTGAGCAGAGTTCCCTGTGCTATACAGTAGGTCCTTGTTGGTTATCCATTTTATATATAGCAGTGTGTACATATCAATCCCAAATTCCCTAACTGTCCCTTCCCCCCACCCTTCCCCTCGGTCGGTAACCATAAGTTGGTTCTCTAAGTCTGTGAGTTTGTTTCTGTTTTGTAAATAAGCTCATTTGCATCTTTTTTTTAAAAGATTCTGCATATAAGTGATATCTTACAATATTTCTTTCTCTATCTGACTTACTTCACTCACTATGACAACCTCTAGGTCCAGCCATGGACCCCTTTCTTTTAAATTATTCAGTTTTTATCCTGTATTATGTTTTTATTTTACCTTGATTATATATCTTTATTTAATTGTATCTTTTTCTTCCCTGTTAGATTTTTAGATGCTCTGTCCTTTATTATTTTTTAGTAATTATACTACTACTTTCAATATGCATCAATGATGTCTTGTAATCTGCTTTAAATTAGTAATTTATCATTTCACCAAAAGGCAAGAAACTTCCTAGTTTTAGTTTATTCACTCTCCTCATTCCATTTTTGCTATCGTTATAGCATATTTTATTTTACATATGCTATAAGTCCCATAATATTTAGTATTAATGTAATTTTATCATATCAATATCGGTTTCTACTTACCCATTTATTTACTGTTTCTGATGTTGTTACTTCTTTCTTAAAGTTGCTTGATTTCATCAGGGGGTTATTTTTCTTGTAGGAAAGGTCTATAGCTTCAAATCCTTTTAAGTTTTTCTTTGGGAGATTGGAAACATCTTTATTTCACCTTCATTTTTAAAGGTATTTTCACTGATTATAGACTCAAACGGTACTATTTTACTCTGCTGCAGTTTGGAAAATGCCCTCAGGAAAACAGCTATATGAATGTGGGTCACAGTTCATAATCTTTCCTTTTCTCAAGGAACCTCTTCACCCTGGTTGACGGCAGTCCAATGCCTGGTCCAACTGTTTTATCTGTTTCAAACAGATTTAATTGGAGGAAGAATATGTCTGATACCCACTACTCTGTCACAGTCAGATTCAGAGGGCTTCAAACTTTTTTTTATACTCTAATTCATCTGAAGCATTTTACCCACTATTTGGGATTTTGAAAACTCTGTGAAAATAGACCTTTTTTGTTCTCAGTATAAACTGTTCAGTAAACTGAGAGAAATAGACATAAGTAATTTCTTAATGAATGATTCAAAACTATGACTTTAACATTCTTAAACACTCACAACATTTTTCTATAATTTGTCTGTTTTTAAGGTATTTTCCAACAGTAATGTTTAACTTTCTGATGAAGATCAATTTAAAATGCCAAAGAAAAGCATTACCAAAAGTGTAGATGTAGGAAAACAAATAGTCTTATAAATTAATTGGTATATTAATTATTGCGTTAACCACAGTCATCTCCTGATCTTTTTTCTAGAGTTGGTTTAAATTCCTTTTGAGGATGTTTTCTTGAAAATAGATAATTTTATCATATCATAATGATAAAGAGTACTGTATTATATGTGAAATAAACTATCATATATTATTAAGGTTTTTGAATGATACATAACTTCAACCTCCCAATGCTTCATCTAATGGAGCCTCAAGTCTTTTGTCTTGTCTCTGTTCCCTAGATACATGAGCTAGGCATAGTGATTGTCAGTCTTGAGATTTCAAAGACTCTTATGTCTCATAAGGTTCTGGATGTCCTTGAGGTTTTAAAGATTCTTGGTCTCCTTATGGGCTCTCTAATATCTTTTTTCTCATTGTAAGTACTTATCTCCTCTACTGCCATAGCCGTATCTCCACCACCACTGCTAATTTCCAATGTGACAGTGATAATATCATTTTTTATTTTACTTCTCCAAAATATTCCTTCTTTCATCTCTATATTTTATTGCGTTGTCAATTTTCAGAATGTAGAATTGTAATGTTCCTTGAACCAAATTGTCTTTTATTCCTCCTGATGACTTAACCAACACGAGTGTATGAAGTATAGTATCTGATATTTCAGTTTGTGAAAATCTATCTTTATGAAAATTATATATTTGGATTTTACATTATATATAAATACTTTCACATTCTCCAGTCAATAAATATTATACCCTTGAAAAATAAAGCATTAATGTGTATACAGATTCTTCAATCCATTCTTAATGCTATCTGTGGGGACCAGTGCCAGTTATAATCTATCAAAAGGGTCAATCTGAATGTCATGTTTATCTCTTAATGTTCTGAATAATTTGGAGGAATCAAATGTACACTTGTAAATTATGCTTCAACTGAGAAATAAAACAATATTTCTTAGAATGAGATTATAATTTTATAACTATTTTTGATTCATTTTCAAAATTACAATGCATATGTAGATAAACATTATACTCATGAAAATATGTACACATAGATATATATGAAAAATTCCAAGTTTTATTTTTATATGTACACCACAGACACACATGCACATCTGCACATATATCTTGCCTGTGTTGATAAATGATTCTGTGTGAGAAATAAATATTTCAAACATGATTAGGAAAACATTTTCATTTTATAAATACATGTGACTGATATTATGTAAGTATTCTTTTAACTAGCAACAATGACAATGGGGAATTTCTAAGATTCTTCTTTTGTTTTTATTCTATAGGAACAATGTGTCGTCATGCATTATTTATACTGGGCCAGAGACAGAGTGAGAAAAGAATATAGTGAAATATGAATTTACATTTATATAAAAGACATACTTTAGAATTTTAAAGGGAGCATAAACCACAGTTCTATAGATCTAAGTATACTGTCACTTCTGAAAATAGATTCAATGCTTAAGATTATTACAGCAATTTGGTTATAAATAAATTGTAATTTTTATTTTTTCATCCAAGTTAAATTGTACTCTTCTTATCACTAGAAGAACATAAGGACTCAGTAAAAATCAGCCTTTCCCACCAATAATTTTAAAATATGACTTATCTGTACTCCGAAGGCTTCAATGATAATTAGTAAATAAAAGAAATCTGATGTAAGCATCTTCAATTAGCAACCATTCCATATTAATTTTCATACCCATACACGTAGTGTAAGACATATATCACATAGTGTCTCTCACTTGAATAAAGGAATGAATGATTGAATGACTAAATGAATGATGCCAAAATGAACAAATAATTCTTGAATTTACTTCTGCTAGACTATTCATGTTGATCATTCTTTTTCTCATATTTCTATTGCCTTTAATTACATCTGCCTGACACAGTATCACCAAACAGTATCATGACTGATATAAAACAGATAAATTAGCAGCAACAATTTAGTTAAAAGCATATTTTAGTAATGTGTTAGTAGTAGTAATAATGGAAGTAGCAGCAACAGCAGAAGCAGTAATAGCAGGAGTAATAGTAAAAAAAAATTTAAAGTAATAGTATATTTGTATAACATACATGTGACAGGAATGGGCAAAGTGCTTTATATACATTATTTCCTTCAATATTCACTATAAGCCTAAACATTGCTCACATTTATATTCCACTTATAGATAAGGAAAGCTGAGGTCTGAAAAAGTTATAAAATAATCCAAAGGCCATAACAAATGCACCACAAAACCAGTGCTTGAGCTCAGGTGTACTGAAGTTCACATTCCTAATCATTAGTGTGTAACAGTGTAGGTCTATGAGGATGGATAAATAGTCTGATGATAATACCTTTGCCAAATAACTAGCAACAAATAGAAGAAGCCAATGTCTATGGAAAAGGATTATCTTCAGTTCAATGTTTGATGAATCATTTTCACACATATTAATTTGCAATGAGTCAGTAAACACTTCTAGGGAACAAATGAAAAAAATCACAATTGTAGAAGCTTGTTTAATGAAGCAATTATGATGAAAATGTTTCAAATGAATCAGAGGGAATAAAGCATTTGGTGATTTACAGAAATCTCTGGGTATTTAATTAACGAGCATCATATAAGGCCACACGTGAACACCTGAGATGCGATGACACAACTTAGAGACGATGATGTTGTATTGTAGGCAGGCCGATTATGCAAACAAGGAAACAAAAATGGTCAAGACAGTGGAATAATCTAGGGTAATAAGATTTCAGCTATGAAGATGAAAGGGAGCAGGATATGCCACCCCCAAACATGCCATTTTGGCATACTGATTATTTTAAAGTTACTTAAGAAACAGCCAGTGCAAGAAGGACACTCTGACCCTTCTTTGTGCCCCTGAAAATGAAATAAATCTCCCATGAGAAAGGTACCCTCACTGTACCAGGAGTTAGAAGGCATCCTTATCACCAGGAATAGGGAATTCAGGGCCAAGAAAGCTGTATAAACAAACTTTGTTACTTTTTCTTAACTTATTACCCTGATCCCAAACTTCTTTGTCTTTTCAATTCATCACAAATTTATTGTTGATTTTTCTAAAAGGTATGAATATAAAAGCTGCTTGCTTTTGTCACTTCTTTGAGTCTCATATGTTTATGGGACTCCTGTACATACAAAATTAATTTTTTCTTCTTTTAATCTGTTTTATGTCAATTTAATTATTAGACCAGCCAAAGAACCTGGAAGGGAAGAGAGGAAAAGTTTTCTGCCTCTACAAAGGCAGCAGGGACTCTGACAGTATCAGATATGACATTGACCATTCAACGTTACAGACAACCACATTTTATCACCATGTAGTTGATATGGCCAGGCTAAGTATGATTGGACAGCATCACCGTCTACGTAAGCTTCATTTAATAAACACTCGTTTTCAATGAGCAGGTCCATTTGGTAGAATATTAATACCTGAAGACAGCCTTCTCTCTTGGTCATCATGGAGAGACCAGATATTTCCAACACAGTTAAAATTTCCTGTGCTCTTCTATGCGAGCAACTTAGAATGTGAGTGAGAGTTGATGAAAACCCATTATATCTTAATGTGTAGATCCTTGTGAATGACTGGAAAATCTGAGACATTAACTATTTGAGTATATTGAAGATTAAAAATAACTGTGTGTGCAGAGTAGGATTTGGAGTCAAGGGGATGAGAGTTGAGGATGGAGGGTTTGGAGGTGAGCACAGAGAATACAAGGTAAAAACGGATAAAAGATTCGGACTTTTTAGGACTTTTGGGATCATATTAAGTATTTTGGATTTTAAATCTAAGAACGATCTAATTTCATGAATGCAAGTTTCAATATTTAATTCATATATTAAATATTGTTCTTTATGATTTCACCAGTGCTTTTTCATGTCCTTGTTCTGCTTATATGTCTTTCCATTCGTACATTCCCCTATCACTCCTTCATTTCCTAATTTGACAACCACTTAATTGTCTTCTCCAATTTCAACCCCTTTTCTTTTGCTTGTCGTGTCATCAGTGCCACTATCTATTGTCTTCTTTGCCAAGAAACAATTAATAATACTTGGGTATTTTCTAGGCTTCTCGATTTATTACTTATTTTCACATTTGATATTATATTGTACCCTTTAAAAATTTGCTTCTCAGGAATATAAATATTATCTAGTTCTCTTTGGTGTACATATCGTTGAGTAATTTTGGCTAGTTTTATGTCATTAAATTAGTCATCCTTACATTGTATCTGTTTCTACTTTACTAGCTCTACATTGAACGGGACGTTTAAGGTAAAACACATATGTAATAGGTGGTATTACTTAATTTGTGCTCAGACCTTGCAAAACTAATACTTGAACTCGATTTTTTATAAATCGTTAACGTTGTTCCCAGATCAAAACTCATTTTAATTTTTTCCTTTTTTATGGAATCCTTATTGATACATTTAAGAATTAATGATTCACTGTTACAGATTTTTAGAAAAAGTTTTCTGTGCCTTATTTTTTAATAACCAAAAGTTATACTTGTATCAAATGCAGTAAATGTAGGTTGCCTAACCTAAGCATGTACAAATCTAACTTTTTAGCTACTGGATAAGGAAGGAAGCAAAACATATACTTATGCAATTTTTGCCTTCTAGTATCAGAAGGGTGGCTAGTGTTAATAAAATGGTTAGATAGACATACAATTGACCATTTATAAATATCAGAAACATTCACTAAGCTGAGAACATTGTTTATTTTAGAAGTAACATACAGTATTTTTCTACATGTTTGTTTAAAGATTCCTTTTGCAAATATTATTTTATAAAAATTAATAGCTAATAATTGATCATTTCTATTCAGACATAAAGAAAAATTATTAACCCAAATAAATGCTATTTATAAGTTCAAAACAACTTCATCTTTTTGGTTAAAGTTGGAATATTTAATTAATATCTACATAGGACTTCAAGTGTGCATCATTGGAAAGCTGTAAACACTTTCTGTTAGTGAGTCCTTAAATAGCAAAGATATTATTGGATAAGCTTAAAAGAGGACTCATTTGGGTGAAAAAAAGAGAAAAGAACTTTCTAAACAAATGTAATTTACAAAGATCATGGTATTTGAGTAAATATTAATTAGTTCAAGAAGAGTTTATATAGACAAGAAATCCTAAAATCCAAGGGAAAATGTAAGTGTTACAAAAGGTAATACAAAACAAACAAACAGTAATAGGAGGACAGAAAGGAAAAATACCCCACCAAAACTAAATAATAAACATTATTTTGAAGTTGTTTTCAGAGGAATGGAAACGTCTTCTATGACAAGGGAGTAAGAGGTAAATAGGCAAAAAAGAATACAGTGGGGACTAATTTTCAGTAGTTGAACAGTGTGATCAAAAAAAGTAAAACATATTCTGTTGGCTAAGGTACAACTTATACTATCAAAGTGTTGTTCATTGTCTAGTGGGCTAGATTATATTGCAATTTCAAAATCTGAATAAGTGCTATACTGAATATGCACAATAAGGAGACCAGTCCAACAGAAGCAGATTCATCTATTAAGTATGCATTTATGGAGGGTCTACTATGCCCCAGTCACTGCATTAGGTTCTGAGCATACATCTGTCAACAGGAAAAACAGTGCCCCTCTTCTCAAAATGCTTCTACCTTTTCTAAGGTGATTGCTTTTCCCAATTTTTGTGACAAGAAAATATGGTAGCCATGACAAATCAAGCTGTCCTGCTCGATCAGTCAGTAGCAGTTTAGAACAGTAATTAAGATATGGTGTACAAAAAATTTTCTTTCATCTTTAATTCTGAAGAATTTATTACTGTGTTTTAAGGAATTCGAAGAAAAAAATCAGACTGTATTTGTAACATAATTCCCAGCTGAAATACTAAGCCAACTCATGTTGTAGTAGTATGAGCATGAATAGTAGAACCACCCTGACTCAAACTGAATTGACTCTATCACTTACCAGCTCTGAAATCTTTCATAGATAACCTGGCTACTTTGTGCCTCAGTTTCTTTACATGTAAATGGAAATAATATAGTTGTAAAGATTATGAAGTAAATATATGCAACACATTACAGCTGTGCCTGGCACATAGCAAGCTTTATAGAAGTGTTGGTTATAATAATAAAAATAAAGTGACAATAATAATTTCATTGCAACTTTATCTGTATTTTATTAATAAATAATGAGATTGAACCTCTCTTTATGGTTTATTAGTCATTTGGATATCTTATTTATTTGAAGCACCTATTCAAGTCCCAAATCCATTTTCCTATTAAATTTTTCTTTTTGATTTACTGAGATTTTTATTACATTCCACATGTGAGCCCTTTGTTCAGTATATATATTGCTACAATCTTCTCCATTCTTTAGTTTGCTTTTTCATTCTTTTAATGTTTTTGATGAATAGTTTATACTATTTTGCAATTAATCAAAAATTGCCCTTTAAGGTTGTTTTTGTTTTTGTAGTCATTTTAGGAAATCTTTGGGTGCCCCAGATCATAAATACAGTCATTTCTTTGTCTGTCCTTGAGCCAGTCTCACACTGTCTTAATTACTGTGGGTTTACAATAACTTTTGTAATCAAGGAGAGTAAGTTTCAAATTTTGTTATTCAAAAATATCTTAATTCCTCTTGACCCCTTACATATTCATATTAAAGAGTCAACTTGTCAATACATGCACACACACACACACACACAAACACACACACCCCTAATTTTTTTTTTTTTTTTTTAGTACTATTGTCCTTTTATTTTTAGTTACTTATTTATTTTTTTAGGTGTACATGTGTTAATTTTTTTTTAACATCTTTATTGGAGTATAATTGCTTTACAATGGTGTGTTAGTTTCTGCTTTATAACAAAGTGAATCAGTTATACATATACATATATCCCCAACACCCCTAATATTTTCATTGGGACGGCTACAAATGTATAAAATAACTTGGAGAAAATTGACGTCTTTACACTATTGAACCTTCTAAACAACAAACACCAAATATGATTTATTGCCCTATTTATTTAAGACCTTTTTATACTTTTACTGAGTAATATTTAATTGTTTTAATCTAATATAACTTTTGCTAGATTTACTCAAGGTATTTGATTATTTATGGTACTGTAACTGTACCTGTTTCAAAATATTTTCTATTTATTGTGTCCTGTTATATTAAAAAACTCAATTGATGTTTGATACTGGTATGTCCAGTGACCTTGCTAAAACCACTTATAAATTCTAACAATTTATAGATTATCTTGGATTGTTTGTATAGACAATCATGTGTCTGGATAATGAAAATTTGATTTTTTCCCTTCATATCCCTTCCTTTAAATTTCTTACTGTTTTGCACTAGGGAAAAGCTCGAGGCCAGTAATAAACAGAAATGGTGATGGGCTAATTCCTGATAGCAGGGAAAACATTTGACATGAACTGTTTTTAGTGACTATAACATATGAAGTGATGCCCCGTCTTCATTCTGGATGTTAGTAATGAATGTTTGTGCTTTCTCTTTTGTTTAATCTTGGTTGAAGTCTTTTTGAGTTATTAATATTTTCAAATAACAAATATCTCAGCTTGGAGAGATTTTATACTCTTATAATTTGGTTTTCTACTTTTTCAATTTCTCTTATCTTTATCATTTATGTTCTTCTATATTCCTTGTTTTTTATTTGTTTTTCTTTTGCTAACTTGTTCAGATGAATATTTATATTAGTAATTGTTAACTTTTTAATCTTTCTATTACATACATTAAAATTATATATTTCCCTCCAAGAGCAGCTTTAGCTGCATAGCTTAAGTTACAATATGTTGTATTTTCATTTTCTTTCAGTTAAGAATACTGACTAAATTTGAAACAATTTGAGATTTTTCTAGGAGTCTGCTTATTATTGATATACAGCTTAATCCCATTTGGTCAGAGCACATCTTCTGTAAGGCCATTCTTTGGGGTTTGTTGAGGCTTATTCCTCATATTTTAAAGTAAATTTTAAAAACAATGTATTTCGGGTATTCAATTAACAAGCTCATAAGTTTATAGAGCTTCTTTTTATGTCTTATATTTTCTGGTAGCTTCTTATTTCATATAATTCTGCTTATTCTCAAAGCTGTCATGGGTTGGTGCAGAATTTCTTCTTTCTTCTTGTGCATCCTATCTTCTAATACAATCTTTCCGCCACACTTGCCACTGACTATATAAAAGGAAATATCTTCTGGTAGGGGATTTTAAGATTCATTGACTCTGAATAAAGACCTTTTCTTATTAGTGACCACTCCCCTTTCAATGTGTTTTCCTTTACTTAGAAATGTAGAGTTTTAGATCTAGACTAAGTAACTGACATACTCTAATTCCTCAGTTTGAACTTAGAAACATAAAAGTTACTAGTAAGTATTACCCAGAATCTTAGTATTTGATATGGAAAAAAAATTAGTGGAGCTATTCTATTTGAAATGAAGATAGAGGGTCCAATACCCTGAACGCTAGATCCTAACCTTGACCATCCTAAGTTGGCCCATGAGACACCTTCCAAAAACCCCTTTGGAAATCTTAGGAGCGGAGCTGAAAAATTCCTCACCTAGCCCATCTTTATTCAGCAGAGGATGCAGTCCAGAGAATTTGTTTCCATTCTCTTCCACAGTTGGTTGCAACTAAAGTTTATTCTCCTAAACATCAATTTATCAAATGTTCCACCACTGTCTAACTGTTGGGAAAGAAATGCTAATGTATCAATCAAGAAGAAAATAAAAATTATAATCCATTTTATTAGAATGGTCTGCTAAAATGAACATGATTTTGTTAAATGTAAAAATAACATCTCTCTTCCAAACTGATTTTATAAAATATGGAGACAGGGAAATCAGAGGACAAATGTAAAACTTGGAATGGAAATATTGTGAATTTCTAGCAATAATTCTTCATGAAGACAAGATAGAGACAAGTTTTATTATTTATATCATGCTTTTCTCCTCTCTCTCTCTCTTCCTAGATCCATTTTACATTTAAAAGTATTCATATTATGAGTAAAGATCAAATCAGGACAATTTCTAAGGCTGTACTACAATTAATTTAACATTAATTTCATATGCAATGAAAAACTTACGTTTCCTAAGAATAAGTAATATATAGAGAGAATTAGAAACAATATAATGATGCTAAGTTCTTAACCAGTGCTTAACTAATAGGATTTACTTGTAAACACTTGCAGTTCTTAGGGAATTTAAAAATTTTAAGAGTAGTTGCAATAAGGTACTGTGCATAGTTGTCATCTTAAATGTAATCTATTGATATTTCTCCCATTTATTAACTATGATCTAATTTCAAATAGAAATGTGATAATACCTTGCTTGTCCCAATGATTTTCTGTGCTCAATATAATCTATTTGTCAATAGCTTATAACAAATAAGTTATAACTTAGTTGTAAATAAGTCGTACTAAGTTTTCAATTTTACTATACTTGCTCTGAGCTCTGTTTCTTTTTTACATTTGTGAAAAAAGTTTTAAAATATTCAATGGTCAAATCTATTGATATCTGGAAGATACTGAAGCATTTTCTGTGGAAAGAGGCAGATGTGATAAAAGAAAGGAAGAGTGAATAAAGAAAGAATGAAGAAAAACAAAAGAAGATAAAAGAGAAAGAAACAAAAGGAAAGAAGACATTTTAATTTAGTAATCAAATATGAAATCTAAAGGTATCTTTATTTATAATAAAGCACAGAAGATAAATTAATTGTATGAATAGTGTTATACTTTTATATTAGTTTATTGGTGACTTATGGAAAGTTTACTATGTTCCAGGCATCATGAAAGTTGAAGGAATATAGACGGTGCCAACTAGGAGTGCAGTCTACTAGGGACACGCACAAGTCAAGTGAGGTCATAATACTGTGTAATGAGTGTTTTAATAAAGATCATCCCAGTTGCTATTGGAGTACATATGAAGGACATCCTTACAGTTCTGTAGGTCAGAAGTTCTGCATGGGATATCAAGATATCAGGAGAGCTGTGTTCCTTTCTGAAGGCTCCTAGAGGAAAATCCATCCCCTTGCTCATTGTATTATTGTCAGAATTCAGCTCCTTTCAACTTTTGTACTAACATCCCTATTTTCTTGCTGACTGTAAACGAAGGACCATTCCCAACCTCTTGAGGCTGCCACATTTCTTGGCTTCTTGCCTCCTTCCTTTCCCCACAAAACCAGCAATAGTGGGTCCAGTCTTTCTCACATCACATCTTTCTGACTCACTCTTCTGTCTTCCTCTTCCTCTTTTACAGAATCATTTGATTAGATTGGGCCCACCCAGATAATGTACCATCATCACCCTCCCTCAATGTCTTTAGCCTTAACCAACCCATCTATAAATCCTTTTGCTACATTAGATAACATATGTCTGGAGATTAGAGCATGCGCATCTTTGGAGGTGAGGAAGCATTATTCTGCCTACTAGAGAAGCAGTAGGTAGGCTCCTTAAAAAAAAAAGGTATATATAAAATGGTCATATATATATATATATATATATATATATATATGACCATTTTAGTTTTTGTACTTTTCAGTCTATAAAAGTTTGTGTGTATATGTGTGTGTATGTATATATATGCACATGCCTATATGTTTAATAACCAAGTGTATATTTACAGGACAAAATGCTCCTTTATATGAAAATGATTTAAAATTATAACTCTTCTATTATTGACATCCTTTTAATTTTGTACGAGTACATACATTATTCTGTACTTCATACTAATTTTCTCATTTGGACTCATATCTATATAATGTCCCCAAGGGAAGAAAAATTAGTTTAGCAGAACATTTAAGAGAGAGGTTTGTGATTCGGTAAAAAAGAAACGATAGTTTTGAAAAAGTGTCTTCAGTTTAGCAAGCACTGTAGATGTCATGAAAGGCTGAAGAGATTATTAGGAGAATGAAGTGTTTCCTATGCCATGCTTGGGCATTTGAGTTTTATTCTGAGTGCAGTAGAAAACCGTGGAAGCATTTTACAATATAAAGCTGCAGAATATGTTCATTTTATAAAAATTACTGACAGCAGCCTGGAAAGGAATTGTAGGGGAGGGTCAAAGCTTAAGGAATGGAGAAAAGTTACGAGGATAATGCAGTAAATAAGAGGAGAAATGTCACTGATCATAGGCAGTGACAGTAATGACCTTGAAGAGGGTGGATTCTAATGAAATCCAGGAAGTATAAGTAAGAGAACTTGACAACAAATTGGATGTGGGGAATAAAGTTAATGGGGAAGAAAGAATGATTTCAAGAATTCTAGTTTTGGAAGCTGGGGCCAGGAGATGAAAGTGTCAACTCATGTTCCTTTAAATGTATGCCTGAGGAATTGTAGCAAGTAAGCTTAGAAAGGCTGATTTATTCTGTGATATACTGGGCCTGGTTGCCCCACATTGAAACTTCAGTTAGAACTGAGAGTTTGGAAAGAATATAAAGATGTAGCTCAGTTCTTATGATTCTTTACCTTTGCTGCTCCTGTTAATACCATACCATTCATCTATGATTCTAAACTGACATAAATCTAAATTTCTAACTGACATAGAAATGCAGTGCATTAAGAGTATAACTACCTGAAGTTTAAAAGGAACTGAGGACATACTATCGAAGCATCAGAATATCTTTAGTGTCTATGAAGCCTCACACTGTAAGAAAGGTATATGTTATAATGGAAAACTTAGTTGGAAATCACTTATAAAGAGAAATATTTTCCAGCTCCATAATTTCTAAAAGTATTTTAATAGAATAACTGCACTTTAGTCCAGGGAAAATTCTCAGGGAAATTTTGAACATCCCTACAAAATAATTCATATGTTATTTTTAGTTTTGTCACTAATATCTACTAAAAGTAACTAAGGCTCCTCGGAGGAAAATTAACTTCACTGCTTTGCGTAAGAAAAAGAAATAGGCTTGGTGTGAACTCTGTTGTCACTACCTAACATTTAGGATACTTTCAGAGTTGTCAGAGGTACTGAAGCCATCTTAAAGGGGCACTCACTGGCCAAGTTGTAATACTTAAATAGGAGATGAAATATTAAAATTATTATGGTAATTTGGATTAAATTTATAAAAATCCATGAATCCAAAAGAAAAAAGTAGTATAGAGTACAGAATAATATATGTACTTATACAAAATTAAAAGGATGACAATAATAGAAGTTATCATTTTAAATTCTTTTCATATAAAGGGGCATTTTATACTATAAATATGCACTTGGTTATGAAACATAGAGACATGAGCATATATGTACACACACACGTACACATAAACTTCTATAAACTGAAAAGTATAAACACTAAAATGGTCAGAAAAAAATCCTCAAAAACTGAAGAAATGTACCAAGAACAAGAAGGTTAGAAGTAAACCAAATACTGACTGTCATTAGAGGTCATACCAAAGGACCAATTAATAAAAAAATCAGACAGTCATATTTCAAAAACATAAATTAATCAAATGTTTCAAAAAATAGACTTGTATAGACATAATCCCTTACTCAGAAATTGAAAAAAACTTATAAATTGCCTTACAAATTTTGAAGAAATACTGTTAAGCTAAATGTAAGTTCCCAATCACACTAAGAAATCATGTTAATATATTATAACAGGGCCATGTGTTGTTAGTTCCTGCCACAGAACATATAATTACTATATCAATTTTAGAAAAGGTAGCAAATTTCAAAACCTAACACTTAGATAAAAAACAGACATAAAACCCCATGACTTAAAAAGTAAAACTTCATTACATTAGAAAAGAAAAAAAAAAAAAAAAGACTCAGGTTACTATTGAATACTCTACTTTGAAACAATTTCCTTGGAATAAGCACCTACAGCTTGAGTCCCAACCAAGGATCAACTCTCCAGCAATCATAAATTTATATCTTTGGTATGGTATTCTTTTTATCATGTCTTAAAAGAGAACTAGAGTAAATGGAAAAATAATATATAGTATAAATAACGAAACACTAGAAATATGAAAAAAGGGCAATTAAATGAAGCTATAAAGATAAGATGCAAACAAGTTTATGTTACAGGCACTTTGTAACGTTGAACATTTATCTCTGTCTCTTTAATTCAGTGAGACAGTGTTCTGCTCAGAATCTGTTTCCCTACACGGCAGTTTTGGAGGGGCCTTTAGGTCCATGTTCTAATGTCCAAAAAGTGATGGTTGGGTAAATCCAGTCTCAGTTTCTCTATCACATCTAATGCCATATTTCTCTCCGATACAATTGTGTAAAATTATCTAACAGTTTCAGTGCATAGTCTTATGCCCACCAAGAGCAGGCCTTGCATTTTTCTATCTGGATTATGCAGTAATCTTGTTTTATTACAAAACATTTTGCCATGGGTCTTGAGGAGAATTTCATCCCATGCATGAGGTAAGGTCCCAGATAAAGTCATTTCAATTGTTTTGTACAATGGAAATCTTGTTCTTTGCTCCTTTACTTTCCTTTTCTCTACCTTTGCACATTGGAAGACAATTCTCTATGAAGGTCCTCCATTTCTCCACATCTTGTGAGCAGTGGCACTTACTGCCTTTGTCCTAGACTATCTTTTCAAGGATGTTTGTAGAGCAAACAGCCTTGGAAGATAATCTCCCTCCAGAGCATAACTGTCCATTATAAATGCTTACTGTCCATTATAAAAGATTTGGGTTTCCTAAGAAAAAGGTTCCTCGCCTGTAATTTAACCTATTGTGTGTGTGCAGATGTCACTTGTCTTTCTTTGCATCACTCTTTAGAAATATGGGCTTATAGAACAGGTGCAATAAGAACCTGATACTCTACTACTACTGAAGTGATTGATTCCTTTGTCTTTGTCCTAGGAGGGTCATGTCTTCTGACAGCATTCATTAAGTTCAAGGGGCTAACTTCTACCTTGCATTCAGGGTAACATCTCAGATCCTTCACAGCTCTTGATAGTTCTGGCAATAAGAATGGGATACTGATAGAAACACAGCTTTCTGGGAGAGGAGGGATGAAGCCTGGTGAGCCAATTAACAGAATTTGAGGGAAGTCCATGGGAATCAATACCCAAAACACTGACCAAATTATATGGTTATTCAGGCAATAAATAGTCCTTTATTTAATTGCCTGTTAATGAGGAGGAATTAGTAGGGTAATTGCAGGACAAGTACTGGGAAGTAAATTCAAAGGCATCTGCCAGAATGGTACCCTGGGTTGTTGCTAACCATCCTCCAGGCAAGTGGATTTTGTCACAATTGTGACAGTCAGCCTTAGGTCCTCCTAGGTGGGCAGAAGTTTCAGATCCCTTTCAGATAAAGGTTACAGATATATGCACCTATAACAGGCATGAAAAGGTGAAATTTGCAATCACTCCGTGCAAAATCAAGTGAATCATTAGAACTTTGGGTAGTTCATTTAAGAAGGGAATGGGTGTGTAACACTTATTAAGGTAGAACTGCATCGCTTGGAAAACTTTATGGCCCAACTCCTCCTATGTGTATCAAGCCAACCATAGTCCATTTGGAGACAGGAAAATACCTCAGACCAGTATAACTGGTCTCCATGCCTCTGGTCTTTCAAGTCTTGTTGCCTGAAGTCTATTCTCTGTTCTCAAAAACAAACAAACAAAAACGCTTCCTAAACAAATAGTCACATCGTTTTGCGCTTAATACTTATTAAGAGCTCCAAACATCATCTTCATTATGTGGCATTGATCTTTTTATCCAGAATTACGCTTCCTACTCCTGATACCTTCTCCACACACTCAAGTATACCACACGCTCTGCACTCACTCTTGCAGCTCCCTTATACATCATGCTCCCTCCTTGGGCTCTTTCTTGTTGTTCCTTCTTCCTAGACTTGTGTTCACTGCATAATCCATAATCCATTTTTAGTGCTAATATTCTTGTATTCTCTATGTCTCATTTCACTTCTGATTGAAAGCCTTCTCAGGAATTTGATCTGCTGCTCACTGATGTGTTTCCACAGCACTCCAACATGACTTTAATATAGTTGCTATCACTCTATATGGCATTTCTCTACTTGCTTGTCATATCTCCAAATACACAATAAGCTCCTTGCAGTCTGAAGCTACCTTTCCAAAGCACCAACCAATCAACTTCAAACTCAATGTATATAATAAATATTTGCCGAATGAATTAACAGATGAATATATTCCACAATACTAGTTCAGTTACTAAAAAATATATGATAATATGGTCAAGTGAAGAGAAACTGAAAAGTAAAAATAGCTTAAAATAGTCATTTTGGGTGAAGATAATATAGTTTTAATTTTATTTCGTACTCCTATTGTTTTAATATTTTTATGCAAAAAATTACTTGTAAAATCATAGCTCTCTACCCTTTTAGGAGCATATGAATAATGAATACTCCTTTTACACACCATTAGCAATTAGGTTTTCAGGTAAGTTAGCTGTCATGTTGAAAAGAGCACAGATATCAGATTATGGGATGCCAAGCAGGTAAGAATACATGCTGGGCACATCTTCACAAAACATTAGAGATTCAGTGGGCTGTCCTGGAAACATAAGGAGCAACAGAGTGAAAGAGGAAGGAAACAATCCTAATCAACAAGGACCTACTGTATAGCACATGGAACTCTGTTCAATATTTTGTAATAACCTAAATGGGAAAAGAACTTGAAAAAGAATAGACACATGTATATGTATCACTAAATCACTTTGCTGTACACCTGAAACTAACACAACATTGTTAATCAACTATACTCCAATGTAAGATTTTAAAAAGTATGTTTAATGAAAAAGTCAAGCTATATCACACGTAGATGGAGAGTTCGTTCTGAAAAGTTTTTAAAATGTGCTTTTAATAACATAATTTTAAGTAATGAATTAAATGTCATTAAAATACCAATAGAGTAGGATTACTAGTGGGACAGTTTTTTAAAAAATAACATGGGTATAGCTCTCTACGAGCAATTGTAAAATTTACTCTGAAAATGCAAAAGGAAATAAAAAGTTTTTTTCCTGTTTGATCATTTTACTTACTTTTCTGATACATTCCTTTGTTATGCTCTATTTTTCACATTAAAACAGCATGTTTTTGTTCTCTAGATCTGTGGGTCTGCTTCTTTTTTGTTATGCTCACTGGTTTCTTGTATTTTAAACTCGTAAAGTAGTAGTTACCAGTTGGGGGGGGGGGAACATAGGGATAGGGGAGTAAGAGGTACAAACTATTAGGTTTAAAATAAGCTACAAGGATATACTGTACAACACGGGGAATATAGACAATATTTTACAATAACTATAAATGGAATATAACCTTTAAAATTGTGAATCACTATATTGTACACCTGTAACTTATATAATATTATATAGAAACTATACCTCAATTAAAAAGAACAGTATGTTTTTATCTTTCCTCAATAATCACATGAATGTGAAGGCTTCTGTTTTCGCTACAGTGGATTTCATAAAACAAAGAACACAGTATATTTGAAGTTTTCACTAACGTTATTTTTCCTAATAACTCTTTTCTAAGAATTATGATTTTAAAATTATGTCAAGAAATACAGTCAGTGGTAAAAAAAATTACAAACTCAGCCTTACTCTTTTGGCAATGATTCTAGACTCTGCCACTTTTGATGTTTATAAATTATAAAATGTCTCTTTTAACTTCTAGGTTCCAACAGTATTAGATTAAAATTCTCTCTTATTCAAGGATAATCCTAGTGAGTACAACCAAAACAGAAACTTCAAAGAGGAAGCTTCTCTCTTTCTACTATGCGGCTGTGCTGGCTGGCTCCATTGTTTGTTTACTAACTCAATCATTCTGAAAGAGCTAAATTTCTTTGTATTTAAATTTCACCATTTTCTCTTTTATTTACTAGAGAAAGAATATGCATCTATGCACTTCTCCATCTACTGTCTAGAATCTTCACCTTTATCTTCCCCAAAACCTTCAACTTGGTCATTTTATTAAAAGGAAATAGAAGTAATTAAAGGATAGAGACTAACATAATAGAGATGTGTATACTTTTTCCATTGATATCAACTTACCCTACCCCCCAAAAAACAATAAAAACCAATAATGTAAGTCAATTTATTATATAATTATATAATTATAATAAAAATAACATAATTATTAATAATTCTATGTTCCCCTCTATTTCCCTTAGCTGTGATTCATTTATTCATTCAGCAAACATTTATCAAACGTTTATCATATGTCTGGCACTGAGCTAGTCACTGTGATGTGCCCATGAGGATGACAAAAATGTGACGGACGTCTGGACAGGGGATATGGATAAGCAAAAACAGCCCACAAAAGGGTCAATAAACTCAGTTCAGGGATCACAAAAGTTTGAGAAGCTTAAGACCTAGATTATGAGTAGCTGATGGATAGGCAAAATGGGGCAAGAAGAAGGAGACAAGTATTTAAACCAGAGAGAATGTCTTTGAAAGTATAAAAGTGAGTTGAAAAAATAACCAAAGATCAATTTTGTATGGCTGGTAAAGAAACAGTGAGAAAATGGCAAATCTGACTAGCTAGTATTATGCAATGAAGAATTTATAGGCTTTGTTGAAGTATTTGGACTTTATCCTAAATTTAATGTGAAGCCAGTTGGCGGCAGGGGGGTGGGGGGGGTGTGGGTGGTGGTGGTGGTGGTGGTGACAATTTACATTTAGGAAAATTCACCCAGTCTGCCTTCAGGGAAACAATTGAAGACTGTCACTTATCCAAACAAGAATTAACAGTTGCCTGCACTATATATATAAGAACAAGGAAGGCTGGAAGAAGTGGAGGAGCTGAGAATATTTAAAGACAGAGTCAATCGAATTTAGTGACTGACTGATGACGAGAGACATGTGAATGGCTATGCCTGATTTCTGACTTTGGCAATTAGATTTATGGTGCTGCCAATCACTGGGAAAGTAATCTTAGGTAAGGAGATAAGTCTGCTAAGTAAGGTAATTCAGTCAATTTAAAACAAGAAGATAGTTTATTGGTATTTAAATTTCTCAAATTGCATTAAAAATTTTGGCAATAGTGTCAGTCTAAAACATGTGATGTAACTTTCTCATATATCTTCATAGCACCTCTGTATGGAGGAGAGAAAATCTCTAAAAGACATGATGCCAGTGGTGAGAAACTCTGGTTAATTATACTTTAGGGAGATAGACTGGCTTACGTGGCATTAATTTAAATTCTTCACCTGGTATAGCCTATAAAGAATATAAAGTCAAAGCAGTACATCCAAAACCTCCAAGAGTAAATATTTAAGTCAGATATAATTTCTGCAGGGTCTAGTCACTAAAATGCCAATTTTGTGTTGGTTCTAAGTACATAATTCTTGGACACATCTTTGATCTATTGGTTTTAGTACTGAACACAGAGAAAATAAAAATTACTGGATTAACTGCCCTTGCCCCATTCTAAAGAGGGAATAAAATTCTGATAGTGTTATGCTTTCTACTGGCATAATGTTAACAAATTGTCTGACAGAATTTTTTCCATTGGGAACAGCACACTCATATTCTTAATGTTTGGTCGGTAAATAACAAATATGTTTCTGTACCATAAATATGTTTGATTGATGATAATTTAAGAAAAATTAGCTGCAGTGTCCTTTATTATAAACAAACAAAAAAAGGTAAAATCTTCCAGTAAATTCATTATAGCAAAACTTCATTGTCTCAAGAGTACAAAATTAGAAATTAACTCTGGCAAGTATGAATATTTTTCCAAAGTGTTCTAGTACAAAATATATTGACACTACTAAGTTTCCCTTTGCTCTGCTGCAAGGAGATTAAAAATTCAATACTTAGATTCTAACTATTTACAGGAAGAGCTTCTAAAGATCAGCATATTAAAGAAAAAGGGTGTTTACTGAAGCACATCTGTTGCTTGATCCTCATACAGTTCAAAGGTATCTTACAAGTACGTGCTGGTTCTTCATTTAAAATAGCTTATTGCTTACTAATTACAATAAATTTTGGATAACTCTTTCAAGAATGAAAGTATGGCACATTTTAAATGTGTACAGACAGACTTCTGGCAAAAAGTTATTTCTCAAGAATGATCTTTTAAAAAAATTAAACTCCTTACTTTTCATATTTTTTCTCCAGGTCACGTGGGAAAATTCTCATTCAATTCTCATGTAACCAGTGAGGAGGATATAACCAAAACAATGTGCACATTTTTTAAAAGTTTCTTAATTAAGGCACATTCAAATATTTCCATTTACATGTTTATAACACTTTTCAAGGTAATCACCAGATAAAACAGGTTTACAGATAAATTACTCTCAAATTACCTGTATACAACAACCATTCAAGTTACTTTTCCTTTTATATTTTGCAAAATAAAGCAGTGCAGTTTAATTATCATGCTCACAATTCTCATCTTTTCAAGATAGTAGAAAACCAGGGCACTTTTAAACTGATGTAAAACTTGAGTTTTATAATGATCTATATGAAGTAACTTTTTCTCCCTCCCTACCCCCTATCTATCTATCTATCTATCTATCTATCTATCTATCTATCAATCATAGGAGATTTCATAAAACGGTCCCACAGATCTGCCCCCCTCTACCTGCAGTGTACAACTCTGTATAATCCTGAGTGTGGGTAGCACCTGGTCACTAGTAGTCTGACAAAAGTAGCTCTGGAAAGAACCGTTCTGACAGTTTTTAGAATGGGATTGAACCAAGGGTCCCCAGCACGAGGCATAAAAAAAAGGAACACTCTCCAGCCATTCCAACCACAAATTTTGTGGCAGTTACAGATTAAAAAAATAATGACTTGGGCCAGACCATAAGGACACGTACCCCTATTTTCTCCTTACTTATAAATCTCTAATTCTGTTTTGCCTTAGGGAGTTATCTGATCTTCAGATTTTCCTGATATACATCAACTGAATAAAAACTTTTATCTCTGTTTGAGCCACTTTTTTTCCCTGACAGAGGATCTATATCACTAATTCTTATATTGAACAGTATAAAATGTAGGTTTTTGTATGGGCAGAGAATATAAGGCTTGTGAGTGGCAGGAATAGGCTTGAGAACTTAGAACTTAAATTCCAGATGACTTTTTCCCACTGTTCCATGATGTTTTCTCAAGTTATGTTTGGGTTTCGTATTGTTCATAGATCCTCAGTGAAGTACGAATGGAAAGACAATATTTTAGAGTTCACAAGCCACTGAGTTCTAGAGACATTCTAAGTAATTTCTTCCTGTTAGCTAGGTTTCCCAGAGCTGCTCACATCATGACAAGTCTCACTAAGTGCTTCTCTTAAGTAGGTGTCAGATGAATGCCTTGGTTTCCATTATGGAAATAGCCTACTTTATGGTTGTGTCTAGAATTTAAGCTACATGAAAATAGGGAGTTTATTTCTGTATGCTTAGCAAATAGAATAGCACACAGCACACAAAAGATACTCAATACATGACTATAGGATAATAAACACACACACATATTACACACCCATATATGTTATTATACATTGCCCTTTTTTAAAGAACTCCATATATCACTAGATGGCGGTTTAGCATAAAACTATAAAAAATATAAAGTCTAGATTTCTGTATACAGATGGGTTAAAAATAAATGCTATTATAGATAACGAGTCCTATTATTGCTTCTTTAAGTAGAAGACTTAAGTCAACCTTTAAAAATATTACAATTTTTACGGAAGTACTTTTTACATTGATCGAAGATTTAAGGAAAAAAAAACTTGCTTGGTTTCAAAGAAATAGATTTTCCCTTAACAGTAAATCTTAGTTCTAAAGTCACTCCATATTATAAAGTTAAAAAGCATTTTATTGTACAGTTTATGAGAGTTGACCACGCACATGAATTACCTCTTCTCCCAATGAAACGTTGAAACAATGCTAAAGAAATTTTTACACACACACACACACGCACACACAAACACACATATCAGCTCGAAGAAAGGGAGGAGAGAGAACAGTCATGTGGAGGAGAGACATTAGGGGAAAATAAAGTAGATGGGAGTACATAATATGTAAACCACAGCAAGATAAACAGACCAAAAAGGCAGCCATTTTTTTGTGGCACTCTTAAGAATTTCCAGTCTTGGCAGTTTCAGAGATTGGGTAGCAAGTGAAACAGAGGTCAAGTTGATTCTTTCGAGGAATGTTTATAGCTTTTAAAGGCAGTGTCCTACTTTTATGTGACAAGTGAAATTTTAGCCCAATGAAAGCAAAGAAGGAATTCAAAATATTTCCTAGGATGGAAAAAAAAAAGCCTACCTACAATAAAATTAGATTGGTATAAGGGCTGCTTATTACAAACACTTGACATTAGAAAAAAAATGAGAAATACCTTTAAACTGTTGGAGGTAAAATGTCTTTAACCTGGGATTTTATTTCCAGTAAAACTATCAGCTAGGAGTGAAAGCAAACTAAGCACTGAAAAGTTTTGAATCGATTGCTTGAATGTACTCTCCTTCAATTCCCACAAAAATAAATTATATATTAATATATAATATTTTTGCACTATATATAGTTATACCAAAGTTATGTATTAACATGTTAATATATAGTATGTAAGTATATAACATATTAACAGTACATATTAGTATTGCTAGTTTAGAAAAAATATGGAATTTACAAAACACTGAAACATGTTAAATGAGACAATTAATTAAAATAGGTAGTGTGATTAAGAAATTGGTTTATTAAGGTTTATTAAGGTGAATGCATACTATAATATTTATTATAGATTGTTTTGTTTCTGGCCTAAGCAGTATTATATTTCACTAAAATAAATTATAAAAGGACAAGGACTCTAAAGACAGGGCCAGTTCACAGACATCTCTTGGCCTTTATTCCCTAACAAATATAATACTCAAACAATGTTTAAAACCCTCCTCACTGCATTAAGTCTTCTGCCTGAGAGTGGACACCGTAGTAATGTGAACTTTTCAAGGCCTGGTGAGTGAGTGTGGAGGCGTCTGTGTGTGATAACCGAGCCTACCTCTGCTGACTCAACCAATACTATCTTTTAACAAAGAAAGGCACTTACTGACCCTTATAAATTAGTGTTTCAGGTTTGAAAGTGTGTTTTAAAGGGATATCCTCTTAAAGCAATTTCTCTATCTAAAATCCCAAGGGACCTGTTTCTCTTTAATTTGTGAATGAAAACATATCAAGAAAATGCGATTCCAAACTAAAAATAGGTAAAATTTCAAATAAAGAGATGTTCGACAATTTCCCTCAGTTCAGACGTGCAACTGCCTTATAGTCATGGCTTCAAGGAACTTGGCTACCACCAACAAATAACAAAACCCACATATTCCAGGGGTTTCAAGACCAAAATAATGTTATTTCTTTGTACCCCCAAAATGTTGCAAGAGGGGAGCCAAACTATTCTTCACCTTTCACAGTGGGTATGGGGACACAACAGAGATTGTTTTATGTTGATAGTTCAAGAAATAAAGATTTAAGTGTAGCATGTATTTAGAAATGGGTTAGTATCTATGTTAAGACCTAATATCTTACATAGTTAACAGTTTACTTCTGGGAGAACAGGAATTAAATGTGGGGAAGGGGTAACTTTTTACTTTTTCTTTTATACTCTTTCTTACTGTATGGATTTGTTACCAAAAGCTTGTATTACTTTTATCATGTTTACTAATCTTAGTTTTTGGGTGTGTATCTTTCTAGTTTATTTTCATATGCTAATATGCTTTGTTTTTTCTTTTACATCTTTGGAGTCATACTCTTTGCTTTGTAATCTTTATTTTTCCCAATTCACCATATTGAAGTGAATTATTCTAAACCATCAGGGTGTCTTGTACATGATTTTTTCTTTCAGCTTTATCAAGGTATAATTGACAAAAGTTATATATACTTAAGGTACAAAACTTGATGTTTTGATATACACATGCATGGTGAAATGGTCAACACAATCAAGCTAATTAACATCCATTATTTTACATAGTTACCATTTCCTTTCTTTCTTTTTCTTTTTTTTTTTTTTTTCTTTTTTTTGGAGAGGGGCAGATAACATTTAAGATCTACTCTTTAGCAAATTTCAGATACACAATACAATATTGTTAACTATAGCCACCATGCTGTACAATAGATCTCCAGAACTTATTCATCTTGTGTAACTGGAACTTAATGTTATTATAACTACTTGTCATTTGCAATATTTTCCATAGTCTCTGAATATCCTCTATAACATAGTTTTATATGGGATGTCAAGAATGCTCAAAAATGATATGTAGTTTCATCTGTTAATCATTAACACTTGATTTCAATACTTGTGCATACAAAAGAGAAGCAAAATAAAAGGAAGGAAGGAAGGAAAGAAGGACAGGTGGGAGGGACGACTTCTGACCTAACTGCTGGGGAAATAAGAATCAGTCAGTCCCAAACTTGTATCATATAAATATGTAATTTTCAAAAACCATACCTAAAGTACAATAATCAAGATCATATTAATGAAATGATGATTTTAAATGCCTAATCAGTTCTTTTATAATGAAGAGTTTCCAAGATGATGTAAAGTATTTTATGGACTCTGCTGTTCTTTCGCTAATGTTTACACTCCTCAAAAAAATGTGGCTTCTGATTCACTAGGGTATGTTTTCTAATTTGCCACACCAGTACTAGGTATTACACACTGCACAGAGATTAGCAGTATATTCATCTGAAACAAAGTGTTTTTCTGCAAGAAAAATATATTTTCAGCATCTTCTAGAAAGGTCAGTGAAACATGTGAATAGTCACTTATTTCCTAGGAAAAATTATTTCCTGCTACAATTTTGGGAGAAGGGAAAATAATGTAGGGTTTAAGGGAATTACTTGTTATCACTATCATAGTTAGTTGATAATACCTTATCCATATAGCATGCCTTCTCCATTAAAACTATAGTATGCCAACATAAATTATACCAATAACAGAATATAAAACTCAAGTTGCAATACATATGGTATTGTCATAAAATCCTTAAGATGAAGTGTATTCATTTTCCTTGCTGCCATGATAAATTACCACAAACTTAATGGCTTAGCACAACAACATGAATTTATTATCTTCCATTTCTGGTGGAATGGATCAGAAGTCTAACACAGATTTCAGTGGGCTAAAATAAAGATATTGGCAGGGTGCATTCTGTCCTTGAGATCTGGAGAATTTGGTCCCCTGCCTGTTCCAGCTTCTAGAGAGGCTATCCACTCTCCTTTGCTCTTCGCTTTCTTCCTCCATCTTTAAAACCCACAATGTCAAACCAAGTCCTTCTCATACTGCTATCTCTCCAGTTCTCTCTTCCACTTTCACATATTCTTGTGATACATTGGGCCCACCTGGATAATACAGGATAATCTCTCAATTTTAAAGTCAGTTTTTTAAGAACTAATTCCATCTGCAACCTTAATTACTCTTTGCTGTGTAATGCAACATATTCACAGGTTTTGGAAATTTGGACATGGAAATCTTTAGAAGGCCATTATTCTGCATACAAAAACATTATTCTGCCTACAAAGATATAAGTACATAGTTGAAAGTACTAACTGCAAAGAATAATTATTTTATAAAATTTTGCCAAAAATTGCTCTTACTGTCTTAAAAATGAGTCTATATTTAATGCATTTGAATCAATATATGCACATTTCATGATATACTTAAATACATATTTCCATAAATTGAATAAAAACTACTTGAAATTCACAAAAAGTACACTTCATAAAATAGGTTCCTCTATCTTCTTCTCTTTTCATTCCAGGTCTTTTATTAGAAATTAACAATTTATTTTGGTGTACAGGTTTATATACTATATTATTGAGTAAGGAACTGAAGCCATTTGCAAATACAACTTTGTTATCTTATACAAATTTTTTAGTTTTGTATACTCCTTGATTTAAAATCATGTATCATTTACCCAGTCTTGTATCACTTTGAAGAATTTTTGATGAAGTGTCAGGAAATTAAATAAGCAGTCATGAAACTCTTCAATACAGAATAACTGGAAGTGACTTCAATTAGCAATAATCTCAACATTAGCCAAAATACTAAAGTCATTCACACACCCACGTACACAGAGAATGTTCAAATAAGTAAGCATATTAAGAATACAGAGTCAGGTTCCCCTCTATTAATGAAGCAATTTGCAAATATGAAGGGATGTGGTCACATCAGCATTAGAAATATCAACGTTAAGGTAATAACTAAGAACATTTCATGCATATTATTATATATGTATTTTTGTGTATATATGTGTGTATATACACATGGATATGGCTACATATATATTCCCTTGTACACAGACAAGGCCTGGGAGCAGTGACACCATAAAAGCAAAGAACCCATTTAGTTCTCAGATCTTCCACCCCTCTACCCCCTTTCCCTGCACCCACCGATGCCCCTTTCCCTGCCTGGGCATCCTCCTTACTGTGCTCAGATTTTAACACAATGTGTTGGCCATTTCCTGCAAGGACTCTCTCCTTAACCTGGTTGGGCTTGAACACTCCACCCCAGGTGTCCCCTTACAGAATGCCCTTCTCACCTTGATGAATTTCTACCATTCCACACCTGACTACACCTACACATGTAGGTCCTGCTCAGTTTCTGAATTCCTGTGCTTGGCTGACTCCTCCCCCACTCCCAAAACTTTCCTCCTCAGCCTAGTCTCTCACAATGTGCACTGCGTCATGTCTCCTCCTACCCCTACCCTGGTGCGTGGACACCTTCCTAGTCCATCCCATCTGATCTTCCTGTCCCTTGTAGAAACTGCCTTGGCTCTGGCATGCTGTCCTGGGACCCATCCTGTTTAGATGCCCTTTTCACAGTAACTGGGCACCTCAACGTCATACTAAGAATCTCCCCACAGCACGCTTCTCATCTCTCCCTCACTCCCCTGACAACTCCTGTGGGACACTGCCTTCCCCCATCCCCAACTTAGATGCTGACCTTGCTGTGACACACCTTAGAAAGAAATAGTTGAAGAAGGGAAGAGAAGGAAAGGGAAGGAGAAGATGAGGTAGTTTTGAAAGAGAAAGATGACAAGGAAGAGGAGGAGCCCAATATAAGCTCAAAGGTCATCAATTGTAATGTTTAATTCAGGTTAAAATTTTTTAATGAATTATCTTTACATCTTTAATGAAGCTATATCAGAAATACCGTAGTTAGTTTAGGGTTTCATATGGAAAGGGAAATATTTACTAACGAATATCTATAAAACAGTGACCAGAGGATCAAATGTGAGGAAAATCATGTCATAAAAATTTCTGAAGTCACAAGGTTTGGCACAGACAAGAGAGTTTTGGACCATGGTTGTATGATCTAAGTATTTCAAGGACTGCCATATGTAAAGGTATTATAATTATTCTCTGTGGTTCTGAGGTAACAATTAGGATTAATGGGTAAAGCATAAATTAAAGTTATTATAAATATATTTGATCCCATAATATCAAAGAGTTCCAATAGAATATCCAATGTTGATGCTTAATGAATCCTGGATTGCAATAAAAATGCTTCATATACATTAGTTCTCCTAGGAATTTGTTTAATATATGAGAAAACATGATTTTAATTAATTTGCCCAAGGTCAAATTTATCAAATTGGTACATCCAGGAATCAAATCTCTCACAAAATGATTCCATAGTCTATGTTCCTAAATAAAAATTAAAAGGTTCTTTTATATATTTTAGTTGTATAAGCTAAGCTAATGTTATAGAAATTTAACTTAACACACTATTATGCATAAAATAGATAACTAATAAGGACCCACTGTAGAGCACAGGGCACTCTACTAAATACTCTGTAATGGCCTATATGGGAAAAGAATCTAAAAAAGAGTGGCTATATGTATATGTATAACTGATTCACTTTGCTGTACACCTAAAACTAATACAACATTGTAAATCAACTATATTTCAATAAAAATTTTTTAAAAATGAAAAATGTTACATATTAATGAGTCTATGCTTCCATAATTTTCCTCACTTGATACGTCCTACACGCTTACCTATCAAAAACTTTTGATTCGTACAAAAGCAAGAACACATTGGATAAGTTGTAAGACTCTGGAAAGTGTCTTTCTTCAAATACAAATTATGTGAAAATTCTTCTAGCTATCGTTTAGATGAAACAAGACGAACAAAAATTAAGAAGGATCAGACAGAATCTTTACTTCCTGAAGTACTTCTGCAATGCCATAAGAATTCAGAAACACAATATAAACAGAAGTTCACCAGTAACTTCTGGAAAGAGAAAAATTACTCCACTCAGCAGTTAACTGCTCCACAAGCAGATCTGGTTTGGTTTTGTGTGATATCACAGAGAGAACACGTAGGATCCACCATTGCTGTACCTGTCAGAGCTTTCCCCAACACAGACTGTTTCTCCATACTTCCTCATTCTTGTGAATGTGGAAAACCACTTAAATTTTGAAAACCACTTTAAATTTTGAAAAAATTTTACAAAACTGGGTAAATAAACTGTATTGGCATTTTACGCCATTCAATAGTTTAATTAACTGAATACTATGTCTAATCAAGGCGAAAATAAATGGAACTCCATTTATTTTTATTTTCCAAATGCTCACATTTACCTTGCCTTTTCAGACATTATTTAAACATTTATTTTTTGGTTTTTGATTTGTTTATTTTTGTCTGTTTGTCTTTGGCTCACACATGGAATGAATAGAGGAAACGTGAAATAAGATGGCAGAGAGAGAGGACAAAAAGAGAAGGAATGAGAGAAAACGTCATGAGGTAAGTTTAGATGTTATGAGGTGAGCTGGGGACTAGAAAGAAGTTATAAATAATGGTCGAATATGTGAAAAATTTTAAAGTGGTGTTAACAGAAATGTATCAGACTCAGTTATGGGATGGCACATGGGCAATCATCATTTAGTGGAGGATCTGGGGCAAGACAGACAGGCATATACAGTTTTCCCTCATCTCTAGGGCACGGGCTGATGCCAGGGTGGAAGGGTGAAGGGAGGGGTAAGAAAGAAAAGAATTTAATCTCTGTACTGGAATACATGTGGAGTGGAAGGGAAAAACAGTATACACATGACAACCTTATATTTGTCTAAATATCTGTGTTTATTGAAAGGATGTGGGTGGCTGAGAAAGAGAAACAGACTTATGAATTTAAATCAAATTGTTAATAACCGAGGAAAGCTCATATGCCTTACATATTGTACTTCTTTTATATATTTTAGTTGTATAAGCTAAGCTAATGTTATAGAAATTTAACTTAATATGCTTTAAAATAAGAAACTTAATGTTTATCTTTTAAAAATAATCCTGATAGTTCATAAATTTTTTTATTTCCAGTAGCATACTTTTCCTAATTAACTATTTTTCAAGAAAATTTATAGAGCATACAATACCTTAAGATCTATTTACATGACCTCTTAGATCCTCTGAATATACATTCAAAGCGAAATGTTAAAAAGGTAACAGATATTATCACATAGCTGGATTAGAGCTTTTTGACATTAAACCTTTTAAAACACCAGTGTTTCAAAGTCTGAAACACTAGTAGGCTCAGTTGTAGGATATAGAGCTAAAAAGAATATCTACCACAAGGAGAGTGTTTTGCAAACTGGAACTGCTAATGAAAGAATAGTTCACATGAGTATTATATTAATAATACCATTTCTCTTCAGCTTGAAATCCACCATGCATTGCTCATATTCTTTGATACACAGGCTTGAGTTCCAACAACTAGGTCTCTCTTGTTATCCCTCTGACAGATAGTTAAATTGAATAGCAGGGAGTTTTCTCAGTGGGTGTCTTCAAATGAGACCTTAATAACTCAGTACCTGCATTTTGTCCATGAAAGTAGAATCTGGATTTATACACTACATGAAGCATGTCACTATGTTGAGATTTGTATAATACCAAACTAAATTTAACAGTGAATTCTGTCCCCCCATAGTGTCAGGATTACCAAAGGGGCATTGTGATACTGTGTAAGCATTATCTTGAATACCTGCCTCAATCACTGGCACAGCATACTCAATATGCTTATGAATAAAAAATAGATGTTAGCTTCACTTCATTTTTGTAATAATATACTGATCAAAAACAATTTATTTCTTTTACTCTACTCTGTAGAAATTATAAGCTTAATGGGCAAATACTCATACAGCTAGAATATTCCTACTGAGGAAAAATATATTCATAAAACACCAGGTAATGAGGAAAATAAATTATGCTTTTTTGCTCCCCTAATAATGCTAGGATGCTAGGAATTCAGTAAAATTACACAGATAAATTGGAGGGTCAATATTAGAATTAAAAGATGAAGGAAAGAGTTTTGTTACTCCTAGAGCAAAACAAAACTAATTTAGAAGAAAGAAGATAATAATGTATTTATAAACATTTCAGTTTTTCTCGAGTGTTAGAAAATAACACGCTGCATAATTATTTGTAATAATATAAACTAAAAAACAAAACTAATAGAATATGAATAAAACATGCCAAAGAACACAATATACTAGACGCAAGTAAGTAGCACGCATTTGCTATTCAAGTTGAGCCTGTTGTTTACATGTAAATAAAAACCTCATATTTTAAATAATCAAATTAAAATTTATTTTCACTTGAAATGAAATATATACATTATAAACTGTTTATTATTCCCTAATATGAGAATATTATACAATTATCCAAACTTTGGGATGATAGATGGGTATTGGGTATGGACGGTGAAGAAAGAGGGGCAAAGATCTCACTCTCTCTCTTTTAGAAGTAAATGTAATTCTTTGGATGTATAGGTCTTATGTGCTAATCATCAAGAACTTATTTACTAATAAATCCTTTCAATTGTTGCTCTTTGCATTTTTAAAACAAAACTACTGACTGACATATTTTTAAACCAGTGTGAGTAATTTTCCTTATTCTGCATAACTTTGTTCTATTGTGGCTAAAGGGATACATTTGCAAGGTGGAGAGCCTATTATGTGATGCCATCTGTTACTTTACATAATAGTCTTTTTGCTTGATGTGCTGCGTAAGGATCACACCCTCAAACTTGACCTCATGAGCATCATGATCTAGATAATGGATCTAGTTAGTACCAATGTAACTCATCCATATTCTATTGCTGAACACATTGCAGTCTCAACTCATATTTGATTAAATTTCCATTAATCATTATTAAAGATTCCTCTGTGCAAATGAAATGGCATTTAGTTCATTTAACATGTAATTGAGTTCTAATTGAGCAGCAACTGTTTCATAGAATTGTTAAGTACTTTGAATGTAAAATAACACAGCTACCAATTCTGTCAGTAAAGTTTTATGTACCACTCATTCTGTTTGCTCATTAACTTCTATTTCTAGATACTGGACCAATAGTTATTGATTTATCCTTATTAATAGTCTCCTCATCACTAATCTCATTCTTCATCCAGTTACGGAGTATCAAGCTTTCAGGGAAATAAATTACACCTTTGAATATCTTTTTAAAATCACATATTTTCAGTTCTTCATGGACAGATTAATATCCTTATTTACTGTAAAATAAAAGTAGACATGGGCTCTTCTGTCAGGGAAAATTCTTTCTCTTAGAAGATACTATCTCTGGCTTGTGAGCAGTGTCTTCAAACAGAAGAAAAAGTATTTTATTTAACGTGTTCAAAATCATAAATCAAATGTTTCCTTTTCAATTTTTAACTATCTGTTCCCAGTCTGAAAATGGAAGTGCCCATACAAACAACGTTGGGTTTTTGTTTTTGTTTTCGTATTTTTGTTTTTACATTCATATTCTGTATGTTTAAGACCCAATTTCATTTTCCTTAATTTTTATTATCAACTAATTCTCATTATTCATGGATTCCATATTTGTGAATTCACCCACTTGCTAAAACTTATGTGTAACCTCAAAATCACCATTAGCCTCACCTTCACGGTCACCCATGGGTACGCATCCAGTGGCGAAAAACTGAGTCACCTGTTGCACACATTCCCAGCTGAAGTCAAACAAGGCCAAGCGCTGCTTTCTTGTTTCAGATCATTGCAAACAAATGTCCCTTTCACAATCTATTTAGTGTCATATTTCTTACAATTTTATGCTTTTTGTTAGTGATTTCACTGTTTAAAATGGTCCCAAGCAGAGTGCTGATATACTGCTTAGTTTCCCTAAGTGCAAAAGGCAGTGATGTGCCTTATGAAGAAAATGCACGGGTTAGATAAGCTTCATTCAGGCATGAGTTATAGGGCTGTTGTCTGTGAGTTCAATGCTAATGAATCAATATATTTAATGTATATTAAATAAGGTGTCTTTAAACAAAACACACATTAAAAAGTTTATGCACTGATTGCTTGATGAAAATGTTGTGACCAGAGGCTCACGGGATCCTAACCCTCTATTTCCCCTAGGAGCAATGTTTCAGTGCTTCAAAATCAGTGCTCATGATGAATTTGTAGAACATAGCTAACGCAAATAATGAAAATCAACTCTATTAATAAGGACATCCAGAAAGTCAGAGAAATGTAGAACATAGTTCAGAAGAAGATTCAATAAAATCAGCATCGATAGCAAATCTTGCTCTAGCCATAGCCTGTGAAGTGTTTCAGCCAGGATCTCTAGATCCAGACTGCCTGGACTTGAATTCTGACACTACCACTGGCCAGTTCTACAATCATGATCATGTAATTAAAATTCCTGTGGCTCAGTATCCTCATTTGACAAACAAGGATAATAATGATTCCTGTCATTTAAGAAGAATGGTATGGATTAAAGGAAATGCTGTTTGTAGTACACTTAAAACTGTGCCTGGTAAATGAGAAATGTTACTCAAGCATTTTTAAATTATCCAACATTATTAAGGGGAAAATATACCTAACCAGATACAAATTCTTTTTCCCCTAAATGTATATGAATAACAGTTTATAATTTTACAGACCATCTCAATTAAGTGAAAATATTTTTCATGCATGTGAGAGTAGCTAAGAGTATCTGGAACATAACTTTTTATTCCCTGACTTTACAGCTCTTCTTCTAGCGTGAATCACCTCACAGATGAAAGGGCTACATCCCTAGGGCTTCTCTAGCTCACATCTGGGGTATGTAGAGCTGATGTTAAAGCTGTGATGGAGAGCAAATGATAACCTAACGACTGACCAAAAAAAGAATCACCCATCAGAGAAACTCAGGATGGGGGACTGACATAGCATTTTTAATAGTCTCATTATTTCTAAATCTCAAAAAGCTGACTTATTTAACTTAACCAAATAAGACTATATTTAAACCAGTTTCCATGCTCCCTGTGTTAATCTCATTTCCTGACTGCCCACTATATAGCATAATAGCTTGTATATGCCCCTAACATTCTCTTGTTTTCTACTTCTCAATTATTCTCAGATATGTCTTAATACATTACAAGACATTTCAGTTCACTACCTGCATGTGGTTGCCAGGTTGCAGCACAGGTAGGGAGAACCTAGAAAGAACCCTGAGGTCTTGCTGAACTGTGGAGATGAGGGCACAAAGTTCAGGAAGGCAAAGGTGGCTGGAATTGCTGGGCAGATTATCTGACAAGAGGAAGCTACAAAAAGAGCTCCAGGTGTGTACTGAGGCTGCCCATTGAGTCCTGCCGAGAACTGGTCTGCATCTGTGTGAGTGGAAACCCCCCAAGACAAGGGAAAGACACACCATGAGGCACCTAGTAGACCAACAATTCCTAGAGCTTCCACAGAGCTGGGAATCGTTTCGTGTTTCCATCAGCTAGAGTGAAGAGACCTTGCACTACACAAGGCACTGGGAAGAATTCTCAGAAGCATCGTGTCTTAGAAGTGGGGTGAATCAGTACCAAATAAGACAAGGTTGTCCTGGCTATGCTAAGCAAAAGGTTGAAAAAATGATATATCATGGCAAGACACAGCAAAAGTCACCTGACGTAGCAGACCAAGGCATATTTCTGGGGATAAAGAGAGAAACTACAAAATGTAAAAGGGGTAAATTCATTAAGAAGGCATAACAATCCTAAATGTGTATGCACCTAATAACAGACCATCAACAAATATGAAGCAAATACTCATAGAACTAAAAAGAAAAATGGATCCCATTTATTTCAAGTAACAACTGCAAATTATATTATGTATAATTTTTATTACCTCTTTTCCTCCCATCTTAAAACAAGCACTCTGAGCCCAGATATTTTGTCTGTTTTGTTCTCAATACATATTTGTGAATAAATATAAATAGAATGGTATTTTGAAGCAAAGTTTCCCTTCAAATTTGCCATTTCATTTTTTGTGCTATTATTATTCTAAATTGCTTCCACATTTTCAAGAATAATTTCAAACTTCCTAAAACTCTCTTTTTCCCAAATATCCATCTCAGAATTTTTTTTTTTATTGAAGTATAGTTGATATATGGTAATATTATATGTTACAGGTGTCTAATTTAGTGATTCACAATTTTTAAAGGGTATACTCCATCTACAGTCACTATAAGATATTGGCTATAGTCCCCATGTTGTACAATATATCCTTGCAGCTTATTTTATACCTAACAGTTTGTACCTCTTACTCCCCTAACTCTATATTACTGCTCCCCCCACAATGGTAACCACTAGTTTGTTCTCTATATCTGTGAGTCTACTTCTTTTTTGTTATATTCACTAGTTTGTTGTATTTTTAGATTCCGCATATAAGTGATATCATACAGTATTTGTCTTTCTCTGTCTGACTTATTTCACTTAGCATAATACCCTCTAAGTCCATCCATGTTGCTACAAATGGCAAAATTTCATTATTTTTTATGGCTGAGTAGTATTCCATTGTGTATGTGTGTATATAAATAATGCTGCTATGAACATTAGGGTGCATGTATCTTTTTGAACTAGTGCTCAGACCTGGGCTTTTTGAGTGTCTGACACACAGAATGGCTTCCTTCTCACATGTTACAACGATGAGAAGAGAGTCAGGCTGAGGCCTCCTCTTGCCTAAATTATCAGTTCCACTTTTGCATCTGCTTTCTAGCTTCCAAAATGTATTATTTTCTCCTCTCTCCTCAATATCCTATTTTTGTAAATGTGGTTGGTTTAGATCGTCAAGACCACAAATTTAATGTGATAGTGTAAAAAGGAAGAGATAAATGTATGTGGTGAGGCAACTAACAGAATTAGGGACCTTGCAAATATGAATACATTTTCTGCACTTCAGCCTTCATTTCACATTTAAAAGGGAAATAGAGTAGTTTATTGGAAATCAAGGTCTAGGGTTTGAAGTCTGTTTCTCTTTTAAAGCAGATGTGGTACATGAAAATTAACTTTCAAAAATGTTAGGATATAAATATTTACTTAAAAATAAAATTCTTCACCTTGCAAAATATTTACTTTGGAATTACAGTAACACCTCTCCTAAATACATTTAATATGTGATCCAATTTCTTTGACTGTAAAAATATACATGGCTTTTCAGAAATACATTATTCTGTAAAATGATGCATATTTATATTGAAAATTCTAAGGCTGGCACTAGGATGATGATTTTAGAAATTACCTTCTTTATTTTGTTAAAGAGAAAAACCAAAGGCCCAAAATGGCATCACTTGTGCTAAAGCTCACCAAGTCTAGATTTAACCTAACTGCAATTTCAACCTTCACCAGAAATGTAACTCTAAGTCAGCTAGTCTGAAATTTTCTGGTCAACAACCATGAGGTAATCTGTCTCCACGCCCCAGAGGAAGAAAAAGCAATCTGTATGGTAAAACCCCTGCTATTCCCTTCTCCCCATTCACCAAAAGAAGATGTGCTGGCCTAAAAATAATCCCTTCTTGCTTTTTGCTAATAGCTCCCTTGTGCCACCCTTCTCCCTATAAAAATCTTCCATTTTCTGCAACCCTTCAGAGTGCCCTTCTGGTTGCTAGATGGGAGGCTGTCTAATTCATGAATTGACTAGTAAAGCCAATTAGATCTTCAAATTTCCTTAGCTGAACTTCCAATGGCATTAGGGGATAATAAGGAATACAAGCATGGCACCCTGCGAACACTTTTGAGTTCACTGTCTTTCTTGACATTTCTGAGGGTCGTTGGTGAGTTCCTCTTGGTTAGGCTCTGCTCTTTTTGTATTAGAGCTCCCGATCTAACTGGCTTTCCTTAATGGGGGCAGATCAGCTTGAGCTGGCAGACGATTCTGCCCAGAGCCAAGCCCCTATCCTTTCAGACAGCAATGCCCTAGGTGAAAAACCCCAGCCCTTAGCTCTGTCCCTGGATTCCATGTTGGGAACTGCTGACGGCTGAGTCTGTGATTGCCCATTGGTCTGGAGTCTTTCCCCATATTCCATGGTGGGAATTGCTGGTGGCAGCTGCAGTTCTTCATTTGTGTGGAATTGGTCCACAGTCCCCATTCTTCGAGGACTGATGGTTCAACTATTTCTCCCAGTCAAAGTTCCATGGGAATTCGTGCTTAGCAGCCATAGTTGGACTGGGTCTGATTTAAGAGCTGGACTGGGTCCTGGACCAGACTGGGTCCAATTTGAGGTGGACTGGGTCCAGTGGGAGGCTTCAGGTTGATATTAAATAAAGGCTAGTTGCTAATGAGAATTTCAGAAGTACCCAGAAATTGATTAGTGTGGCTCTGAGAAATCCAAAGTCCTAGCTAAATGAAAGGCGGAATCTTTATATCCAGAGTTGAGTGTGCCACCTTCTGGCACACCTGCTTATTTTATGTTTAAGAGCTGTGGTCCTGGAAGCTACAGATATTGAGCAAAATGGCAAAGTTTTACTAACAACAATCCTGAATTACAATGGTCATTATTGGGCACGTTCCAAATAGATAAAATCATTTAGAAAGTGCACATAAAAATAAGGATTATGCAGAAACCTCCAAATTTCAAACCTACTATGAAATTTCAAAATAGCTTCATTGAAAAATTCATTACAAAAGAGTAATAAAAAATTAAAGAGATAAAATGTGCCTAAAACAGAAGACTGTAAGACTGACCTATAAGACTGATATAACTTCTACCGCTCCCCTCTATCCTCCTTTATTTGGATACGACACATTTTAAAATTAGACCATCCAAGGCTACAGGCAATCCTCTTCAGAAATCTTTCACTTCTAGGTCAAAGGCCAATCCAAGGGTCATAGTTTAAGAATTTCTTAAAGCCACAAAAGTTTTATAAATGAATTACCTCCTGAGATTAGTGGATAAAAAAGGGCAGAAAATAAAATGGAGGCCACCAGGGTCTGACTGAACTCTGATCATAGCTGATATCCAAAGCCTGGTAGGAATTTTTTCAGGCCTTCTCCCCTAAACTAAACGTACCCAGAGAAAAGGAAACATTCAACAATAGGTGGATAGGTGAGTCAGTCCTTTTTGCCAATCCAAAAACATCCCCTATTATCTCAAAATACTTGTAGTATTGGGACATTAGAAACAGAATTGTCCTGAAAATATGCCCCCACAAAAGTCCATCTTGGAGAAATCCTGGATCCCTTTGTGAGGTAGGTTTTCTACCCCCAGCTTTTCTAGGACCTAAAAGCCATTCTTTGAAATGCAAATATTGTTCATCAGAAGGAAAAAAAAAAGGAGGTACTTGGAAATTGGGTTAATAAGTCTTACAAATCTTCTCTACAAATATTCGTATCTCTGTTTGTGTCTATGTGTCTGTCTGTATGATATGTATGTATGTTGCAGATGTGTGGTATTCTTCTACCTTCAGACGGTATTACCAAAATTAATTTGTAAAAGAGCTCTATTTAATTGGGTTGAGGGTCAAGAACTTATAAAGATTGGCTATTCTAAATCTCATCAGGAACAGAGAAACTAACCCAAATGATTCTTTCAGGTTCATGTGATCTAAAATAATCTTTAGTAAATAAAAGCTAGTTTGTTGGTTGGTTTAATTAAAACAGACATGTCTTTAGAGTTATCAGCATTAAATATAATACTTTTATTCTGTCTAGTCTTACAAATTTGTCAGCAAAAAATTAACTCGGTATGAAGAAGTTTTCCTACGTAATTGTTGGGAGAAAATGACTTAAATAGATGTAACTGTGATAAGAGTTTATAGATAAACTTTTTTAGCAACAATTATATTTTGTGGTACACACAGTTAAAAATATCTTCCCGGGGCTTCCCTGGTGGCGCAGTGGTTGAAAATCTGCCTGCCAATGCAGGGGACACGGGTTCGAGCCCTGGTCTGGGAAGATCCCACATGCCGCAGAGCAACTGGGCCCGTGAGCCACAACTACTGAGCCTGCGCGTCTGGAGCCTGTGCTCCGCAACAAGAGAGGCCGCGATAATGAGAGGTCCGCGCACCGCGATGAAGAGTGGCGCCCGCTTGCCGCAACTAGAGAAAGCCCTTGCACAGAAACGAAGACCCAACACAGCCAAAAATAAATAAATAAATAAATAAATAAATAAATAAATAAATAAAAATAAAGGAATTCCTTTAAAAAAAAAAAATCTTCCAAAGTATTTTTTGGTAACTTGAAAGCTTAGAGTTCTGTTAAGTCAAGTTAAATGATGGAAATCTGTTGAATAGAGTATTTCCAAATAAGAAAAAGAAAAACCCAAAAAACTGAAACATCAATGAATATAGGTTTTTCTACTTTTGGCTTCTTATTATAGATAAGATGTATAAGATGTTCAGTGCCGTGCTGAGAAATTTTCTATGAGAAAGCACATTTTTTAGAAATTATAAAAGTATTTATAATCTTGTCAATCCAAAGAATGTTAATGTAAGAAACAGTTCACAATTGTTTAGCTCTTAAATTTTCACTGGAAATTACAGCTTCTAACGGTTAAGAATTCTAATGTAATTAAAGCTACTAAAAACATAAAAGGAAACATCTTTGTATGTAAGGAAAGCAGGATGTGTTTTTGTCTAAGAAAAGATATGTGGAGTGGAGATGCATTGTGTTAAGGAAAATGAGACTAATTTTGTCTAAATTAGAACTTCGAGTTATGAAGGACACTTCAAACTAAAAGTATACAAAAGGTTGAAAAGAAAAAGAGGATTTTTACCTTGTGTAATCAAGCTGGCTAAAATTGAATTGTTATAAGGATTATTAAAATTAAGACAATATCAATAAAATTAAAATTAAGCTTTAATATCAATAGTGTAGTTATGTAAAACTGGCACTTAATTTTCTTTCATCTGCTAAATAGACAATTAAATATTATTTCATATTGATCTGTGATCTTAGTCAAGTGTCCAAACCTTTTGATATCTTTGACAAACTTCCCAAAATCAAACTCTAAAAATAGAGTGGTTTTTTTTTTTTGACTTGGAAGAAACTTTAGAATTTTTCCAGAGGGCCCCTGGAACATTGTAAAAGATTTGTTAAACTAATTAGGCTTACTTGATATATTAAATTACATGGGAAGCATTGTCAAATAAGAAGTAACATTAAGCCTTCCTTATGTTGTATCTGTATAGGTGTGTGTTTATATGTGTTCCAGAAATTGTGTGAAATTCCTACAAGTCTGATATGTCCTGGCATAAAATTTTGTCTGTCATCATAACTGAAGCTCACACTAAAAGGACTGAAACTGAGGGTGAGGGAAATGCCCTAGCTGACTTTGATACAAAGTCAGCGGCAACAGATTCTATCAAAATTGTGACATATGTGGTGTGAAGTCTAATGAATGAAGTCCATTCTGCTTCTGCAAAAATGACCCCCTTTCTGCCAGACTTTTGCCCTTCTGATATCCTTGTAACATGGCAACAGTCTGCTCCTAAATCAGAGAAACTAAAATGGGCAAACAATGGCTGTAAATTAAACAGTCAGGCTATAAGAAACCTAAGATGGCCACTTGGTTCTTCCCAGCTCCCCGGCAACTGCCATTTATCTCTTTTTGCATGCCTCACTCCAACAGTGCATTTAAGAAAAACTATTTTTGTCCCTAGGGGCCTCAGACCTCCTCTTTCTGGACCCTTGAACATCTGCAGCTGGACTTCATTCAACTGCCACTTAGTATGGGTTATCAGTAATATATGCTTGCTGTTGCATGTATGTTTCCCGAATGGGTTGAAGCCTTCCCCTGTCCCCTGGAGCATTCTCCTTACTTCTTTTCTGATGTTCTAGTCTTAGGGTGATTGCAGCAGCTTTCCCTGCTGGTCAGCGGTTGTGAACATGCAGTTAAAACTTTTGAGAGAATACAATGCACCAGGGGGATTATTGTTCTAAGTAGTATAATTTCTACTGTTTGGAGTGCATTTCATTGCCATATTCCCCAAGACGCAAACCATTCAAAGAAAAACCCCACTGAAGGAGCCACCCTAAGTCAAGTGGCTTACTAGGTGACCATATATAACTGAGTTTCAACTTCCCCAGAAGTGCCAACCAGGTAGGCCCAAGGAGAATGATAACCGCCACAAAGACAAGACCTGTAGAGGCACAAACCGTTCCTGTTAAGGAAGTGCTGTCAGTGGATTCATTCACAAAGACTGATGCATTTACCCATTCAAGCCAGGGGTCAGTCATGTTTTTAGCACATGTAGGAAGAGAATCTCCTAGCCTGAAATAAAGAGTCATCCTAAATTTCAGAGCTTACCCCACTTAGCAATGGCCTGGGAGATACAGATGAGTGTCATCTTTCCAGGCTCATGCCAGAGTGAAGGAAAGAAAGGGTTTCATGTTTAGCTAAAGTAGGAAGCCCACTAAATTCTGTTTGCCTAGCCTTGATGGCTATCAAGGCTATCAGAGTCTGTTCTTCCATCATCTCCCTCTATCTTCTCTACTTTACTCTTTATCTCCTCTGCCCTTCCCCGGAGTCCTAAACCCTGCACTCTTGAGATCCTTGAGAGCTTGGTCATTTTTCTGGCTCATACACAGTAATTATCCTGCTTCATTTTAGAGAGCATCATCATTTTGGTTTCACCTTGGAGGACTGGCAGCAGTTTTTTACTAGGTCCCCCTGTGTTACTGCAACTTCCAGATTCTTTAAAGTAGATCTTCTAAAAAAGCCCCACACAAACCATCCCCTTTATAATGCTGACCACACTGACAGCAGAGCTTGCATGAATCATGCTCATGGAGTCTATTTCTTTACTCCTGCCCAAGTCAAGCAGAAACAAGAAAAGAGAGGTCGAGGCAGAATGAAAATCTTGTTCTGTCCTATGTGCTTTAGAATTTTTAACTTAGTCTTAAGTTTACTTCTATCAAAAATGGCCGTAAAGATTAGAAACAGGATCTTCAAAGTCAGCAGAAATTCAACATGTTTATAGGATACTTATATTGCTAATTACTTTTGTATATGAAAATACGTTATAAATATAAATATATAACATATATAAATACTTATAATTCCATCAAATAAAAACCAAGCAAATGGGCTTCTCCAGAGAAATTAATCTCTTAAACAGAAAATATATTTTTATGAGTGACTTCTTTTATCAAGATCATAATGAAGTAGTAGGGGAGAATAACTTGCTATCCCAAAATGTGTCTCTTTGGCATGAGGATTAATTTAGGCTGATTCTTTTTAAGAAACAGAAGACTTGAGTCTTTCTTTTTACCTCCCCCTTAGTTGCCTAAGAGTTTAGATAAAGGGCCTGTCCCCTGAAAAGAGCTATTAACAGAGCTATCTGCAAAAAATATGCGCTAGGTTTGGTGGAGGAAACTCTGCAAAGCCTAGAGATCAGAGTCCACTCTGTGTCATGTTGTCTCTGTAGGGCCCAGTAAATATTTGTTTACCAAACAATTGCTTATCCAGCTCCCTGTGAATTGCCTTCTTCCCCCTTTGAAGTCCCAAACCACTACCCCCAACATCCTCTTTTGTCTTTAGCTAAAGATGGTACTTAATATGAGGGATTCAGTCATTTTGGTGAGTTACTCACTTTTCCTGGGTCTCTCCCATGAATAAATGTTGTTAAACTTTAGTTTGATTTTCTTCTGTTAATCTGTCATTACGTCAATTTAATTCTTAAACCAGCCAGAAGAACCCAGAAGGGTAGAAGAAGATTTCTCCCTCCCCATCAAAGTCCATAATGAGGTCCATTGTTCTACTCTACACTGCACATTAAGGAAAGATGTGGGGAGGGGAGTTGGTAGAAAAATAGACCCATGGAGATGTTAAAAGTATAGCTTTGTCACACGAGGAAGTGTAGCCATTTGTTTGCTCATATCCAACTTTCCTTGTGTTATGTTGTTTTTTAATTGACTAAGTGGACCAGGGTTCAAGACGGCTATGTAGATCCAGCAATGCCTATCTTCTTTCAGGTAAAACTGAACATGTGAGTTCAAAGGTCTATATTTTGCAATAGGAGATAGGTCACTATTATGGACTGTGAGACTAAAGCACATTTTCTTATTTTATTTTATTTTATTATTTTTGGCTGCGTTGGGTCTTCATTGTGGTATGCGGGCTTCTCACTGTGATGGCTTCTCTTGTTGCGGAGCACGGGCTCTAGGCACATGGGCTTCAGTAGTCACAGCACGCGGGCTCGTAGTTGTGACATACGGGCTCTAGAGCACACAGGCTTCAGTAGTTGCGGTGCATGGACTCAGTAGTTGTGGCACGTGGGCTTCAGTAGTTGTGGCTTGCAGGCTCTAAAGCACAGGCTCAGTAGTTGTGGCGCATGGGCTTAGTTGCTCCACAGCATGTGGGATCTTCCCAGCCCAGGGATCGAACCCGTGTCCCCTGCATTGGCAGGCAGATTCTTAACCACTATGCAACCAGGGAAGTCCCTAAAGCACATTTTCTAATACAGTTTTACTCTTGGCCTAAAAAATTTGCTCTCTGTATGCTTTTCTTTGAGAATCCTTATAGGATGGAGGCATCCTATTCGGCACATAAATCACAAACTTTAGTAATCTTTAGTAATCTGTATACAATACAGAGCAAAGTGTCAGGATTGATGGTAATGGTACTCAGCAAGTACAAATTCAGAATGTGTATATACAGGATCACAATTAACTAGTATTGGGGTTGATGTTTTAGATAGAAAAACCGACTGAAACCCAAGTTTCTAACTTGTTTTAGTGAATTCAATTTCAGGGAAAAGTTGGACAATTAAACTAGGGAGACACAAAATTCTCATGACTAAACTTTGCAGCTAAAACCTAATCAAACTACAAGGATATGATATAGAGTGGATATATATACATATTTTTAGTTAGAAAAAACATGTTTTATAATTTTATGCTAAAAAATCACTTACAGGAAAGGAACAGGTGTAATTCTTTGTATTATCTTTAGTACCTTGCACAAGAGCTGACCTGAGATAGATTTTAAATAAACCTACTCCAAATTAAGAAAAAAGCACCGTGACAAGAAAGAATAAATGTTATTCAATATTTATCAATATGTATGTGCCAAACATTCTGCTAAGTGCAGGAAATGCAATTTTTTTAATAATATTTTTTTAATAGTAATCTTTTATTTATTTATTTATTTTTATATTTATTTTTGGCTGTGTTGGGTCTTTGTTTCTGTGCGAGGGCCCTCTCCAGTTGCGGCAAGTGGGGGCCACTTTTCATCATGGTGCACGGGCCTCTCACTATCGCGGCCTCTCTTGTTGCGGGCAGAGGCTCCAGATGCGCAGGCTCAGTAGTTGTGGCTCATGGGCCAGTTGCTCCACGGCATGTGGGTTCCTCCCAGACCAGGGCTCGAACCCGTGTCCCCTGCATTAGCAGGCAGACTCTCAACCACTGCACCACCAGGGAAGCCCAGGAAATGCAAATTTTAAACATCATTTCTTTTGACCTAAGGTCTTCCAATTTTACTAGAGAAAAGAATGAAGAAAGGAGGAAGAAGAGAGGAGAGTGTTCAGTGAAAGTGATATAGAAGTGGAAGAAAACACAAGCCATAAAAAATGCACAATAAGGACGAAAAAACAACGTAATGATGAGAAGGAAAAAGGAAGGAACCCAAGTGGTGAATACTGAAGAGATGAGAGGATGTTGCAAAGGAAGGATAAATAAATGCAACAGGAAGGCACAGAGGAGTAACAAAGAAAGAAAGCATTAGGGGCAAATTAGACTGAAAAGGAGGAGCAAAGGGAATAGAAATACAATGTTCCTACATCTGCTGTAATTAATTCACCGAAGTAGATATGTGCTTTTACTCTGATAGGTTTAGTAGTAACTAACTTGAAATTAAGATATGTAATTTTGAGATTTCTTTTCAACATGTTCAATTGGTGGCACTGATTGAATAAATGCCCACTAGGAAACCAGTAATGATCAGAACTTAGAAGGTAAATACTTGACAGAAACCTGCTGTAATAACAAGTGCTATCTTATGTAACAAATGCAAAACTTCCATTAACTCCAATTTAAATCAAACTGACAGGTTTCACTAAGAATTTGCTATGAACACTAAAAATTCTTGTAAAATTATGTAAGAAATAAAGCTTCCATTATAAAATAGGAAAAATACAGATGAAATAAAACGTAGATGCTAGTTATTTTTTCCATTGGGGGTTTATAATTAGTCATAAAATATGTATATATGTGTAATAATGCGGTTTGTACCGCATTATTAAAATCTGGATAATTTTAATCATTGTTGATACTCTTTATAACTGTCATTACCATCCTTATTTTTCTCTGTGACTAATTGCTCCCCACTGTTAGAATGTAATGAGATCTGATAATAAAGACAAAAGAAACACTCACTGGCTTCTTTCTCCTGTTCTCTGCAGCCCTTACCAAAATCCATCCTGAGTTTTTTAAGCTAAGAAAAAAAAAAAAATGATTAGAGGCTCTGTCTCCTGACTGCAACAATCTGTATTCATCATTGTTGCACAGTAAAGAATACCAGATTGGTCCAGCCCCTGGCATTGCTTATTTGTATAGCCCATGCCTCCAGCGCTGGGTACCAACTAGCCCCAGGTATGATCTTGTCCCAGGTGGATCTAAGTACACCTACTGTACTTTGAGAAATTCTAAAATCTAAAATTGTCCAGTGAAAATGAAACACACGCAGTCTAGGTCATTACCTTTAGTAGATTGTTATTTCAGAATATGCTAAAGCGTGTGGAATGAGTTGTTCACTAACATCTAGGATTGACAAAGTCTGGAAATGTGCCTAGAAATCAAAATCTCTCATAATGCCATTATAAAAATGAGAATGAGAAAATAATTGCTACTGTGTTGAGAAAAATAAATGTTGTTTATTATCATTTGTTGAATCTTCATCTGAAATATTTTATAATTGTACAATGATCGACATGCAAATAATTCTCATCATTGTGGGGTAAAACCACAATTCAATTATATTATTACAACCTGAATAAAGACAACGGAATATGCCAGCAAATATTCATAAATACATACTTTGAGAAAAGTGTAATTTTTTGTTTCCGAAGATTTAACTGAGTTCCCTAAACAGTCAGCAGACTTTTTTAGATTGGTAAGGAGGAAGAATCCAGGAGGGTTTCACTAAGTGGCAACCCATATTAGTGTCCTGTTTCACGTAAATATATATACCCTATGTGAGTTAACTATTGTCATAAATGTCCAAGATGAATCATTTTAAAGCATGCTTCTATATGTAAAAATTAATTTAATCTCTGATATTCTGCTCCACCACAATATGGTAAAAATGCTTTTTTTTGCATTTTCCCTGTTTTGCTCCTCCATTACCTATGATTTTCAAATAAATTACTCTGTCTCCTGAGTATGCCACCCCTTTACACCACTGAGTCCTTACTCATGGAGTTCCAAAACCTTTAGAATAACTCATCAGTTTCCATGACATCTGGATACTACTTACTTCTCCAGTCTCCTCAGCATCCAGTTATTTTCAAAAACCCTACTTGCTTAAAATCTTATTAGATTAGATCATGAATTCTCAAAAAGGGGTGATAGTTTCCCCAAAGGGGATAAAATCATTCTGAGCGGGCAAACTATTCTTAGATATTACACTGGTTGTGGGTCTCTGAAGCTTAAATGTACACATCCAAATTTTCATCCTTAAGTGTTTAATTTCATGGGGTGGGGTGGTGATTAAGAAAAAAATTTCGAAAAAATCTCCTTGTGGGGAATGGAGTGTTAATAAAAAGAAGATTGAGGAAACACTGGACTAGATTGTCTTTCCCAAACTCCACATACATTTGTAAAGTTCTGTGTCAATATTCATGTTTATTTCTCTATCTGGAACAACTTTATTTACCACTTGGTTAGCCCTCCTTAGGAAATCATCCCATTTTTCTAGATACAGCTCAAATGTTAACAGCTTCCATGTATACATTCATTCATTTCACCTTCCCTAGGAAGAATTATGTTTTTTCACTTGTGTTCCCATAACATTTTAGGGTACTTTTGCATCACTATATACATAAATATTTATTTATATATTGTTCTTCCCCCATGAGAATATAAGCACATTAATCTTGGGGGTTGTATGTTTTCATCCTTGTAATCCCTAGCTCTAAAGGGCACATCTGATAGGTAGTAGGAATTTAACAACTGATAACTGTATTGTTTTCCTCCATCCATACAGAACATTTAGCTTAGTGCCTTGTACATATAGGTGATGAACAAACACTTATGTTTAATTTATTTTTTAAACATCTTTATTGGAGTATAATTGCTTTACAATGGTGTGTTAGTTTCTGCTTTATAACAAAGTGAATCAGCTATACATAAACATATTTAAAAATGAAAAGAATTGTGTCATACCCACATCATTTACTCTTCCTCAACGTATAATGCACTGGAGGTTCACTATTCATGATATCATACTGAATATATTATATTACATCAGGATTAAAATAGACAAGCTTGTCATAAATGAATAAAAGTATGTAGAAAACTTCCTCTTGAAAATGGTATGATAGCTCTTTAAACAAGCACAAGGTACTGTATTAGTGGGAAGGAGTTTTGTTTTTACAGAGAAGAGCTTATGAGAAGGCATGTATGTAAGTGAGAAAGTAAGTAAACAAGTCCAAGAATACCAAGGGTATTGTTAGCAGAGTAGGCAAGATGGGAAAAAAAATTAAGGTAAGAAGGGCCCTTTTAATAGAAAAGTGACAACTGAAATTTGATGATTTTTATGTGAGAGAGGAATAGGTAAATATATAGCTTTGCTTAATTCTAGATAAACTGTAGCCCATTCTGCTCACCTAGTATGAAAAAAAAAGAGTATCAAAGTCAAATTTAGGTTTCTAGAACAGAGAGGTAAACTGAGTATGTGCTTTCCAAATTATATTGGTTTCTTAGTGCTCTGTATAATGAACATGAGACTGTGTAGATGACAACACAAAGTCCTGCATGAGAGAAAAACGTGTAACCTATATGTACATCCATCTGTATCTGTCTATGTATATCTCTATCCATTGATCAATAAATATAAATTCACTATATATCTATAATGGATACACTATATTTATCATATATATGTTTTACACAGTATATATTTATATGTATATATTTAATAATGAATATAAAGCATTATGATAGGTTATATATTTATTAGTTATTAAAATGTCTTCTAATTATAGAAGAAATTTAACTTAAAGGGAATATTTCTTTATCTCCAAGTGTTAATGAAAACATGACTTGAGCATATTAATAATGAAGGTCAAATTATAAATCTAGTCTTTCTGTAAGCTAATTTATAAATGACATTTTAAAGAAAAATCAAACACATCAACTAGATCACTCAGAGTTGTCAAAGGGAAAGTTTAAGATACCAACAAAAGAGAAAATCTTTGCATATTTACTTAAATCACAAAGGCAGACAAATGTAATTACAAAAGCCAATGGAGAAATTTAATATCAGAGCAAAATAATACAAAAGGTTAAAAGTTATTAAAGTGCCAACTGAATGTTAGAGAGATGTAGGAACTTTATAAACACTCTTCATATAGGCTTATGGAAGAGATTATAAAACTACAAGGAGCCAATATGTGTGAAGAAAACAAGAAATAATGAAAGGAAAAGATTGCAATTAAGATTTATATTTGATACCATGGTATTGCACATTTCTTGAGATGACAGTGTAAATCCTCCTATATTTCAAAATGTTCTTCAATTTCTAGCATAAGCATAAATGATACTCACACTTCTTACATAACAAAATTATAAAACATATCTTTAATCTAGTTGAAAATAATATAAATGCTCCTTCTAGGCTGGAATAAAAAGGTCCATCACACACTTTAGCAGAGTAGAATTCTAAGTAAATCGGGGGTAGAGATCAAATAAATATACTTAGAACAGTTAGTTCAATCAGCATTCTCAGTACGCTGCAGTCTTCCTTGTTGAATAAAAATTTGAACGATCACCTTCAATCTTTTCACTTGTTAAGAATTTCACTTATCACATATAAAAAATGTTCTCCTATCCTGGTAATTAACACATTTCTTGGCAGCAGCCCAGTAAGTAAAAACAGTTTCCTCCTTTACTGTGCTGTGGACTTAATCTCGAAGGACGCCCCTCTTTGCCCACCCTATTTAAGAAAACTGGCATATGAAACTTTCTGCAGATGGATTAACAGCAGGGGCTGCATAGATTTCCTTCATAGGCTTAACAGTTCTATCAGCAGCCCACATCACTTGAAAATCAGGAGGGCTGTCTATACTTCATAAGTTTTCCGGAACCCCATAGATTCCTGCCAATGTTTCCTCTACAATAACTACTCAAATTCCTCTCAAGGTTCTCCAGAATACTCTTCTACATCTCAGTTTTTTTCTAACACCATTTTATCTTTATGTTCTTTTCCCCTGGCTCCCACACACTGGTGTTGATCTGGCCAGGAGATGATTTCTGCTATCTTAACAGTCATACTTCAGAACTACAGGCCCCTCACTGGATTGAAGAAGATAATGAGCAAAATGGAGTAACTTCTAGCTAAACAAGTTCACCTGATTCACTTTTTTTAATCTTGGAGAGCAACTAGAATGCTTCTGTGTGTGTGTAATATTAATACATATACATACACATATATAATTTTTTCTTTTGCAAGTTTCACCTATAGATGCAGATATCCTGGCTTAGTTCTACCCAATTTATATTTGTCTCCTAAATAGCAAAACAAAAACAAGTATAATTTCATCCCAGGTTCTTCCATAGGATATCCCATTCTTCTTTCATTTTTGTGAAAACATGACTAATGCATCCTCACTCTAGTTTTCTTACCTCCTCTTAGTGCTGGTCAAAGATGGAGCCTGTTGTAGAATAAGTAGAGCTGATAGGTGTGTTGTGCTTTGAACAAGCTCTCAGGGTCTCCGCAGCACCTCGTCTTCGCTTACAAGCTCTAATGTAAAGACAGATGGAGAGAAACTTACATGTAAAGACTGATTTCTGTTATTCCTCATTTTTACATCAACAGCACTTAGAAAATCTTGAAAGGCTTCTGCATGTATGATGAGACATTCGAATTTTCAGTCAATACAGGAAAATATCTAAGAATTTAGAATAATTTAAGGAAATATGTATCAGTCAGAACTGTTACTTGCATAAAACATACCTATTTTAATTACTAAAGCAAAAGGCATGTAATTAAGCCTCTTAACTCTCACAATCTCCAGGAAGGCCAGAAAGCTGGGTTTGGAGGTTACACAGCCAGGAAGGACATCCAAACCACATAAGCGTAGATGGTACCATGGTGCATTACTCGGTTTGCCCCTTCTCTGACCAAGATGCTAGCATTCTTGGTTGCTAAAGGCTCCAAGATGATCTATCTCAAGGAATTACCCTATGCCAAGGGTAGCTGCCTCATCCAAGACCGTACCTCACCTTAGAACTAACCCACATCCAATGACTGATTTTTAAGTATACAAAGCCTGTTCCACCCCTTCTTTATCTCAATTTGGAAAATCTGTAAATTGCTATCCCAGTTCCGGAGCATCCTATGGGATAGGCTGAGGGTTCTGATTCAACTTCGTGGCAGTTCTCCTTCTCTCCAATCCTGCATCCTTCACTCTTTTAAAACTATGGTACCTGAAAGCACTCACTAGTAACCTTTGGCTGGTTTATCTCCATATCAGAACCTGTTTCTCAGGGAATCCCACCTAAGACATGGAAAGATTTTATACCAGCCTGACCCCATGGATGTTGCCCTGGTCAGGGCACCACTTCAGTGAGCAATGGATACCAGAAATTTCCACTGACATACCAGAAGGCCACAGACCTGACTAAAAAATGTACTTGCATGTCACCTGTATCCTCAGATTGCTAACTTCCAAGTGAAAGTCTCTATTAAAATTTTAGAGATTGTTTAGTCCATTTCCTTGGGTAGGCTTTATTAGCAGCTATGCTTCATGACTTGTTAGTACTTTTTTTTTTTTTTTTGCTGCCCCGTGCAGCATGTGGGATCCTAGTTCCCCGACCAGGGATCAAACCCGCACCCCCTGCATTGGAAGTGTGGAGTGGTATCCACTGGACTGCCAGGGAAGTCCCAGTATTTTTAATTATACTTCCTTTATGAAGGAATTGACAATTGACTACAGTATAAGTTCTTCTTCTTCAAAGTATAAGCAAGGAGCTTCGTTTCCCAACCTCCTTTGTTGCAAAATGCAGACTTATGACCTGTGCAACACCAGTTACCTATGTCCAAGAAGACTTTCCTTCTAAGGGGAAAAATAGTAAAAGTTCTAAATTACGAATATCTATATTAAATTTTTTTCTATCTCATAAATTTTGAATTTCCACATATCCTATCTTTTGTTATATTAACAATAGTTTTGATAAGGTAATATCTAATCATTATTTATGTGAATTTTTATATTCAGTGAATTCTAAATAAGAAAATCTCTACCAGTGATTTATTCTTCAATGGAATTATTATAGAAGTGAAAGCATTCATATTGCAGTAAGGTAGGGAAAATGGAGTTTCTGGTGGCTCTGACTCAATTTAATTTTTGAAATTCATTTCTCTTGCTAAGGTGATATAAATGTCAAGTTCCTGCTAATTTTAGAGTTGCACAGGTAATCTTCATTTAGCCAATTTAACCCGTGCTTTAGTTTTTATTTTGTTTTTACGGAAGTATAGTTGACTTAAAATGTCATATTAGTTTCAGGGTATAACAAAGTAATTTGGTATTTTTGTAGGTTATACTCCACATAAAGTTATAAAATATTGGTCCCTGTTCTGTACATTATATTCTTATAGCTTATTTATTTTATACCTAGTAGTTTGTACCTCTTAATCCCCTTCACCTATCTTGCCCCTTTCCTCACCCCTTTCCCCACTGGTTACCACTAGTTTGTTCTCTGTATCTGTGAGTGTATTTCCATTTTTGTTATTTTTTTTATCTGTTTTATTTTTTAGATTCCACATGTAAGTGAAAACATACAGAATTTGTCTTTCTCTGTCTGACTTATTTCACTTAGCATAGTATCTTCCAGGTCCAACCATGTTATTACAAATGGCAAAATTTCATTCTTTTTTATGGCTGAATAATATCCATTGTATATATGTACCACATGCTCTCTATCCATTCATCTGTTGACGGACATTTAGGTTGCTTCCATATCTTGGCTACTTTAAATAACACTGCTATGAACACTGGGGTGCATGTGTCTTTTCAAATTCATACTTTTGTTTTCTTTGGATACATACCCAGAAGTACAACTGCTGAATCATATGGTAGCTCTCTCTTTAGTTTTTTGAGGAACCTCTATACTGTTTTTCAATTTACATTCCCACCAAGAGTGTGCTAGGGTTCCTTTTTCTCCACATCCTTACCAACCCTTGTTATTTCTTGTCTTTTTGAGGATAGCTATTCTGACAGGCGTGAGGTGATATCTCATTGTGGCTTTAATTTGCATTTCCTTGATGATTCGTGATGTCAGCATCTTTCCATGTGCCTGTTGGCCATCTGTGTGTCTTCTTTGGAAAATCTTTTGTTTTATTTTCTAAATAAAAAGTATTACGCAAACCACACATATTTCTCACAGGCACTCCTCCCAAGTATTAATAGTAATGATTTAATACAAGATACACATTAAGAGATCAGATTTGAGTGAAAGATCCTACGTAAGTTGTTAACCAACTACAAGTAAAAAAAAGATCCTTTGATATAATGTAAGCCTTTTATTGCATAGCATCTGTGGATATTTCTAATATTCCACCATTCTGTAATTCCAGATAATGCTGTTAAAATTATGATAAACTTCAGTTGGAGCACTAATGTAAACAAGTCTTCAGTTTCGCAGCCTACAGAAGATATTCTTTCAAGGCAGTAGGAGAAACCAGCACCCTTTACAGGATAAATGTTGATGAATTTAGTAAGCAACGAGACTGGCTGGAGGCAACATTAGAAGAACTACAACATCTGAGTGTGGCTTGTCTCCAATTCTTCAGTTTTCCCTCATCAGCTCCAGCCATCTTGGTCAAAAGAATCCTTCCAGCTCCAGGCTTAACTGTGTTCATGTTTCTGAGTACATTCTGACTGTAGGGAATCATAGTTTTATCCAAGAAACTGTCTTATGACTTTGCGTCTTGTCCAAATGCCCAGATGCAAGTTGTGTTATCCACTTTGGATTCCTGGGCTCCAACATTGTTTCTTTATTGCCATAAACCACAAGGTGATAACTGGGCCCCAGTTTTATCCCTGTAACACAGCACTCCTTCCCTTCAAGTTATCTTATTTCTCAAAAGTGGGCTTCTGTGTGTATTCCTTTATTCCCCTTGCTCTTGCTTTCCCCATCACAAGCAGATAATTAACTCTCTTTATTTTGTTCCCAACTAATTATTCTCTATTGAGAATATTTACTGAGTACCTAAAATATGGTATACAATATGTTGTTTAACCAGTACAACTCTACTATGATGTATGAATTTTGTTATCATAGACAGATGAAAAAAATCCTCAGAGAAATCAAATAAGTAATCCAAAGCCATACTGCTTAACAGTGTTGGAGCTTGGATGTTAAATGTATATTTTATTCCACAATTTGCTCTTGAAAGATCCAGTTGTGGACAATTACCTAATCTTATCTTTCTCCCCAATTGAGATAAATTGCTTTAATTTTGACTGAGGTCACTATGGGACCTTGATGGACTAACTTATTTCTAGTTATCCAATCTGTGCCCTCAGTAACTCTGCTATCCAAATCTTGTGGGCTTCAACACTCCTCCATCATAACCCAGAGCAAAGTTCCTATTAATTGGTATTCAAAGTAAACTATACATTTAATCCCAGTCTATTTCATTTCATTCATTAGCCTCTGCACCAGTGTTGTTACCTAGAGCCTTCAGATAAGATATATTGGGTTGGCCAAAAGTTTGTTCGGATTTTTCAGTAACATCTTAGGGAAAACCCTAACAAACTTTTTGGCCAACCCAATATTTGAGTCATATAGATACATTTTGTCAGCTACCCCAAATCCATGTCATTTAACATCATCCTTCTCCAGGATGATAAACTTTCTCTTGCTACTCTTTGTTCCTCTCAACAGTAAAGAAAGAAACAATTATTTTAGATTAATTTTTAGTGAAATATTGCTTCACTAAGGATTAGATGTAATTTAAAGAAAATTTAAAAGATTTTTAAAAATTGTATTTTGGAAACTTTAAAGCATATGAAGAAGTGAGAAAATAGTACAAGCAGCTCTCATTTACCAAGCAGTCAGCTTCAACAGTTAATTCATTAGCAATCTGGTTTCATCTTTACCTCCTTGGAGTATATGGAAGCAACTGTCCAAAAATCATGTGATTCACCTACAAATAGTTCAATACATATTTCTAAATGATTAGAATTCTTTAAAAAAGTATAACCACAATACCATTTATCACATCAACACATTAATAATAACAACACCTTAATACCACATTGCCCTATTTTTTCTTTCTTTCTTTTCTTTTCTTCTTCTTTAAGTTGGTTTGTATGAGTATCTAAACAAGTCCACATATTGCATTGGATCAATATGTTTCTGAATACTATTTTAATCTGTAGGTTTCACTGCCTTCTTTTATTTTTCTTGTAATTAAAAAAATGTTTCGTTATTGCTAAAAAAAACTAGGTCATTTGTCCTGTACGTGTCTCACACTCTGGATTTTGCATCCCTTGGTGCCATTTAATTTTTCCTTCCATTTCCTGTACTTCAAACAAACTGACAGTTTTGGTTTGATCCAACTCAGATTTTATATTTTGGACTATAAGAGTCACAGGAAGTATTTAATATTTCCTATCACAGAAATATTGCATGCAATCTTATTTCTTTCTCTTTTTCTGTTAATATTGATCAGTGGGTTCAAGTGTAGTTAGCCTAATCCTCTTTAGCCTCTTTCCTAATAATTTAAGCAGTCATTGAGAATCATTTTCTATGTGAATAACTTCATCAGTGGTTGCAATATGATGATATTCCAATTCTAGCATACGTTTCACCCTTTAGCTGGAATGCTTAATTTAGAAAATAACTTCATCAATTATTTAGCTTTAGTTTGTTTAAAAATATTAGGATGAATGAATGCTTGAGTTTATTTCTCAGTTTTCAGAACACTTTGGTTTCCTAGTATCCACCAAATATGACTGAGTTTTTTATTAAGTGACATTATCAATTCATTAACTTATCATATTTTATTATTAATTTCAATCATTTTTTTCATTTGGTTCCACTTGTTTGGCTGCTCAAACTATGTCATCCCAATAATAGAAGCCTCTTCAAATTGGAACATGAGTCCTTTTGATATGCTCCTGGTAGTTTTTGATAGATTCCTTGATTTGGGCAATGTTTAACCAATTTTTACATTTTTGGCACTATATCTGGATTTAGCCATTTCTCTGAAGACCTTTGATTCATTTCAGTGGAGACCACAGTCTGTTTGCCAAGGTGCCCATTGCTACTGGGTTGGCCATTGTTTCTAGGCTATGAGGCTTGGAAAGATATATGTATACAAAGGAGAAAGAGTGTGTGTATGTGTGTGTGTGTGTGTGTGTGTGTGTGGGTGTGTGTGTGTGTATTGAAAATAATATTTTTCCATTGCTAAAGCTGAACTAATAAATGTCATCACCAATATAGATACTCTAGTTATTGAAATATTATGTGGTGGTAGGATATTCTTTTTCCTTTTGAATTAAGCACTTTTACCAACTTCTTATAAGTCAAGCGTTTGTATCTTAACCCACTCATTTGTAAAATGAAAAAAGTTACATTTCTTTTCATCTGTATGACAGCACTATGATGCCACATTTATAAAAACATGGAAATGTTCCAAAAATAAAAATGCTGCCATCAGCTTTCAATCATCGGTAGACAGCTTTCTCTTTGGTATATCTTAGCTTTCAAACTTATTGACAAGGAACTGCTAAATGATTTATTTTATTGACAAAATTTTCTGAAAATTATCCAGAAAAAAAAGAATAAACCACAGCTGTAAGACTAGTTAATAGCCAAGGAGTGCGGTTACAACAACCAAAGAGGATGCAATCACTGACATACATTTGCCCAAGTGCAAAGGGAATAATTAAGATACCTAATGAACTCCATTGCAAAAAGCAGGATGCTATATTGTGCATCAGACTGCAGCATAAGACTCAGGACACCTGTAAAGACCATTTCGAACAATGGGAGCATCTATAGAGGAGTGTTTGATGACATTTTTGAAGCATCTGTGATGAGATGGGTCACTCACCCAGACTTCAACTATCTCACCCTCACTGGGGTTCAGTGGAAGAACTTTGAAGCAACCCAATGAATAGCTGCTATTGACATTTTCTAAAAATAAGACGTGAGAAAGAAAAGTTTCAACAAACTTCTTCAATTCATTTCAACTCAATAAACATTTTTGAAGGCTCACTAATGTGCACTGTCTATGCTGCTCTTTGCATCTCTCCTGTCTATTAAAGGTTCTTCGTGCTTCAGATCCCTGTCAGATCTATCCTTCACGCTGCTGATATAATAATCTTTTTCAAACATACCCCTGATAGGGTCACTTTCCCACCTCAAATCCCCAGGATAAAATCCAATACCTTTAGCAAGACACAAAATGTCATTAATGATTTGTCTCCTCCATCTCCTCTTATATCTCTTACTTATCCCCATGCCCTCGACATGCTAAGCTATTTATATGTCTTCTGGTGTTCTGCTCATTTGAGTCTTTTGTGCAATCCTTGTGCTATACCCTCTTCCTGAAATGGTCATCCATCTTCACAGGACTATATACTAATTGGCCTCCAGATAACCACATGTTGTCTTTTACCTAAAGTCTTGTATGATTTTTCAAGTTTGCTTAAATATTTGAGGGCTCTCTCCATTGGAATATGAGCAATTATAATGCAGGATGTTGGATAATATGTTTCTTCGTATAATGAACCTTCTACAATTGTACCAGTAAAAACCATTTTTTTAGATGAGTGATTTACTTAATTTTTTAATCAGTCTTACAATATGTCATCAGAGAAGTCCTTGCCCTTTCATCAGAGAAGTCCTTGGTATCTCAAAGACTTATACAGAAATTTTATTTCATGGGGATCTGAAAGAGAACATTTCTTAGTAGAAAGATTTATAACTGCCTGAAAAGCAAACAATGAATGTGAAGTATGAAATTGATTACACAGAGAAGTTTTATACTTGTCAGGAAGGAGATTGATTAGCTTTCTGAATCTTCAGAGGGGCAGTTCATTATTTTATGGTTTCTAGCATAAAGGAGATACCCAAATTTAAATCCAAGTAACAAAAGGATTCCATAAGCAAATACAAGATGCATTTGCATTGACAGGCATCATTTTCTCATTGCCTCTGTAGGGTGCCAAGACATCATCCAGGTTACCTTGCTGCTCATGCCACTAAAAAAAGCAGAAGACTTGGGGATTAGGTGACTTTCCAAAGTCAAATATTTGAGTAGTGGAAGAAATTGAAACATGCCTCAGATTCTGGAGTCTTAATCCACCGTGCATTTTACCATAATGAAGACTATCACATTATAAAGAATATATATCACAGTAAATCACTTTCATTAGACATTATTAGCTCTAAAATAAAAAAAAAATCATTATTGATTAGCATTTAATCTTAGATTCAAAAATTAATTAAAATTATTGTTATACCTTTTTTTACATATATATTTAAAAGCCTCCTCTTTTACGTTGTTTTTTCAAATTGAATTATGTTTTAGACCTTTATATAAGCTGCTTTACAGACCTTTACAAGAAGTAGTCTGTTTGACAGCCATGTGAAAGAAATTGCATTTGTCTTTCAGTATTGAGCAAGGTTAGTACATTATAAACAAAATTAATGATGGTAGAATGGAGCAACCAACTTTCTATATGAGAAAGCAGAGATTATTTGAAAGGAAATCAATGGAACATAAATAAGCAAAACTACGAGAAGAATGAAGACTTGAGAAAGGTAAAAGAAAACAGAAATGAATGAGGCATTATAATGTATAATCTGTTAATAAATATTAAGTAGAGGGTAGAGAAATGAAGGTGATAATGATATAAGAAAATATTTTTATATCTGAAGGCATAGTAAAAAAGAATAATTCAGTGATATGCCAAGGCTGGCAGTTTCAAACAATAAAATAACACTAAATGTTATCACTGTGTAAAAGAGGTGGTTGTAGAATCTCTGAAGGATTTTAATAAATTTTAGATTAACACTAATCTGCTTGAAATGCAGAGATACAAAGTCAGTTGCAGGAAGAAGGCAAAACTGAAAGAACCTTCAAAACTACTCTTTACTATGTAGACATAGGTAAAGGAAAGAAGTCAGTGTTTAATATAATATAATATAATATGACATGATATGATATGATATAATATAGAGAAAGTGATGGTGCAAAATTACACAGTACATGCTTGGCAATATCGATGACTTGATATGATACAAGAATAAAGGAGGAGGACCTTCAAGATGGTGGAGGAGTAAGACGTGGAGATCACCTTCCTGCCCACAAATACATCAAAAATACACCTACATGTAGAACAACTCCTACAGAACACCTACTGAATACTGGCAGAAGATGTCAGATGTCCCAAAAGGCAAGAAACTCCCCAGGTACCTGGCCGTGTGGCTAACAGGGTCTTGGTGCTCCGGCCAGGTGTCAGGCCTGAGCTTCTGAGGTGAGAGAGCCAAGTTCAGGACACTGGACCACCACAGACCTCCCAGCCCCAAGTAATATCAGTCAGCGAGAGCTCTCCCAGAAATCTCCATCTCAACGCTAAGACCCAGCTTCACTCATCGACCAGCAAACGCCAGTGCTGGACACCCCCTGCCAAACAACTAGCAAGACAGGACCACAACCCCACTCCTTAGCAGAGAGGCTGCCTAAAATCAAAATAAGTTCACAGACACCCCAAAACACACAATGGGACGTGGTCCTGCCCACCAGAAAGACAAGATCCAGCCACATCCACCAGAACACAGGCACCAGTCCCCTCCAGCAGGAAGCCTACACAACCCACTGAACCAACCTTACCCACGGGGGCAGACACCAAAAACAACGGGAACTACGAACCTGCAGCTTGTGAAGAGGAGACCCAAACACAGTAAGTTAAACAAAATGAGAAGACAGAGAAATACACAGCAGATGAAGGAGTAAGGTAAAAACCCACTAGACCAAACAAATGAAGAGGAAATGGGCAGTCTACCTGAAAAAGAATTCAGAGTAATGATAGTAAAGATGATCAAAAATCTTGGAAATAGAATGGAGAAAATACAAGAAACATTTAACAAGGACCTAGAAGAAATAAAGAGCAAACAAAAAATGATAACACAATAAATGAAATTAAAAATTCTCCAGAATGAATCAATAGCAGAAAAACTGAGGCACAAGAACGCATAAGTGTGCTGGAAGATAAAACAGTGGAAATAACTATTGCAGAACAGAGTAAAGAAAAAAGAATGAAAAGAATTGAGGACAGTCTCAGAGACCTCTGGGACAACATTAAATGCACCAACATTCAAATTATAGGGGTCCCAGAAGAAGAAGGGAAAAAGAAAGGGACTGAGAAAATATTTGAAGAGATTACAGTTGAAAACTTCCCTAACATGGGAAAGGAAAGAGTCAATCAAGTCCAGGAAGTGCAGAGAGTCCCATACAGGATAATTCCAAGGAGAAACATGCCAAGACACATATTAATCAAACTATCAAAAATTAAATATAAAGAAAAAATATGAAAAGCAGCAAGGGAAAAGCAACAAAAAACATACAAGGGAATCCCCATAAGGTTAACAGCTGATCTTTCAGCAGAAACTCTACAAGCCAGAAGGCAGTGGCAGGACATACTGAAAGTGATGAAAGGGAAAAACCTACAACCAAGATCACTGTATCAACAAGGACCTCATTCAGATTTGAAGGAGAAATTAAAACCTTTACAGACAAGCAAAAGCTAAGAGAATTCAGCACCACCAAACCAGGTTTACAACAAATGCTAAAGGAACTTCTCTAGGCAGCAAACACAAGAGAAGGAAAAGAACTACAATAACAAACCCAAAACAATTAAGAAAATGGTAACAGGAACATACATATCGATAATTGCCTTAAATGTAAATGGATTAAATGCTCCAACCAAAAGACATAGACTGGCTGAATGGATATAAAAACAAGACCTGCATATATGCTGTCTACAAGAGATCCACTTCAGACCTAGGGACACATACAGACTGAAAGTGAGGGGATGGAAAAAGATATTCCATGCAAATGGAAATCAAAAGAAAGCTGGAGTAGCAATTCTCATATCAGACAAAATAGAATTTAAAATAAAGACTATTACAAGAGACAAAGAAGGACACTACATAATGATCAAGGGATCAGTCCAAGAGAAGACATAACAATTGTAAATATTTATGCACCCAACATAGGAGCACCTCAATACATAAGGCAAATGCTAACAGCCATAAAAAGGGAAATCAACAGTAACACAATAATAGTAAGGGACTTTAACACCCCACTTTCACTTTTATTTATTTATTTATTTTCCTGAGAGTAGCTGGATTTTTATTTCCAAAGACAAACCACTCAAGTTGCAACTTGTAGACAAAATTTTGTGAAGAGTTTCAAAGTATACTTTCACATTAAGGAATGTAGGCATCCCTCTTCCATCTCACAGAAATAAACCTTGAAAATATTCATCAAATTTTTTTTTTTTTCATGACATGAACAGTTTATTTTAGAGTGGTATAATGCAGTTTAGGGCGATGTTGTAATTCTATAGAGGGAGGTTAGATGATCTACAGAACAGGAAATGACTTACATATGTGAAACATTAGATCAACCAAAATGAAAATAAATAATGAAACACAAGCTTTAAATGACACATTAAACAAGATGGACTTAATTGATATTTATAGGACAATCCATCCAAAAACAACAGAATACAATTTCTTCTCAAGTGCTCATGGAACATTCTCCAGGATAGAGCATATCTTGGGTCACAAATCAAGCCTTGGTAAATTTAAGAGAGTTGAAATCATATCAAGTATCTTTTCAGAGCACAATGCTATGAGACTATGTATCAATTACAGGGAAAAAAACAGTAAAAAATACAAACACATGGAGGCTAAACAATACGTTACTAAGTAACCAAGAGATCACTGAGGAAATCAAAGAGGAAATCAAAAAATACCTAGAAACAAATAACAATGAAAACACGATGACCCAAAAACCTATGGGATGCAGCAAAAGCAGTTCTAAGAAGGAAGTTCATAGCAATACAATCTTACCTCAAAAACAAGAAACATCTCAAATAAACAACCTACCATTACACCTAAAAAATCAGAGAAAGAAGAACAAAAAACCCACAAAGTTTGCAGAAGGAAAGGAATCATAAAGATCAGATCAGAAATAAATGAGAAAGAAATGAAGGAAACAATAGCAAAGATCAATAAAACTAAAAGCTGGTTCTTTGAGAAGATAAACAAAATTGATAAACCATTAGCCAGACTCATTAAGAAAAAAATGGAGAAGACTCAAATCAACAGAATTAGAAGTGAAAAAGGAGAAGTAACAACTGACAATGCAGAAATACAAAGGATCATGAGAGATTACTACAAGCAACTGTATGCCAATCAAATGGACAACATGGAAGAAATGGACAAATTCTTAGAAAAGCACAACCTTCTGAGACTGAACCAGGAAGAAATAGAACATATAAACAGGCTAATCACAAGCACTGACATTGAAACTGTGATTAAAACTCTTCCAACAAACAAAAGCCCAGGACCAGATGGCTTCACAGGTGAATTCTATCAAACATTTAGAGAAGAGCTAACACCTATCCTTCTCAAACTATTCCAAAATATAGCAGAGGGAGAAACACTCCCAAACTCAATCTACGAAGCCACCATCACCCTGATACCAAAACCAGACAAAGATGTCACAAAAAAAGAAAACTACAGGCCAATATCACTGATGAACATAGATGCAAAAATCCTCAACAAAATACTAGCAAACAGAATCCAACAGCACATTAAAAGGATCATACACTATGATCAAGTGGGGTTTATTCCAGGAATGCAAGGATTCTTCAATATATGCAAATCAATCAATGTGATACAACATATAAACAAACTGAAGAATAAAAACCGTATGATAATCTCTATAGATGCAGAAAAAGCTTTTGATAATACTCAACACCCATTTATGATAAAAGCCCTGCAGAAAGTAGGCATAGAGGGAACCTACCTCAACATAAGAAAGGCCATATATGACAAACCCACAGCCAACATAGTTCTCAATGGTGAAAAACTGAAACCATTTCCACTAAGATCAGGAACTAGACAAGGCTGCCCACTCTCACCACTATTATTTAACATAGTTTTGGAAGTTTTAGTCACAGCAATCAGAGAAGAGAAAGAAACAAAAGGAATCCAAATTGGAAAAGAAGTAAAATTGTCACTGTTTGCAGATGACATGATACTATACATAGAGAATCCTAAAGATGCTACCAGTAAACTACTAGAGCTAATCAATGAATTTGCTAAAGTAGTAGGATATAAAATTAATGCACAGAAATCTCTTGCATTCCTATACAGAAATGATGAAAAATATGAAAGAGAAAGTAAGGAAACACTCCCATTTACCACTGCAACAAAAAGAATAAAATACCTAGGAATAAACCTACCTAAGGAGACAAAAGACCTGTATGCAGAAAACTATTGGTCACTGATGGAAGAAATTAAAGATGATACAAACACATGGAGAGACATACCATGTTCTCAGATTGGAAGAATCAACACTGTGAAAATGACTGTACTACCCAAACCAGTCTACAGATTCAATGCAATCCCCATCAAACTACCAATGGCATTTTTCACATAACTGGAACAAAAAATTGTACAATTTGTATGGAAACACAAAAGACCCCAAAGAGCCAAAGCAATCTTGAGAAAGAGACACAGAGCTGGAGGAATCAGGCTCCCTTACTTCAGACTATACTACGAAGTTACAGTAATCAAGATAGTACGATACTGGCACAAAAACAGAAATATAGATCAATGGAACAGGATAGGAAGCCCAGAGATAAACCCACGTACATATGGTAACCTTATCTTTGATAAAGGAGGCAAGAATATATAATGGAGAAAAGACAGCCTCTTCAACAAGTGGTGCTGGGAAAACTGGAGAGCTACATGTAAAAGAATGAAATTAGAACACTCCCTAACACCATGAACGAAAATAAACTCAAAATGGATTAAAGACCTAAATTAAGGCCAGACACTATAAAACACTTAGAGGAAAACATAGGCAGAACATCCTATGACATAAATCACAGCAAGAACCTTTTTGACCCACCTCCTAGAGGAATGGAAATAAAAATAAAAATAAACAAATGGGACCTAATGAAACTTAAAAGTTTTTTGCACAGCAAAGGAAACCATAAAAAAGATGAAAACACAGCCCTCAGAATGGGAGAAAATATTTGCAAACGAAGCAACTAACAAAGGATTAATCTCCAAAATTTACAAGCAGCTCATGCAGCTCAACATCAAAAAAACAAACAACCCTATCCAAAAATGGGCAGAAGACCTAAACAGACATTTCTTCAAAGAAGATATACAGATTGCCAACAAACACATGCAAGTATGATCAACATAATTAATCATTAGAGAAATGCAAATCAAAACTACAATGAAGTATCACCTCACACTGGTCAGAATGGCCATCATCAAAAAATCTACAAACAATAAATGCTGGAGAGGATGTGGAGAAAAGGGAACCCTCTTGCACTGTTAGTGGGAATGTAAATTGATACAGCCACTATGGAGAACACTATGGAGGTTCCTTAAAAAACTAAAAATAGAACTACCATATGACCCAGCAATCCCACTACTGGGTATATACCCTGAGAAAACCATAATTCAAAGAGTCATGTACCACAATGTTCACTGCAGCACTATTTACAATAGCCAGGACATGGAAGCAACCTAAGTGTCCATCGCCAGATGAATGGATAAAGAAGATGTGGCACATATAGACAATGGAATATTACTGAGCCATAAAAAGAAACGAAACTGAGTTATTCGTAGTGAGGTGGATGGACCTAGAGTCTGTCATACAGAGTGAAGTAAGTCAGAAAGAGAAAAACAGATACCGTATGCTAACACATATATATATGGAGTCTAAAAGAAAAAAAAAAATAAAGGTTCTGAAGAACCTAGGGGCAGGACAGAAATAAAGACACAGATGTAGAGGAGAATGGACTTGAGGACACGGGGAGGGGGAAGGGTAAGCTGGGACGAAGTGAGAGAGTGGCACTGACATATATACACTACCAAATATAAAACAGATAGCTAGTGGGAAGCAGCTGCATAGCACAGGGAGATCAGCTCTGTGCTTTGTGACCACCTAGAGGGGTGGGATAGGGAGGGTGGGAGGGAGACGCAAGAGGGAGGGGATATGGGGATATATGTACATGTATAGCTGATTCACTTTGTTATAAAGCAGAAACTAACACAACAATGTAAAGCAATTATACTCCAATAAAGATGTTTAAAAAAAAAGAAAAAAGCAAACAAATACATTCCCTGAGGATGTCCTTTAATGTTAATGCCTTCTTTTTCTAAATTACTTAACATCTATATATTGATGGTTTTTCTCTCTATTTGTAATTATGCTACATTTGCCTTTTAATTCTATCATGAAAATGGCCTGTTAAATTAATATTATTCTATACTGTTTCCCACTCAGGATATGCTCTAATGACTCTCCTGTCCCTTCACCTTGCAAAATAGTAAATTTAAAAATCACTGTCTGTCTTGTATCGTAGAATTTTCCCCATCTGTTAAGCACTCATAAGTAAGTCTTAAAATAGCAATTCTCTCCCAAGATTTCAATGGCTGCTGGTTTGTTACAGAGGCTGCTAATTTATCTTTGCTTCCTTCCACTGACGTTTAATAATCTCTCTCATGGGAAGCAATTTCTTCTAATGGTAAAATGTTACTCATTGTACTCCACTACTGGGTAATATTAAAAATCTTATTCATTTGAACTAATAATTTCCCTTTCTTTAGTATATACCGGAAAGTTAATGAAAACTAGATTTTTTAAACTTAGAGCTAATGTCATGTACCTCATAATAAATTTCCCCAAATTTAATGCATAAAATATTGAGAGCCTCAGGTATACTTTAATTTTATAAATTTCTCTTTGCAAGATCTGCTTCACTTTTAAGACAGGTTTATAGGTTAAGCAGATGTACATATCTTTGAATCTTCAAATGTTTAAGGTAAACTATGCAGTCTATATAAAAGTAAGAAGCTTGCATTAGAGTTTTTAAAGGAATACTAAAAAAAAATTTTCCACGTAGATAGAAAAGTTACTCTATTTTTTGAGAGCTGGATCCAGTACTAGTTGTATAATTATAATTTTCTTCAATTTTTCTTATACTTATCTTTCTGTATTGAAATTGATTAATGAATAAATTATGAATAATAAGTTTACCAAGGCCATCATAAGAAATTAGGTCTTTTTGGAGATGTTTATCACTTCCAGTGGAACTGGAATACAAATTGACTTGTTTGTAAGGTTGTAAACACATATACTTTTTCCAAAATTTGAATATAATAGAGATATTATAAATGAGATACATTATCTACTATAAATAAGATAACCTAATACAAAATTTTAACATACTTATGAATGATAGCTAAGAAGTTTTTTATATTCTTTTTTTATATTAGATTTATCATAGTACCAGCATTTTCATATTTTTATTGAGACTTTTTCAAAAGCATACTGACATTTTATCGGATGTGTAATCATCTCTCATATTATATATACCACAAACTCTAGAGTCTGCTCGAGCAGGACAGGGGTTTATGACAGGTTCATTCACTGCCATATCACTGGCACCTAGAAGAGTACCTAACACATTACGGGGGCTCAATAAGTATGTATAATGAATAAAAAAAGTCAATAAATGGATATTGACTTAAAAGCAAATTAATTGCCATATATAATTCAATTTTCAAAATTGCATTTTTTTCCTGACAAGAACACGTGATTACTGCCCTCAAAAACTTTACCTTAGACTATTGTATGAGCTCTAAAATCTTAAAATCCATAAACATGCATACACATGACTCTAATAGTCAGTTCACTAATAGTTACCAAAACTCAGTTGAGAGGTCTAAACAAAGAAGAAATCACACTCATCCAGGCCATAGAACATAAACAAGTACAGTTCTGATATCCTCTAGGTCCAAGGCTGCATTTAACAGAATCTTAAAGCAAGGCCACAGCCCTCTTATTTTGACTCTCCACCCTACAGGGTATTAGTTTCATTATAGGTGGTCTATTTAGCTTGACAAGATATTCCAGTTTTCTCTTGCAATTATTTAATCACCATTTTAGCAAAAGTACTTAAGTCTGATACCAAAATAAAGTTCTAACAATTCACTGCTTTGTTAAATTCAAACTGTAGCATAAAAAGCAATAAATCCTGAAAACAAATCTGTCAAACTTTACACTAGGGGTTAACATGTATTTTTTGAGATATACTTTGGTTCTGCTACGCAAGAGTTTATACTCTAAGTTGAAAAACAGTTACAGAATAATAAAAGGCATCATTGCATGTTGGAATACTTTTCAACTGCCCCACATGTGTCCTATTTGGGGAGAAACTCTTTTTTTGTGAGTCGTAGTGGGAGGCAAGGAGATCAGATCTCCTCTCTCCTTAGCCCCTGGCAGGCAGCTACGGCTTAAGTGCGTGGCAGAGATTCACTGGGTACTTCCATTCAGAACTTTGAACATCTCCTCAGAACTCAGAGTGGTTGAAGAATCAGGAAGCAATCTCTGCACAACCACAGTTAAAGCAGAGCAGAGAACAGTTCATTGCCGAAGTGGTGGTACAGGAAATGTGACCTGGATACAGAGCAGGCTCCAAGAAAGCCTTTGGTGGAATGGGTGGTCAGGCAAATGCTCTTCCCTTGGTTTGGGCACTTCCCGCTGGACTTTGCCTTCTAAGTCTGAACTTGCCTTAAAAAAGCCAGTCCATTCTTCTGGTGTCAAATATCACACGTGATTTTCTCAAGCTGATAATAATTATTTTTGTTTTCCTTTAATGTCTTTGAAAGCATTATTCACTTTCTTAAAGACTTCTTCCCGAGTTACACCTTGCTTTTTTTGACATCACCCACTACCCAGATACAGCCAGCTTTACATAGGCCTTCACTTCAGCAACTTTTGCTCTCTCCTCCACAAGATGTTTGTGATTCCTGTTTTTATTCTTAACATTTATTTTCCAGGAGACATTTGTTTTTCCTGGATAAGCCTTAATAGTGGTTGATAAATTTCATTACTAATTTCAAAGAACCAACTTTTGGTTTTGCTGATCCTCTTCATTTGCCTGTTTTCCATTTTATTTATTTATTTTCGTTATTAACTTTAATAACTCATTGGAGTTACTGTTTTGTGGTTTTGCTAACCTTATTAGAGTTCAACGTTCTTTTCTAAGGTATGCATTTAAAGCTATACATTTTCCTTTACATAAAATTTTGTTGCATCTCCCAAGTTTTGATATATATTGTTTTGTTATCTTCCACTGCTAAGAAGCTTGTATATTTGCATTATATAGGGCTGTCCAATAGATAGTCTACAAAGAGCGAAGTATATAAAGGGTACTGTCCAGTATGTTAGTCACCAGCCATATGTGGTTATTGAACACTTGAATGTGCCCAGTGCACCTGAGAAACTGAATTTTTGATAATATTTTCTTTATTTAACAGCTAACACCCACCTCACTGGACAGCTTGGCATAAGAAAGAAATGAGGCATTAGCCAGTAGAGGATGGTTATGTAACAGAAAAGTTTTAAAGCAGAAGTTATTTCATCAGGGTTGTAGGTTTATAGGCTGATATAAATAACCTAGTAGAGAGGCAAATCTTGATGATTCAAAAGAGGGCAAATCACACAAGTTATGTCCTAAGTACCAAATATGAATGAGTATAGAATGTACAAGGGGAAGATTTTGCATCAGATATATTGCTAACATACTTTAAAAAATTTTATGAAGAGCCTAAATATTCATCCAAAGTAGCAGGAGATGAAGTGGAATGTGCAGTACACACAGTGATGTGATGATGGGAGTATACCATCTCTTCCATACCCAATCTCCCTTTCTTAATTCTTGAATAATCCTTGTATTACTGAAGTTGGACAATTTTTCCAGTTTAAAACTAAATGTCTCAGCCACCCTTGCAATAGCTTTGGCCAGTGAGAGTTAAGTATGATTCACTGTCTGTGATCAATAAAACAAGCAATTTCTCCCTGACACATTTTTCTATCTTCTTCTCTACAACAGCGAGAGTAGACTGAAGCTCCATCAGGAATCACCTACAGGCATACCTTGGAGATACTGTGGGTTTGGTTCCAGACCACCACAATAAAGCAAATATCACAATAAAGTGAGTCATACAAATTTTTTCCCCAGTGTATATAAAAGTTATGTTTACACTATTCTGTAGTCTAAGAGTGCAATCGCATTATGTCTAAAAAAACCAATGTATATACCTTAGTGAAAAAAATATTTCATTGATAAAAAATGTTAATCATCACCTGAGCCTTCATTGTGTTGTAATCTTTTGGCTGGTGGAGGGTATTGTCTCGATGTTGATGGCTGCTGATTGATCACAGTGGTGGGTACTGAAGGCTAGGGTAGCTGTAGCAATTTCTTAAATTAAGACAACAATGAAGTTTGCTGCGTCGGTCGGCTCTTCCCTAAATGAACGATTTCTCTGTAGCATGCCACGCTGCTGTTTGATAGCACTTTAGCCACAGCAGAACTTCTTTCAACACTGGAAATTCTGTCAAACCTTATCGATGCTTTGTCAACTAAGTTTATGCCAGATTTTAAATACTTGGTTGTTATTTCAACAATCTCCACAGCATCTTCACCGGGGAAGATTCCATCTCCAGAAACCACTTTCTTTGCTCATTTATAAGAAGCAACTCCTCATCTGTGAAAGTTGTATCATGAGATTGGAGCATTTCAGTCATATTGTTAGGCCCCACTTCTAATTCTAGTTCTCTTGCTACTTCCACCACATCTGCAATTACTTCCTCCACTGAAATCCTGGACTCCTCAAAATCATCCATGAAGGCTGGAATCAACATCTTCCAAACTCCTATTAACGTTGATATTTTGACCTCTTTCCATGAATCACAAATGCTCTTAACGGCATCTAGAATGGTGAATCCTTTCCAGAAGGTTTTCAATTTACTTTGCCCGCATACATCAGAGAAAGCACTGTCTGTGGCAGCTATAGCCTTAGGAAATGTATTTCTTAAATAATAAGACTTGGAAGTTGAAATTACTCCTTGATCCATGGGCTGCAGAATGGATGCTGTGTTAGCAGGCATGAAAACAACATTAATCTTGTACATCTCCATCAGAGCTCTTGGGTGACCAGGTGCATTGTTGATGAGCAGTAATATTTTGAAAGGAATTTTTTTTTTTTTTTCTGAGCAGTGGGTCTCAACAGTGTGCTTAAAATATTCAGTAAACCATGTTCTAAACAGATGTGCTGTCATCCAGGCAGAGTACACTTAGCATAATTCTTAAAGACCCTAGGATTTTTGGAATGGTAAATAAGCTTTGGCTTCAACTTACAAGTCACCAGCTGCATTAGCCCCTAATAAGAGAGTCAGCCTGTCCTTTGAAGCTTTGAAGCCAGGCACTGACTCCTCCTCTCTAGCTGTGAAAGCCCTAGATGGCATCTTCTTCCAATATAAGGCTGTCTAGTCTACGTTGGAAATCTGTGGTTCAGTGTGTAGCCACTTTCATTAATGATCTTGGCTACATCTTCTGGACATCTTACCTCAGCTTCTATAATACATCGGCACTTGCTGCTTCACCTTGTACTTTTATGTTAAGGAGACAGCTTTTTTCCTTAAATCTCAGGAGCCCAGCTCTGCTAGCTTCAGACTTTTCTTCTGCAGCTTCCACACGTCTCTCAGCCTTCACAGAATTGGACAGAGTTAAGGCCTTGCTCTGGATTAGGCTTTGGCTTAAGGGAATGTTGCGGAGGCTTTGATCTTCTTCCCAGAACACTGAAACTCCGCATCAGTCATAAGACTGTTTAATTTCTTATCATTCGTGTGTTCACTGGAGTAGCAATTTTAATTTCCTTCAAGAACTTTTCTTTTGCATTCACAACTTGGCTAACTGTTAGGTGCAAGAGGCCTAGCTTTCAGTCTAAGATTTCGATACGCCTTCTTTGCTAAGCTTAATCATTTCCAGCTTTTGATTTAAAGTGAGAGACGTGCAATTCTTCCTTTCACTTGAACGCTTAGGGGTCATTAGAGGGTTATTAACTGTCCTAATTTCAACATTGTTTTGTCTCAGGAAATAGGGAGGTCTGAGGAGAGGGAGAGAGACTGGGGAACAGCCATTCGGTGGAGGAGTCAGAACACACAAAATATTTATTAAGTTTGCCATCTCTAATGGGCTCAGTTTGTGGCACCCCAAAACAATTACAATAGTGACATCAAATATCACTGATCATGGATCTCTATACCAAATATAATTATAATGAAAAATTTTGAAATATTGCAAGAATTACCAAAATGTGATAGATAAAGAGACACAAAATGAGCAAATGCTTTAGAAAAATGGCTCCACTAGACTTGCTTGATGCAGGGTTGCCACAAACCTTCAATTTGTAGAAAACGCAGTATCTGTGAAGTACAATAAAGGGAAGTGCAGTAAAAGGAGGTTTGCCTGTATCTCTGATGCACTGAGGTCAGAAGGTACTCATTGCTAGTCTCTAATAAGTATGATGTCACGAAAAGAAGACGTGGACTGTCTTCTTCCAAGTATGTTTTACCTGAAGGAAAAATAAGCCTCTAACTTGCTTACACCTTTTTAAAATGTTTACTAAACACAATTCTTGAAATAGATATAATTTGGAAGTGTTGGTAGTAACACAAACTAAAATGTGGCTGAACAAAAGTTATGACATTACATGAGTTCACATGGTTCAAGATAGAGTTGGTATTAAAATAATAATAATAATAAACATTTGGTCAAACCATTACTTGATGTATTTTTGAGAACAGACTACATTCTTACTGAGACTGTAAAACCAAAGAAAATGGTAGGGAATGTTTAGAATATTCCATATGATGGCTCCTTTTTGCTGTTTTCAGCAAAGTTCTTGAACAAAAATATGAATTCAGGATAAAGTTATCTAAGCTGTAAGCAAGAATAAAAGGAAATCCTGCTCTGATAGTGGGGATGCTCTCTGCCTGTGCCCTGATGTCAACGATCACTAAGAGTACTGTGATTTGGAGCCAGTTGGGGAAAAGGCCAACTGCTGCTGCTCTGTAGCCCAACCTGAAGCTCTTAAAGCAGTTATTGCAGGGAGGTAAGCTTGGCAGGAGAGAAACTGTATCCACCAGACTTTTACAAACATCTTCCACTAATAATCCCTGCCATATATTGACATTAAGTGCACTGATGACCATATTAAAAATGTCATCTTCTTAATTATAGTTTTATATGGTTGCAGGGTAACTGCCAACTTCAGGCATGGGAAGACAAATGGAACACAGTAAGTAGAACACAAGAATCTTTGTGCTTGAAAATTATACCTAGACAATTTCTTGGTTGTAATTACTCATCCAAGGAATTGCCCAGAAGTAAAGAACTAGGTAACTTTACAGGAATCTGAAAGTATTAACTTCAAAAAACAACTAAAACTTGGGTGGCTATACATACACTTGTGCACGTGACTATACAGCCCTTAGAGAAATCCTAGACCTCCCCAAGCTGTACTAGTCTGTGAAGTGTTCTCTTAAACCTCTTTTTCCTCAATGCCCATCTCAGAATGAGTCACAGAGGTAATGAAGAAACACATGAATGATGAAGAGACACATGCACAAAGGAGAACCAGAAAGTGAAGGCCTCGTTTCACTGCCAGGGTAAGAAGTGTGAGTGAGTCCTCACGAGTTATGTTTTGATAATTGTTCTGAGCCAGTGGCTGGTGCGTGTTTTCTCTTCTTCTCTTTTCTGATTGGGAAGGTTTTGTGTGTATGTGTGTGTGTGTGTTTGTGTGTGTGTATGTGTACATGTGTGGGAGAAAGAGATTTGTCTCTACATTCTCTACTATGGTATATTGGGTGTGATGGGGCCAAATATATTGTTTTGCAGATTATATGTTCCTTCTCCTCAGGAAAAAACAACATCCACATGAGATGGAAAGGACTACACATCACTCAGAGACCTCATATTTTGAATCAAAATTTTGAGGAGCAGGGGACTGTCAGAGATGACTAGTTACCTACCCAATATCCATTTTCCCATCTTCCTTAGACATAGAATCGTGCTGTGATTAGTGCTGCTCTGTACTCAGACTTCAGTGAGGATGGGAAGATGATAAAATATAATTGGAGGAAATGGGTTAGAGCTTTAAAAGAGGTGATTCAGCTAGGGATGTGTACTGTTCTCCCTGCCCTTTCTTTTTCTGCTTCGAATTCAGAAGTCATGATTGCAAGTCCTACAATCATTTGGCGCCCATGAGTCAAACTTGAATGTAAAAGCCATTTGTTAAGAATAAGAGAGCAGAGAAGTAAAAGGAATATAATTCTGTGATTACTAAGGAGATGTCATGGCATTCCTGGACTTTGTCCTCACAGATTTATATGAGTTAGAAAAATAAAAGTAGCGGGGGAACAATATATTTGTCCTAGTCACAGTTTGGGGAGGTCTCTGGACTGAACGCCAGTTTAGTTTCCTCACTGATGGAATGTAGTTCTTTTCTGATGACTTTTGTTTTAAGTGAGATAAGAAACAAACTTTTCAGCTGAGAGTGAGCAGGATATTGAAGGGATGGGGGTTTGAAAAGAGTGATGCTGTGAAATAGAATTTTAGGAGAATGGGAGAATAGACTAATTCACATGTCACTATTATTTTATTTAATATTAATTATTAAATAATATATATGTAGTAGAAATATCAGGCAGTACTAAACACGTCTGAGTTAAGTCATGGATTTAAATTGAAACTAGATAGTAAATTTGTATGTTCTACACCTGCCATCATTAGCTAGAGCAAACAAAGAACTGAATTAACCTCTTACAGTTTCGCCAGGCAGAAAGGGGCAAGAATATCACTTATTACTATTGTCCATGTTCTGTATGTATCACATTCAAACATTCTAAGAGGTTATATCTTGTTGGATAGTCACTATTATTGCCATGGAGCAAAGCAACTATGCAGGCCTCTTAAGAGTTTTCTTCTCCTGAGCTGGCCTAAGTCCAATTAACTCTGCTAGGTGTTATAATGTAACAATTAACAGTGGTTTATGTATTTACTCCCAAAAGGAATGTAGACATGGAAGGTTCTTGTGGCATAATCATAATCCACCTATTCAAGCATATATTATGCCCTATAAAATGCAGAGTTAGCAATTATACTTATTGATTGAAAATGTTATTTAAGCTGCCTTTACTAGAGCAGTGAGAACTAGTTTGTATTGAAATTTTATTTGGAAACAATAAAAATCTTCACTGAAAACAACTATTTATCTACTTTTCCTCTCCAATTTTGCCTTATTTGGTATGAAGTTTTTACCTTTTACGTTCAAAATTACATAAATTCTAACTTGCATATTGCTCATCAATTCTTGCAACAGGAATTAGTTTCATATTGTTGAAATTTAAAGTATATGCTTAAGTTCTTCTATAAGAAAAAAATAAAAAGTAAAAAGTCTTCCTTAATTCAGATTAAAACAGAATTGTACTTTTTAAGAAACACACCTTAGTCCATTCTGACTACTACTAGCATTTAACTAGACTGAAGATACATTTAAAAAATAAAAAGCACTGAATTTTCAGTATTTTATTGAATGAGTAAGTGAATGTTACAATATAATAATCTTGATTGCTATAATTGTTAAGTTGCTGAAACAAACAACAAACAAACAGGAAAACAGGCCAATGAAACTATACCAGGAAAAAGAAGTTACATATTGGCTATATATTTTGGTCATATATATTTTTTAATCAAGTGACCAAAACTCAACATTTACTGATTTAATAAAAGTAAATTTCTAATATAAAGACTTCTGAAAATAATGCTCAAACATCAAGTTTTGAAAAATACTGAAAATTATTGAACATATTTTTTTTTTTTTTTATAAATTTATTCATTTATTTAATTTTTGGCTGCATTGGGTCTTTGCTGCTGCACGCGGGTTTTCTCTACTTGCTGAGAGCCGGGGCTACTCTTTGTTGTGGTGCGCAGGCTTCTCATTGTGGTGGCTTCTCTTGTTGCGGAGCACGGACTCTAGGCGCGTGGGCTTCAGTAGTTGTGGCTTGCGGGCTCTAAAGAGCCGTCTCAGTAGTTGTGGCGCACGGCCTAGCTGCTCCGCAGCATGTGGGATCTTCCCGGACCAGGGCTCGAACCCGTGTCCCCTGCATTGGCAGGCGGATTCTCAACCACTGCGCCACCAGGGAAGCCCCTGAACATATTTTTAAAAAGCTATCCAAAGCAGAAGTACACGTCTTTATGTAATTAGTTGAGAACATTTTCTGAATAGATGACTAAAAACTTTAAATAAGATCAAAATATGATTTGATTTTACTGACAATAGCTAAGGCTATAAGAATATATGACTCTCTGCAAACTGGATGAATGATGTAGCATCTATAAATAGCAGGACATTTGCTAAAAACTTCTTTAAGCAAGCAATAGGGAATTAATATCTGAGATTGTATTCATTAGCAAGAATTATTTTAATTATCATTGTTTCTTACTACTTAAAATTTAAGATTACTGAAAATTAATGAGATCATCAATTCAAATTTGTTCCAGATTTTGACAGTATTTCTTGACTTACTGGGTAAATATTATGCATGAAATTATACATCTTAAGCTTAGTCAGGCAAAGTCAAATGCTTACATGATGTTTTTGTGAAGAGGAGAGAGAAAAGCAAACTTGGTAATAATCCAATTAGGCTGATGTTAAGGGAATGAGTTCTAGGCATCTGTAGTGTAGGAGATAATCTTCAGGATTCAGAGTTTTCCAAACTAGACAATAAACTGAGACTCAGGTTTAAGGTTGGCAACATTGTATTTTGTCATTAAAATAAGTTAAATGTACTTTTATACATATACACACACAGAAATTCATATATACATATCATTCACAATAAAAATTTAATAATGGAAAAATGTGTAACACCATGAAAGTAAAAAAGGCAACACTTTAAAACATAGGACATTTCTGAAAACATATACCTTTACTTTATGAAACTTCCCTTGTGTTTGCTTTTCTCTCTTTACTGAGGATATGTAGAATCTTTATATGGTCAGGTGCTGGTCAATAGGTTAGCATTAGGATCTACTGCTACAGTGGACAGAATTTAGGACAGAGTCAGCAGACCAAACCTGAATTAAGCCTCTGCTATTTACTAATATTCTTGTTAGTGGAGTTACATTTAAAGCCATCATTTCCTTTTTTGTTAAAGAAAAACAAACAATAAAACATTCTTCCTAATTCAAAAAGATGTATAGGGCTTCCCTGGTGGCGCAGTGGTTGAGAATCTGCCTGCCAATGCAGGGGACACGGGTTCGAGCCCTGGTCTGGGAAGATCCCACATGCTGCGGAGCAACTAGGCCCGTGAGCCACAATTGCTGAGCCTGCGCATCAGGAGCCTGTGCTCCGCAGCAAGAGAGGCCACGATAGTGAGAGGCCCGCGCACCACGATGAAGAGTGGCCCCCGCTTGCCGCAACTAGAGAAAGCCCTCGCACAGAAACGAAGACCCAACACAGCCATAAATAAATAAATAAATAAATAAATAAATAAATAAATAAATAAATAAAAGATGTATAAAGTAAAATTTCTTTGTGAAAGCATATTGTGAATAGTACAGTTTAATAGACTAGCTATTACTTTTCCCTAAATAGTGTTTATAATGGATGAAGGCTAAACTAGAAGAAACTCTCTAGTGCTAAAGTATCACAGCGTGCTACATTTGATCTGGAGTATAAATAGCGTTGTTACTAGAAAGGACAATGGAACAAGACTTGATTTAAATGAATGGTTCACATATGGGTCTCAATTTCTTTATCAATAACACGGGTTCTGAATCTAGAAAACAGTTCTCAACTGGTTTACATAGGTTCTGTAAAACTCCTAAAACTGGGCAAAAACTATCCATTTTCTGAGGATGTGGATTCATTTTTAAAAAATATTATGGACCATATGTGTATAAATGAGAGTTTTCTTATTGTAGGAAGAAGTCAAACAAATAACTTAGATGTTCAGAATACACATTCTTTTCAAGTTCACATGGGATGTTCTCTAGGATAGATCACATTATAGGCCACAAAATAAATCTCAATAGATTTAAGAGGATAAAAATTATATCAAGCATTTTTTCTGACAACAGCAGTATGAAACCAGAATTCAATTATAGGAAGAAAAATGGGAAAAGCACAAACAAATGGAGACTAAACAACATGCAACTAAAAAACAAATGGGTCAATGAAAAAATCAAAGAAGAAATCAAAAAATACCTTGAGACAAATGAAAATGGAAACACAACACTTCAGAATCTATGGGATGCAGTAAAAGCAGTTCTAAGAGAAAAGTTCATAGTGATACAGGCCTTCCTCAAGAAACAAGAAAAATCTCAAATAACCTAACCTATCATCTAAAGGAATTAGAAAAAGAAGAAAAAACAAAGCCCAAAGTCAGGAGAAGCAAGGAAACAATAAAGATCTGAGAGAAAATAAGCAACACAGAGATTAACAAAAACAGTAGAAAAGATCAATGAAACAAAGAGCTGTTTTTTTGGAAAGATAAACAAAATTAACAAAACTTTAGCCAGGCTTATCAAGAAGACAGGACCCAAATAAACAAAATAAGTGATGAAAGAGGATAAGTAACAACCAATGCCAGAGATACAAAAAATAACTAAGAGAATACTACAAACAGTTATATGCCAACAAACTAGACAACCTAGAAAAAATGGACAAATCTCTAGAAATATACAACCTGCCAAGACTGAATCAGGAAGAAACAGATGATCCAAACAGACCAATCATGAATAGTGACATTGATTTGTAATTAAAAAACAAAAAACAAACAAAAAAAACACCTCCCAGAAAACAAAGTCCAGGACCAGATGACTTCACAAGGAAATGCTATGAAACATAAAGAAGAGCTAATATCTGTTCTTCTCAAACTATTCCAAAATATTGAAGAAGACAGAATACTGCCAAATACATTCTATGAGGCATTCATTACCCTGATACCAAAACCAAAGACACTACAAAAAGAAAATTACAGCTGATATCTCTGATGAATATTGATGCAAAAATCCTAAACAAATATTAGCTAACTGAATTCAACAATATAGAGAAGTATCATACACCATGAACAAGAGGGATTCATTCCAGGGTTGGTTCAATATTTGCAAATCAACCAATATGATGCAACACATTAACACAAGGAAAAATAAAAATCACATAATCATCTCAACAAATAACTTAGATGTTGATACAGCTGCATATCTGTCAAATTTTTCCACAGCACAAAACAGAAATAAATTCATCAGATGAAAATAAAGTTTCAAATATATACTTACTTAATGATGAACAGAATTAGTTAAGACAAAATTAAGTATAAATACATTTAAATCTCAGCAGAAATGTAGAGAAAATAGATGGAATTATGTAATTATGGGGGACATAAATTCATCTCTCTCAATACAAGAGAGGAAAAAAGATTTATCAGCATAATAAATGAGGCATACCTTAAGGATATATATTGGACTTGGAACCCTCATATTAGAAAATAAAATATCTTTCCAAATACTCATGAAACATTTAATATTGTTAAAATTTTAACTTACAATAAGCTCAGTAATTGTAAATACATAAATGTGGAATTAATACAGACAATACTCTGATTATAAAATACCATAACTCCCAATACACAGAAAAATTTACAGGGCAAATCTACCAAACCTTCAAAACTCAGAAAATTCCAGTGTTATTTAAATTGTTTGTAAAGAGAAGAAAAAGAAAGAAAAGATCCAAAAACATTTTATTGGGTCAGTATGAGACAGACACCAAAACTTCCTAAGTGTGGGGCAGAAGAATGCTAGAGATTTAGCTTACTATGGCAATATAATAATTCTAAAAACAATGTTAGTAAACAGAATCTAGCAGATCATTAAAGAATACTATATCATGAACAAGATGAGTTTACTTCAGAAACACATAGATGAGCTGGATACACTATTATACTAATCTTTTAATATAACATTTTAATACGTACACATATTTTAAATAGTTGAGAATAGCATGATTTTCATAGATGCTGAATAAGAATATTAAAAATTTAATACCTGTACTTGATTTTTTTAAAAATCCAGTAAAACTGATATCAAAGGATACTTTCTTAATAAACCATATACAAGTTAGATAATCAGATCATTTGTAAAAAGAAAAAAAAAAAAGGTATTCCCAATAAAGTCAGAAACAAAAAATTATTCCTGTCATCTCTACCACAATTTTCATTATCTGTAGATATCAGTAAATAAAATTAGGCAAAAATGAAAATATAAATAATGAATATTTGAACAGGAAAATGAAAACTAAATCTCTTATAGGTGGTATGAAAATGTATATAAAAGCCCAGGTCAGTCAACTGAAAAGTGCCACAAAAGACATTTACAAGGAACATACAAAATTGTTATCTGGAAGTCATTAGCCTTTGCATATAAAGATAACAACCATTCAAAATTTATAATGGGACAACAATTTATTATGGTGTGTACACACATATACACAAGTGCACACATACAACAACATAAGACACATAGAAATAAGTTTAACAAAAAAGGTGCAAAACCTGTATTAGGGAAATGTAAAACATACATGAAGGAAAAATATAAATTTAAAAAATGCATTTCATGCTATTGAATAAGAATATCCACTTGCATAAAGTTGTTAATTTTCCCTAGATTATTTGATAATTTAATGTGCATCCTCCAATATCGAAGGCTTTTAATTCTGATATTAAAGATGATGCTCACTCTAAAGCTCAGACAGAAAAATTAACAGTCAAAAGTAGCCAAGTAAACTCTAAAAAAGAAAAGCAACGAATCAGAACTAGCCCTATAAGGTACTTAAGATATTATAAATCTTCTGCAAAATAGTGTGGTACTACTCTGTGAATAGACAGAGAGACCAAAGGTTCAAAGAGATTGTCCAGAAATGTATCCCAATAACCAGAATTTAATATACAATAAAACTGGCATTTCAAATAAATAATGGAAAGATTGATTTTTAAAAAATCAATAATGTTTGATAACTAATTAGTCATTTGGAAAAATAATGATGATGTGGATCCATCCCTCACATTGTATACCAGGGCAAATTATAAGTGACTTAATTTTATTTTATTTATTTATTTTAATTAATTTATTTTATTTATTTATTTTTGGCTGCATTGGGCCTTTGTTGCTGCATGTTGGCTTTCTCTTGTTGCAGAGAGAGGGGGCTACTCTTCGTTGTGGTGCACAGGCTTCTCACTACAGCGGCTTCTCTTGTTGCGGAGCATGGGCTCTAGGTGTGCTGGCTCAGTAGTTGTGGCGCATGGGCTTAGTTGCTCTGCGGCATGTGGGATCTTCCTGGACCAGGGTTCGAACCTGTGTCCCCTGCACTGGCAGGCTGATTATTAACCAATGCGCCACCAGGGAAGCCCCGTGACTCAATTTTAAATGTAAGAAAACTAAAATGTAAAAGGAATAAGAAAAATTGGTAAATTACCTTTACCCTTAAAGTAAGCTTGACTTTTAACCTTTAAGTGAAGGTTCACATCTTTTAATCTTGAACTGAGTCTTGAGTTTTAGTCTTGAAGTGAAAGACTTTCTATTTGTCAAGGAAAATTCGAAATCAATTCAGAAATTTTAACTATATATACATTAAAAAAAATTTTGTTTTAACATCTTTATTGGAGTATAATTGCTTTACAATGGTGTGTTAGTTACTGCTTTATAACAAAGTGAATCAGTTATATGTATACATATATCCCCATATCTATTCCCTCTTTCGTCTCCCTCCCTCCCACCCTCCCTATCCCACCCCTTGAGGTGGTCACAAAGCACCAAGCTGATCTCCCTGTGCTATGCAGCTGCTTCCCACTAGCTATCGATTTTACATTTGGTAGTGTATATATGTCCATGCCACTCTCTCACTTTGTCCCAGCTTAACCTTCCCCTTCCCCATGTCCTCAAGTCCATTCTGTAGTAGGTCTGCGTCTTTATTCATGTTCTGCCCCTAGGTTCTTCATGACCATTTTTTTTTTTAGATTCCATATATATGTGTTAGCATACGGTATTTGTTTTTCTCTTTCTGACTTACTTCACTCTGTATGACACACTCTAGGTCCATCCACCTCACGACAAATAACTCAAGTTCGTTTCTTTTTATGGCTGAGTAATATTCCATTGTATATATGTGCCACATCTTCTTTATCCATTCATTTGTCGATGGACACTTAGGTTGCTTCCATGTCCTGGCTATTGTAAATAGAGCTGCAATGAACATTGGGGTACATGACTCTTTTTGAATTATGGTTTTCTCAGGGTATATGCCCAGTAGTGGGATTGCTGGGTCGTATGGTAGTTCTATTTTTAGTTTTTTAAGGAACCTCCATACAGTTCTCCATAGTGGCTGTATCAATTTACATTCCCACTAACAGTGCAAGAGGGTTTCCTTTTCTCCACATTTACTTTCCAGCATTTACTGTTTGTAGATTTTTTGATGATGGCCATTCTGACTGGTGTGAGGTGATACCTCGTCGTAGTTTTGATTTGCATTTCTCTAATGATTAATGATGTTGAGCATTCTTTCATATGTTTGTTGGCAATATGTATATCTTCTTTGGAGAAATGTCTATTTAGGTCTTCTGCCCATTTTTGGATTAGGTTGTTTGATTTTTTGATATTGAGCTGCATGAGCTGCTTGCAAATTTTGGAGATTAATCATTTGTCGGTTGCTTCATTTGCAAATACTTTCTCCCTTTCTGATGGTTGTCTTTTCATCTTGTTTATGGTTTTCTTTGCTGTGCAAAAGCTTTTGAATTTCATTAGGTCCCATTTGTTTATCTTTGTTTTTATTTTCATTTCTCTAGGAGGTGGGTCAGCAATTCTTAGCAAACCCCCAACTCAGTGCAGTCCTGATGATGCTACCTGAAGAGTCTTCTTTTAAAAAATTTTATTCAATATATTTAAACTAAAAAATGTATATATACATTATACATATAATATACACGATAAAATATATTTTAAATTATATAATGCTTATTCTATAATCTAAAATTCTAAAATGATGCATCACATATTACCACATTAAATGTGCCTCCCAATTAAGAATTTGACAATTAATTAGATTTCACACCATACCTTTTTAGTAGATTAAGAATAATTTCCTTTTATTGGTAAGGCCATACATTTTTTTTTTTTTTTTTGCTAGCATGCAGTAAAACTGTTCCTTCAGGCCAGGTGTATTACTAAGTATTACTTTAAAATGTCAGTTTATATTGCCTTAGTAAGCAGTGAGCTGACAGTAAGATCAAGCTCATAAAATTACAATTGTTTCTGAGATGATATTAAATTATTTACGAATGAACAATTCCTTGCAATTTAGGTTGCTAATGAAAACATTTACATTGTCTAAAATGTTTGGGAAAATAAAACTTTAATTCTTCACATTTTTAGCACATATATCGAAACTTTCAAGAACGGAATCACACAATGTCAATGTAATAGTTATATTGAGAATATGTTTTAAAAGCCAAATTTTAGATAAACTGATAGAAATTAGAATTGACTATTATCAATCTTCTGAAAAAGAATTATATTCCAATTTTAGAAAAATATAAAAATATACACAAAGGAAGAAGAGCAATTGTTATTCTGTAAACATTATATCAAGCCATACAACAAAAAGTAGATTCAAATCTTCCATCCAAACCATTTTTCTTCAGAGTATAAAGCATATTATATCCTTCTACACATAGAAATCAGAGTATAGAGTACCTGTAAGTTTGTTTTCTAAAAAAATAAAACAAACATTGAATTCAACAAATATGAGATATTAGAATAAAACCTGAAGACTAGAAAAAAAGCCCAGGTGATAAAAGCCCAGGTTTAGAATGTAAAAAATCTAAATATTTCACAAAGACAAAGCATACTGAGAATGAAGTTTTCTAAAGATAATACGTTTAATAGCTGATGATATGGAAATGATGATATAATTATTGAAAATGTAAGGACTGGAGGTGAACAGTTAGCAGAAGGGCTAAGAATGCCAATTTTACTGACTATTAAAATAGAGAAGCAATGTCAGCAATATAAAATTGATATATGTGTTAAAAAGTTTATTACTTAAGAATGTTAGTGTTTTACATATTTTGCTTATTTTTTAAGGAATTAATGAATGAATTGGAATTAATCTATAAATTCAAGGAAATCTCAACCAAAATACCAACAGTGGTGTGCATGCATGTGTGTGTGTAAACTGAAAAGTTAAACCTAAATTTTCACGAAAATGAAAATAACTAATTTATATTTTATTTATATATAAATAAAACATAAATCTGTGTGTGTGTGTGTATATATATATATATATATATATATATATATATACTGATGTTTCACATGTTTATTGCCAAGTACTAAAATATTTATGTCCTTGGAAAAGATCTGAAACATTTAAGTTGATGATATTTAGATGAGATTCGCATTCAGAGTTAATACTGTAACAGGTTAAGGCTTATAGGGATGTTGGAAGGCAGTAAGTGCATTTTGCATGTGGGACAAATGCGAATTTTGAGGGACAGAGAGCAAACTGTATTGGGTTAAACAGTCTCCCTCCAAAATTCACATCCACACAGAATCTCAGAATGTGACCTTATCTGGAAATAGATGGTTTACAGATGTAATTATAACCAAGCAGGACCCTATGGGCTTTCCTGGGACAGACCCTCCCCAACACCATGTCCTCTGCCTGCCTCTTGTTTGTAGAAAAGCTGCAGTCTCCCAGGCCTCCCCTGAGTCACAGAAGCCTGGCTCAAGAATTAATTATTCAAAGGATGTGAATGCCTAGTGACAAAAAGTAGTTTGGCCTGGAGAACTGGTAACAATTCAAACAGTAAATATGCCATGTGGCAGTCACAGAATCTTTAGTCCTCCCTGAAGTACACAAATTAACAGTATATGATGCACATTACCGAGTTGTTTTACAGATACTAAAACCCCCCAAAAATGGAAGAAGTTAACTACATGATGACCATGGGCATCCCCTCTCTCACCTTGCCTTCACAAATGCTTCCCTGAAACCCATCAGGGAGTGAGCATGAGCTGCTTGGACTCCTTGTTTGGTGCTTACAATAAACACTGCCCTGTCTTTCACCACAACCCTGTGTCAGTAGATTGGCTTTACTAAAGCACACGAGTAAGCGGGCCCAAGTTTGGTTCGGTAACATAATTAGTTAGGATGAAGTCATACTGGATTTGAGAAGGACCTAAATCTAATGGTTGATGTCGTTATAAGAGGGTCATGTGAATATAGAAACACTCAGAGAGAAGAGATGGCCATGAAAACCAACGCATAAATTGAAGTGATGCAGTTACAAGCCAAGGAAAGCCTAAAATTGCTGGCAATCACCAAGAGCTAGGAGGAAGCAAAAAAGAAATCTTTCTTAGAGCCTTCAAAGAAAGCATGGGCCTGCTGACAGCTTGATTTTGAACTTCTAGCTTCCAGAAATGTGAGAAAATAAGTTTCTTTTATTTTAAGCCACTTAGTTTGTGGTACTTGGTTAAATAAGCCCCAGGACACTAATACACTGAGCTTAATACTTACAAGATTCTTCTCTATTTCAAAGGCTAAAGACTCGGGTCTCAGCTTCACTATGTTCCCAAGGAAATACACTTAGAAAGAGGGAATGGGAAATGGTCTCTTTGCCTTAATAAATGGAGAAAATAATTTTTCAAGTACTCCTAAAGTGATTTTAAAATATTTGAAGATTTCAAAGAGCTTTGATTATGTTGGTTATATATAGTTATGTATTGTGCAGGAAATTTAAATGAAAAATTTGTAAAAATTTATAATATATATATATTTTTAACATCTTTATTGGAGTATAATTGCTTTACAATGGTGTGTTAGGTTCTGCTTTATAACAAAGTGAATCAGTTATACATATACATATGTTCCCATATCTCTTCCCTCTTGCATCTCCCTATATGTTTGAAAAAACAGAAAATTAAATGTTAATAGAAGGAATGTTTTATGCACGATTTTATATATTTCTCTACTTATGTAAATGTAAAACGGTGCTGACAGTAATCATTTTGCATGATTAATATCAGACAACCAGACAGTCAAAAATAAGTGATTACTGAGTACTTATAACAAGTGTATAATAGATAACTTGATGGGTAGCTTAACAAAAAAATACACAATTCACAGATTATATTTAGTGAATATCTTTATCCCCTTAGAGCCATTAGATTACAATTAGTAAATAGGTTTTCTCAGATGTTATTTTGCACTGTGATTCTTGAAATAACATAAATTTTTTGATAACTGATACATTTACAGGTGGACTCAGCAAGGTATATTGCATTTATTAGGCATCTATTATGTGGTATGCATGGTACTTAGTGTTTGATTCTTACAAAAACAGAAAAAGTAAGGTATCTCCATTTTGCTAATAAGACACTGAACCTTAGAGCAATTAATTAATGATGTCAAGTTCACCCAGTGGGTAAAAGTAAATGGAGGATCTAAGTCTCTCCAATCATATCATGTTTCTCCAGTATATTATGCCATACTATACCCACGAATCTTGAATTCCTGTCCCAGCTATTCTGTTCTATGACTATATTAAACAGGGCTTGCTAATCAAATGCACTGAGGTGGATTTTATTGGCTCTATGTTGTCGACAACATAATTAGAGTTTAGCCATGCACTTTTCTTCCATCTACAAGCCAAATTCTTAAAGAAAAATAAATAATAAATTTAAGGAAAACATTTTTAAAAGATTTCATGATCCCAAATAACATATTTTGTCTTTACTCCTACAAATACTTCCACTGCCATGGAAACCCACATAACCACAGGGACATCAAGAAAGATTTAGATTGAAATCAAGTCAATGTAATTGTCTTTTCCTTTGATATCTAGAGATTAAGACTTTATCAATATATTTGTCTTTGTGATTCAAAGATCACAAATTACCAAATGTTACATATCCCTAAGGAGCATCACATCAAAGGATGATATTAAATAACAGAAGATTTCTAAAACACTTATTTGGAGCAACTAGAAAAAAAAAGGGAAACCACAGGAATGCCATTATGTAAATGTATAGCCACTTAAAGCAATCTAATGCTTTTATGCATTAAAGGGAAAGATTCAAACCTAACCTATGATATTCTTCTAACCTTTGCTATTCTTCATTATCCCTATTCTAGATAAAAATTTCTTTATTTTTTTTTACCTTTCCGAATTTTCGTCATTTACATCAAAACAAAATAATTTGTGACTGGTCAAACCGCAAAAGGAATTGAAAGAAGGGGCTCCTAAAAGTTTGCAGAAGATCAGCTTCTCTTAATCTTAGGCCCGTACAATTATCTAGTAAATTGTCTCTCAAGTTTACTCTGAACAGAGATGATTAACCTCTGTGAGATTAATCTGGTAAAAAATAATAGGAGATCAATTCAGGTACTTCAGTTAATATAGACTTTGTTCCTCTTCCCAGGAAGGCAGGCTAAATGATGGTCTATTTTTGGAGCCAAATATCATCAGTTTTCACTACTTAGCCTTATCATACATTAACAAATAGAATGATACAATTAAAACTAAAAGACTGAATTTATTGTTGAAATATAATTAAAGACAAAAACTTCTTCCAACCCAGAAATCCTCTCCCCAAGGGTAGTAGAGAAAGACAACACTTTTATTATTGAACAAACTGTTGGGAGAGGAAATTTCCCCCCTACCCATCTTGGGTTCTTGTGGCTGGACTAATAACAAAGTTTACACAAGACAGATTAATAAAGAAAAAAATGTTTAATTTGTGTGCATGGAGGTCTCATTTTTATGAGACTTAAGCAGTGACCAAAATGGGAAGGTTTTTTTGTGATTGACATATATACACTAATATGTATAAAATGGATAACTAATAAGAACCTGGTGTATAAAAAAATAAATAAAATTCAAAAATTCAAAAAAAAATGGGAAGGTTTTATATTTTTTAGACAAAGAAACAATAACTGTGTGAGGAATTGACAGGTTGAAGAAACTTAGGCTTTGGGTGCTTTATTAGTGAAGAATCTAAACAGAGTTTGGGCTTGGGATAGTAAATTAAAGAAGAATCAAGGTTTGTTAATAGAGGCTTCTAGGCCCTGAATTCCTTGTTCTCTGGTGATAAGGGTGTCCTTCTACTCCAGATGCAGGGAGGGCACCCTTCACATTAGAAATTTACTTCTTGCTTTCAGAGGGACAGAGGAGGGTCAGAGTTTCCTTCTTGCATGGGCTGCTTCTCAAGCAACTTCAATTCAAAGTAATCAATAGGCCATTGTGACATATTCTGGGGTTGTCCCCCTGAGCCCTAACAAAGCATTAGACCAGAATGTGATGTGTGTTACAGGCAAATTGCCAAGAGATTGCAAAGACAGAAAGAAATCTCACCCTTTATAGAGTCAAGCAGATACAACCCATTACATACACGTTCTCAAGATAAATAACCTGTCCTCAAGTCAGAGATATTGACACTACCACTGCTCGCACCCAGTGCATCCCAACTTCACCTGGTAGTTGGGGTGACCATCTGTGTTAGCTAAGTAGCTTTATATACGCACACACACACACACACACACACACACACACACACATTTCAAAGAGAGAAGAACTTACAATTTCAAGTTTTCTAAGGTAAATTATCTAAGAAAAAGGAGGGAAGGAACTCTTTCAGCATAGATAATTAAGTCTCTTATTTTTAATTTATTTTGTCCTTAATGATTTTACCATTTCTAAGAAATCTAACATTTTGTGTCTCTGCCAAAGTTTTCCGTTACATATCAGAGAAAATTCAGATTTAATTAATTTTATAGAAAAGGCACTCTATTTTTTAAAAGCTATCATGTTAACACCTAGCAAAATATAAAGTATACACTTTTAAATGAGTTTACTATCACATAATAACAGGATAACATAAACAGATTGTTAAAGTTCTTTCATCAAAAACTTTCTTCCCAAATATCATTAGAAAACTCTCCTTTGATGTGCATCTGTCCAATATAATTAAAAGTAAATGGTGTAATTTCCAGAAATAGATATATTTTCTATAACATCAATAGACACTGATGACAGTTTTAGTCTGATATAGCAGAAATTTGGATTTCCCATTGAACTGTAACCTAGATCTATCAGTCTCTCTGGGTTTTTTCCTAACAAAAACTGTAGTAATAAAGCTTACTACTTTGTTATCATCAGAATTACACATGATAAGCACCATCTAATGAGGGCTTGCTATGTAACAGACGCCTCCTAGGTAAGAGACAGACAGCTGGCAACAAAAGAAGTCTCTCTCTTCTTGAAGCTCGCATTACTGTTAGATAGACCACACACTTATAAACAATTCCATATATCATAATTTTATGTGGTGATAAATGACATCAAGGAAAATAGCAGAGAAATGAGATCCAGTATGAAGGGATGCTAATTTAGGTAATGGAGCCAGGAAATTCTTAGTGAGAAGATAGCATACAGCACAGATGCAAATGAAGTCAGAGAACCAGCCACATGAATACATGATTGGAGGCATGAAGAGGAAGTGCAGAGGCTTTAAAACGGGTGTATTTGACATGTTAATGCAGTGCATTTAGAGAAGAGTAAGAGATGAAACTGGAGAATTAACTGCAGGCCAAATTATATACATTTTTATATGATTTTATTAAAATTGTAATTTTATTCTAAGTGTGATGAGAAGTCATTGGAGGATTTTGAACTTAGAGTTTACATGATATAACTAATATTTCAAAAGGATGACACAGTTTGCCTTATGAAAATTAGACTGAAATTGGGCAGGGAAACTAATGGAGACTATCATTACATCCCAGCAAGACGTAAAGGTGGGAATAGGAACTGTGGCAAAATTGGTGGGTACAGGAAGTTATTTTGTGGTTTAGGCCAAATGTATTTTTCAATGAATGAAATAAGGCACATGAAAGAAAAACAAAATTTAATGAAGACTTTGTGGATCTTGGTCTGAACAAATAAATGCATTTTAGAGCCATTTATTGAGTTATGGATGTAGCACAAGCAGCAGGTTTGGGGTAAAAGCCTATAGTTGAACTTTTGTCATGCTAATATGAAATATCTGCTAGATTGGTCAATTAAGTTAGAATTATAATTTTAACCTAGATAATTTCATGTGACTTAGAAATATAATTTTCCTAACCTGAAGAATTATGAGAGGTTATTTCATCCCATTTCTTTATCTTCAAAATGAGTAAAAATACTTCTAAGTGCTAAGTAACTCTTCAGAGTCATACACCTACTTAGCGACAGACAATATCTCCTAATACTAGGACGCTTCTTACAATATATAATATCTACTTTCTTTGTTGGAGAAACATCAAAAATGATAAGTGAGAGAGAAACTGAGGACAAAATTCATTGTTGATGTATACAATCGCTGGATTAGAAGTTTTCACTTTTCTTTTTATTTAGAGCATGTTCTAAAACACCCAAGGCAAGACAATAGTATAATTAACTCTTTTATATTAATTTCCCAGCTTTGACAATTATTTCAAGTTTTATTGCTAAAATTTTCTGATTGCTAAGTGGCTCAGTAAACACTATCTCCCATAATTTAAATGTCATAAGAATAGTGCTTATTACTTCACATTTATCTAAAATATTTATGTATGAGAAATCGACTTTCCCTAGGTCATAGAATTAACTGGTTTACTCAAACTCTAGCACATATCTGGTGTCAAAAAACAACTTTCCTTCTGTTACATTATGATATAATGTGTCTGGAAAATACCTAGATATTGTGTGTGTGTGATTATAAACAGAGACAGGAAGAAGTGGAGGAGCAGGAGAAGGAAGAAGGATGAGGAGAAGGAGGAGGAGGAAGAGGAGAAAGACGAGGATGAAAAATGAGTTTTAAAACTTTTATAAAGATTATATATTCGACATTATTTTTTAATGTGAAAAATGTTGTCTTCGAATTTGTCCATATATAAAATAATCTATGAAAAATAAATATAAAATATTTAATTAAATTTCTAAATAGTGTTTTGGGAATGGGCAAGTACCATTTTAAATTTATCTAAAAAAAAGGAAAAACATTAATTTCAGAACAGGAACATAGAGCTACATTGAAAATAATTGCCTGTGGGTACTTATTCATTACTAACTTTGAAAATTAGTGTAAGCATGCTTAAAGAATGTTTAACCAAGGATATAACTGGCCTAAGGAATCAGTCAATTTAGTTTAAGTATTTTAGTTGAAAAGAGACTTTTAACACCCAAAGTATATAACTGAACGTATAATCCCATGTAAAATATGACTGGATTTAATATTTTAAAAAATAATTTAATAAAATTAAACTAAGAAGAGAAATACATCTGAATAAATACAGCAAAATAATTTCAATACACCTTCTTGATAAAAAAAGCTTATGTTAAATTATGGTTGTAAACAACTTTGGATTGGAAAAGATTTATTAAAATTGATAACAAATTTAGACATAGTTACTGAAATAAATTAAGAAGATTTTTCATTTTAGACTCATTTAGAATTCATATTATTTATTAATTAATATAGACACAATGTTTCCTTATTATCTACTGATTATATAAAGTGGTTTTACACAATATCACACCTATGTACATATAAAGATTGAAAAAAAGTAATTTTGGGTTCTCAGTAAATGATACAAAACTTCACCTTCCACCTTAAAAAAGTTCTGTTAAGTGGGAACATATAAGATATTTTTGAATATTTTGGAATCGCCTTATTTTCATGTATTCCCTTATTTCCATTTTTATGTTGGCCTTCACATTATAGGGATATAATGAACGTATTATTAGAAAAAAATTCAAAGTTTATATAGAAAGCACCTACATTTTTAAGTACAAAGTGGAACATGAAATTTAATTTCATATTGTTAAAGTAAAAATGGATTAATTATAGGCTTCTATTTCTTATTTGCAAAGTTCTTGAGGAAACAGTAGTCACGAAAGTGCTATTAATAATTCCTAAGAAGAATGATATATTATTACGTCAAAGTCTAGATTAAAAAAATACATGCTCTGTATGAACCGACAGAAACTTAAACTTTCTCCATCTTGAGAATTTCTTTAACTGGTTATCGAAATAGACATCATCACCAAACAAGATGACAGACTTTTTGCATGCTGCTATGGGCTGAATGTTTGTGCCCCCTACTAAATATGCTGAAGTCCCAATATCCAATGTGATGGTATTTGGACACAGAGCCTTTGGGAGGTAATTAGGTCATGAAGGCAGGGCCCTGGTCTGATGGGATTAATGCTCTTATAAGAAGAGACATCAGAGAACTAGAGCTCTCTCTCTCTGTCAGGTGAGGACACAGTGAGAGGGCGACCACGTGCAAAACAGGAAGAGGGCTCTCGTCAGAAACTTTCCATGCTGGTACCTTGATCTCAGATTACCAGCCTCCAAAACTGTGAGAAAATAATTCTCTGTTGTTTAAGCCAACCAATCTATGGTGTTTTGCTATGGCAACTCAAGCTGACAGATGCTACCACCATCATGTTGTGGTTTCACCAGTTCTGCCTTTGTCTCTGACAAATTTTGGCAAAGGGAAACTCTGTGCCTTTTTATTCTAAACTTTCCAATGGAAGTGGGAAGAAAAGAAGAATAAGATGTACAGATATATAATGGGTTTTGCTATCTCAATCTTTCCTCTCTCTTCTACATTCTAAACATGCTTTTATTTTTTATATTGAATGATTCAACATTTTTCATTAAATTGTTTCCAACTTTATAATATATTTAAAATATAATTGATTTAATATGCCCAGATATTATCATAAAAACTTCAATTTATTAGGTTCCAATTATGTGCCAAGAACCAATCATGGAAAATACAAAAGATACAGAACCAATAACATTTAATCTTCACATGTGTCCTAAGACATAGGCATAATCAATCTTGTTTTCTGATGATAAAAATTAAATCTTAGCAAAGTTAAGCAAATTTTCAATGTCATGTGACTAGTTAGAAGCAATGCTGAGATTTATTCTTTATTTTATTAGATTCTAAAGGTTTGCTAAAATTATTAAGAATGTAAGGATTCCTTCCTGGGGGATGCTAGGGAATTAACCCATGTACCCTATGCTAAGCTTCTTCAGCAACTAAAGCTCTTCCTGTTCTTTCCCCAAAGTTATAAATGGACCTCTTCATGGACATTTCCTGCCCTCTCTGCTTCTTTTTTCCTTGCATAAAAGTTGGAAACCCTTTTCTTTAGCTTTGGTTCAATCTAAACTAAACATTTTAGAACTTTCAACACAATCATCACATTTTCATTTAGATTTTATTGCTATAAACTATCTTTATCTCATCTTTTCAATGCAAGTGTAATAAAAAGAATAACCTGAATGGTTATGTTCAAGAATTGTTATCTCTGTATTCCTTGTATTCTCAATTTTCTTGATATGTTTTCCTATTTATATTGCGTGTTTCATTATTGTTACTATGCCATTTTCAATGTTTAATAAGCACAGTATTAACTACAATTTAATAATATATGTATATATAAATGATATTTAGTATGAAACATGATCTGACCAATTCAGTGGTATATATTTTAATTCCTCATTGTCATTGTTTTTTTGTATTTAAATTCAGAAATAAAAGTTCCTGGTATTTCAAGTAATCTTGAAGGTGAGCCTAAGAACTTCACAGAGAATATGGACATGAGTCATGATACATAAGCTGAGTAGCTGGGAAACTATCCCAACACAATCCAGGTAGAAAAATAATTAGCTCTCTGCAGAAGGCAAATAAGAATGATTGGACACTCATGGAAAACAGGGAGATAAGAGTAATGAAAATCTACACAGAGTAAGATCACCAGTCTGCTTCCATAAGAGATTGCATTATTGTTCGCATAAATCCACTGCCTCTCCCTGGGGAATGATTATTCTTTTCTGGCCATCAACAAAGGTTTACTCATGTTACTTAATGGGGCCTAAGAAATGTGAAGGAAAATGAGATGTCTAACTTCTGATTAGTAGCTTTTAAAACACTGCCATATAAAGGCTGATCCATAGCTTGGATCCCGAAGCGAAGGTGGCAATGCAGAGGAGATGGAGCTGACCTTTAAAAAACAAATAACATGAGATCAGGATAAAAATTCGTATAAACCACTTAGATCTTGGCATCATTTTTAACTGCAGCATAAGCTAGATTTCTATGATTGAGAAGCCTTCTTACACTTGACTCCCAGAATTCTGGCAGTATGGCTTATGCTTTCCAGGAAGAAGGTTATAACATATTACGCTGAGGGAATCTGATGAGTCAAGCAAAAAAGACCTAAAGATTGTGCTGGTCAGGAGTATTCTAGCACATTGGAGTAGTTACCTGATGAACCTTAGTAGATGAACCTGACACTCCTAACAGGAAATTCTACTCTTTCCACAGGAAAAGCATCAAATGAGATCTCAAATAATGTACATATATATAAATATCCAACAGTATAAAATTACACAAATATGTGCACATAAACCTGGACACAGCCCTAATAAGTATGATTCAACTAGAAACATTAGCTCTTTAGTGCCCTACTCTTAAGTAGGAACAGGCAAGCGAGAATAACAAGGACTTAACAAAAAATTTCTTTAATGGAAACACAGAATCCAAAACAAACTCTTAGAAAGGAATTTGGTAGAAATTCAGACTAGTCTTTAAACAAAAATTTAAAAACTTAGTATCTTTAGAAGTGAAAGAAAAAATAGAGGATCCATGAATCTTGAACAGAATACTACAAAAAGGGAATATGCAAAGAATAGATGGAGTTCTTGAAAATTACGATAGAATTTTTGAAAAGCAATGAAGTTACTAGAATACAGAGTTGGTGAAATAAAGAGAATTGAAAATTAGAAGAGCCAGTTTAAATAAATTAGAAAAATCAATCCAGAGATCCAACATCTCAATAACAGGAGCCTCACAAAGAAAACGCAGTAAAAGGAAAGAAGGAAGTTGTCAAGGAAATAACAGAAAACATTTTCAAAGAATTTAAGGACCTCAATTTCCAAAAAGAAAGGGTTGATAGAGTAGACAGCACAAACACTATACAAAGTGAACCCAAAAAAGTTCCATTTCTGGATTTTCTGTGGACTAGAAATATTGAAAGATTCTTGTTAGAAAGCACTAAAAGTGCTAAACAAGGCAAAATATTAAAATGATTAAAAGAGATTGAAATAAGGACAATCATTTCTCAAGTAAATAAAAATTGTGATCATGAATATGGGGAAGTGAGAACTGAAGACACTGCATAGTCTCTGGTTATCTATATACATTATTTTATCTTAGAGTTTTGGTTCATGGGTGGATAATGGAAGAAAATCCTTGAACTCACACAGGGTAGAAAGCCTCATTGTAGATCATATTGCACAGAGTTAGGACTTAGAAAAAGTTAGATGGAAAGGATGAAACAGAAAAAACACATTTAGAAGTGGTACTCAACAGAGAACACTGTCTCAAGTTTGGTTCTGGCTAGTAGTTAAAAATAGTAATCTATAAGAATTCATGGCAAATGGGTAGCTAATACATGAATTTCAGGTGTGAGCATACAGTATTCACACTGAAAAAATCTGAAAGACTGCCATCTGGAAACCAGGAAGAGGGCCCTCACCAGACAACATATCTGTTCGTGTTGTGATCATGGACTTTCCATTCTCCAGAACTATGGGAAATAAATTTCTGTTGTATATAAGCCACCCAGTCTATGGTCCTTTGTCAAAGCAGCCCAAACTGACTAAGGCAGATATGATTTGGCTGTCTGTGTCTGAGAACCAGTGCTGATAGAAGTTGAGCCCCTACTCTCCCATAGAGACTGGAAAAAAGGAGCCATAATCTTTTTGATGATTACGTTTCAAAGAAATGCCTCCCAAGTCCTTGAGAAAGAGTCCTGGGTTGTAGAAGACACACACACACATCTCAAAGGGACCAAGAAGGGATTTACAATTGCAAGTTTTCTGAAGTAAATACTCTAATAAAAGGGAGATGGGGGTGGTTCATTAGGTTTTGACTAGAATAAACAGTAAATTAGTTTGGCAGTCTTGAGCTTTCCTAGGCAGAAAGTTAAGGGAGGGCTTGGTTATCCCAGGGACATGTCTGTAGGCTGCTAGAAGCCATACTAGAGTTTGGTCAAGTCTCTTAGTGGAGATGGTTGGATGAAATCATTGGTGTTGAGAGATTTGAAATTCTCATGTGATTTCCATTCTCTGAGCTTTAATTTCCCAGGTCAAGATAAGGGTTGAGAACCAAATTATAAGCCTCTAGTTCTACCTTTAAGGAATTCGTCATATCTTACAGTTGCAAGACCAGTTTTCTGAACGACAAACTCAGTTTTTAACTTTTTTGGTGGCTGATATAAAATAAAAATTGAATTCATAATGTTTACAGGTCTCTTATATCAAATACATGGCATTGTTTAGGAAAGAAAAGAAGCCAATGAACTGAAAAGGAGATGTTTATTCCAATAATTATAAGTATGCGAAACCACGCCCCCCTAAAACAGTTCCCCTGCTGGGTTTATGATTAATCTCTCTACCCAAAACTTTATTCCTTTTCTTGTCTTGCTCCTGTTCCCCTCAGGATTGAGGACTATCAAAGAAAAGGGGGGATTAAAACCAAGCAGGACCCTGTGGGGCTTTCTGGGTACAGAAGTCCCTCCATGTTTCTTGTTGGTAGAAAAAAGGCTTTCGTTTCCTAGGCCTTACCCAAGTTCCAAACAGCAGACTTAAGCAGTTAATCATTAGACTCAATCATCAGTTTTTCCTGAAGGGATACAGGTAACAATCTGATACATATCTTCGAGTTGTGCTGCAGAAACTAAGAGCCCCCCACCCAGTGGAGGATGGTGACTACATGCAGACCACAAGCACCAGACCCAGACTGGTTGGAACCAGAAGGCTGATGACCGAGATTCCTGAAATATCACCCTGTTACCTCACCACCAACCAATCAGAAGAAGGTCCACGAGCTAATCAGGCATCCTATAACCCTCCCCCAACACTGTCCTCTTGTTTTTTTAAATACATTTATTTATTTTTGTCTGCATTGGGTCTTTGTTGCTGCATGTGGGCTTTCTCTAGTTGCAGCGAGCGGGGGCTACTCTTCATTGCAGTGCGCAGGCTTCTCGTTGTGGTGGCTTCTCTTGTTGCAGAGCATGGGCTCTAGGTGAATGGGCTCAGTAGTTGTGGCTTGCGGGCTCTCTAGAGAGCAGGCTCAGTAGTTGTGGCGCACGGACTTACTTGCTCCGTGGCATGTGGGATCTTCCTGCACCAGGCATCAAACCTGTGTCCCCTGTGTTGGCAGGCGGACTCTTAATCACTGCACCACCAGGGAAGTCCCACTAACACTGTCTTTAAAAGCCCTTGCCCATAGGGAGTTCAGCTCTTCTGAGCATGAGCTTTCTTTCCTCCTTGCTTGGCACCCTGCAAATAAACCCCTACTTTGTTGCAAAGACTTGCTTTCAGAGTTTGGCTTTCTGTTCTGTGGGCACACAAGCCTTTGCTCTATGACATATGTTGAACCCTCAAATCATATTAAGATTCCTTTTTCAGTGGAAGCAGCCATCCCTCCACATTCTGAGGTGTGGTAGAGTTCATTGATGGGGTGAGTTAATGGTATTTCTGCATCCATACACTTCTTTCTTATAAACTTGTAGTCTACTACCCCACTCCCACTGTGACTCTGGTATTAACCATATGACTTGGTTTGGGAAACCGGATATTAGCGAATGTGACACAAACAGAAGGATGAAATAGTCCTTGCTCATTTCTACCTGTTTTCCATGCTCCTCTGCATTTACCATGAAAACATGTCCAAACTAGTTTCTTAAAGAAGAGGACCATGTGAGGCAGAAGTGAAGGGCCTTAATCAAGGTCACCTGTGATATTGCGATTTATAATGAGAAATATATATTTGGTCTTAGTCCCATTTCCGACACAATGCTCCTAAAACCCTTAAAATTTCCTAAGTGGTGAGACCCATAAAAGTGTCTTTTGTAACGTAAACAAGGTGACTTCCAGAAAGCACCTAAGGATGGGGGTGGTTGCCTGGAGAGCCAACCATGTGATTAGAGGGTTGGAACTTTCAGTCCTACCCACTGATCTCTGGGGAGGGGAATAGGCTGGAGGCTGAATCAACTGCCAGTGGCCAATGATATGATCAATCACACCTACGCAATGAAGGCTTCATTAAAAAAAAAAAAAAAAAAAGAAGGACTGGGTTCAAAGAGTTTTTGGGTTGGTGAATACATGGAAATTTCAGGAGAGAGGAGCATTTGGAAAGGGCATGGAAGCTCTGCACCCTTTCCCCTTGCCTTGCCCTGTGCATCTCTTCCATCTGGCTGTTCCTGAGTTATATCCTTTTATGATAAACTGGCAGTCTAATAAGTAAAATGTTTCTATCTGAGTTCTGTGAATTGCTCTAGCAAATTAATTGAACCCAAGATGGGGGTTGCTGGAACCTCTGTTCTACATCTGGTCAGTCAGAAGCACAGGTGATAATTTGGACTTACTATAGAAGTCTGAAATGGGAGTGGTGGAGGGAGGCAGTCTTGTAGGACTCAGCCCTTAACCTGTGGGATCAGATGCTATTTCCAGATAGATAGTGCCAGAATTGAGTTGTTTGGTGGTGTGGGAGAACCCAGTTGGATGTGGACTGCTATTTACTACCATCCTAAGCAGTCATCTCTCAGCCTACCTGCCAGCTGACTAAGACACAGGAACAAGTCCAAATTAGGCTAGGGCTAGTGTACAAAACTGTTCTTTGTGGTCCAACTGTAAAAGCAGCTGTAATATGTGTAAAAAGCACACTGATATAAAATTTGAGATGTAATCCTGACAGCATATGAATAAATTTGTCTTCTCCCTAAGCTAGTCAAGAGCCTTAGCTTAAGTGATGTCAGGTAGGTTAAGGGCCATTTGCTTCATATACATTTTGAGTGCTAAAAACAACAATCAATCTATTTTTCCTTTTCTTTATGTTTCTTTCTTCCCTTTCCTTTTCCTTTTCTTTCTTCTTCCCTTCCAATTAATAATTAAATACTTAACCTCCATAGCATAAAAAAAAAAAAAATCCCTCCAAATTAGACCTTAAAATCATGGTTGGATTCAACTCTATAATATATTTCACACAAATTGCTCCATGGTATTATGCTTAACCTTAAAAAATAATTAGTGAATGCCCTTAAGTTAAATAATGAAAAGGGAAAAATGTTTTCATATATATATAAATACTTTAGATAAATTATTAGCGCATTTTAAAATAACCAATCACTTATGGGAGACAATAATTAATAGACAGTAAATGTATTTGGAGGTCATCTTCATTTAATTGTTACTGAATATACACAACCATTACTATATACTAAGCATGTTAAAAACCTACATTTTACTCTTCAATATGAATATATTTGAATAAGCAAGCAAGAATATAAGAAAGACTTTATTTAGGTCTTCATATTTTGGTTTACATTTTTGGGAACTGAGCCTAATTGGTATACTGAGAAAGAGGTGATTACCTATGTTTTTCTTATACTTCTTTTATTTCATGCCATAATCAAAAATTATATTTAATGAAATAAAGACAAAAATAAGGGTGGGTTTTTTTCTCATATTATTTTAAAAATCCAAGTTTTTAAAATCTATACTAGTTATTTTCTTTGGCCTTACAGAGGATATTTTAAGGTTATTTACACACACACATATAATATACATAGAATATATATATGTAATAACATTATATACATGTATAATATACTTGGGAAGAGGGTGCTATTAAACATTATCATTTAACTGTAAATTAACAAAGTATTCTTGTAATGAAAACTTTTTATCCTAAAATTTATGTTATAAATACCACTAATATAAAAAATCCTTTTGAGATAAACAGTAACTCCTCTCCCAACTACCACCCCTCCAGGTGCTATACACCTGCTACACAGAATGGTAGAAATAGAAAATGTTAAGTTTTAAATGATTTTTATTACTTGTTTTTGATTTACACTTTCCCTTATAATTTGAGTGAAAATATACTCTGTAGAAATACATGAAATGTTATTTCTTAGATTTCCTCTGAGGGTAAAGAATCTGGAGATATATCTCTCATGAAAGTTTGTTCTGAAAAGAAGTAATTTGCTAACTATATCCCCACTAGCCAAAGGACATATGAGGTTTCCTAAAGCACTTTTACTTCTGCTGGTTTAAAGAAAATATACAATAACTGTAATACAACAGGAACTGTGCTAGGTGCTGGAAATGTAGAGGTGAAATATGCAAAACATTCTCCCTGTAGGAGGTCACAGCCTAGGGAGGAAGACAGACAAGCAGTCATAGCTATAATGGATGAAAATACATATTATATTTGAAAAACTCAACATACTCTATAGGAACTCTTCCCACCAAGAGAGAACTTACTAAAGCAATTAGTCACTTGGATTTGAGAGAGATAGAAGGCAAGGCAACATGCAAGCTTGCTTCATTTCCCAATATGTGAACTGAATGCAGGCCCAGACTTAATGTGAATTTTGAGAAGGAAAATGACCTAAAACTTTGTCAAAGGGTCATTACTTCATATTATTTTTATGTGATTAGTTTTACTTATCCACAGAGAGTGCAAAGAACTATAAAGTGTGCAGAAGTAGAATTCTGTTGTAAATATCTTTAGTAGCTATCCTGTGTCAGCCAAATAGAGATGCAACACAAATAATAATAAAACAATTTATAAAATTTATGTAGAAATAATGTCATTTGGTGGCTTAGTGATATTACGCAGAACTGTTTCATGGAATCATCCAGCTGGAAGAGGAAGAAAAACCATTGAATTTAACCACTTCATGCATTACAGATTTAAAAAAACAGAGACTTGAGAAATTAATAATTTGCCCAAGGTCAAGCAATGAGTCTTCTTGGTTCTCAGTTCAATCTGTCCATTTTAGGACTCTAATGGAAGCTCAGAGGTAAAAGAGAAGTAATTCTGTTGCATCCGGAGAAAAAAGGGAAGCAAATATTCTTCAGAAGTCTTATTTGGCCTGTAATTTTACTGCCTTCTCCATTATGTTTCAGAGAATCTAAGTAGTGAGTTCTGAACACAAAAATAGAATGTCTATGGTTTTATTCATATTTAGGAGCAGTAGTTTGAAGGAAGTGAAGCTGCAGTACTTTTCCACGTTACTTAGCAACTGGTATGAGTCAAGAAAAATCACTGAAACTCACAGGCACTGGTGGGAGCATGAAAAATGACATCTGAAAAAAAAAATCCTATGGGGTCTATCTACCTGTCTACTATCAACATGCTATTAAGAAACAAAATAAGGGTCATTCCTACATTAATGATGTAAATTCAGTTTTAAAGACTGTGCAGGGAGGTAACCACAGCACCTGGCACAGTGCCTATCAGATAGATTCTCCAGTCAGATTTATTGAACTGAATTATTAGGCAAATATTTTTGGCCTGCACAACTGATTCAGTTTATAGAAGGTAAGTTTGCACCTTTGCATTGACAACTGGGGGAAATTTATTAATAGCATGTTTATGGTTTGCCAAAATGAAAAATAGGAAATATTTTTAGATATTTAAAATGTCCCTAAAAATCCCCATATCTGAATATGCACAACTAAAATACAGAAGACTTTTAGGTAGGAAGAAATAAAGTATTTAATTTATTTTTAGTTGTTTATTGTCCCTATGCCCCTATCAATTTGCAAGGCTCTTAAGAACAGAGTCTTCCTAGGAACCATTCACTGGTATCAAGAATATGTAGGGAGGGGCTTCCCTGGTGGCGCAGTGGTTGAGAATCTGCCTGCCAATGCAGGGGACACGGGTTCGAGCCCTGGTCTGGGCAGATCCCACATGCCGCGGAGCAACTAAGCCCATGTGCCACAACTACTGAGCCTGCGCGTCTGGAGCCTGTGCTCCGCAACAAGAGAGGCCGCGATGGTGAGAGGCCCGCGCACCACGATGAAGAGGGGCCCCCGCTTGCCGCAACTAGAGAAAGCCCTCGCACAGAAACGAAGACCTAACACAGCCAAAAATAAATAAATTAAAAAAAAAAAAAAAAAAAAAAGAATATGTAGGGAGAAATATACCAGACGGAAAGAACAGCAAATAAAATAGGCCCTGAGGTAAAGCGAGCCTGTTTGTAGGGAAAACCTGCATGCACACGTTGAATATCAAGACTATGAGTTGCACATTTTGCATCCAATAAGTATTAGATGACTACATGAATAGTAATCAATACAAACAGTAACAATCAAACATAGGACATAATGTGAAATGAAAGGAGTAGACAAAAAAGAATATAAGACTGTTTAAAATGCTGGCTTTCAAACTGCAGGAGTAGAAGAGCTGTTCTCACTTGCAAAGGAAGCTTTAGGGCTGGGGCATGATGACCCATGCTCTTTTCTCCACGGTGGTAAATGCAGAAACCTAGTTTTGAGATGATGCCATCATAATGTGTTGGAGACTTTGTCAGCCTAGATTCATGAAGTGACCACAGGAGAAAGAAATGAGCTTTGGCCTGTTAAGCAACTTAAACGTGTGCCCTTAATCGCATAAGAAGTCTGTGGACACACTTCAGGGAGTCAACACATCCATTTAAATTATACACAAAATGTTGAGTGGATATGTATTTCTCTGAGAAGAATGTTCATAGTTTCATCAGAACTTCAAAGAGGTCCTTCATCTCTTTGCTATCATCACAACCTCTGGCAACCCCACAAAACAAGCAAACCAAACAAAGATCAAAACAAAAACAAGACACCTTTGTTTATATACAGGTAGAAGAATTTCACTCCAAGTTGCAATGAGTGACACTAAATTAAAATCCAAGTCGCATTACTAATCTTCATACTCTTCCTAGAGTAATGTGCTGAGTATATTTTATCTTTTCTAAATAGAGGGCATTTCTGCATTTAGTCATTTGTGTTTAACATTATCAAGTAATGAGATTCTAAAACTAATTCATCTCTTCACAAAAATTTAATAATATTACTGTAATGAAAAATTACAGAGGACAGGAAACCTCATGTGCCCACATTTACTTAGAATACTAGAGGTAACAGGGGTTGTGACTAAGAGCACAGCCTCAAAACACATCTTGGATTTGAATTCTGATTACAGGTAATTATGACCTTGGATGACTTACTTTACAGCCTTGTGCTGCAGTTTCCTCATCTGTAGAATTAGGATTGTAACAGTGCCTGCTAATAATTATTGTGAGAATTTAGTGTATGGGAAACAGGCAGTGTGGTATAAAGTGTAAGAGTTCTCATTTTGCATGGTTCTGATATGCAGTAGTTTCACTTACATGGTTTATTTAAGTAACATCAACCTCCCAAAACACATTTCAAATTTCAGTTACCATGCTATAGGAGTACTCGCATTAAATACAATCTTCACTGCTCACTCTTCAGTACAAAAACCACTACAGAAACAACAGATGTACATCAGATCGGTGGCCATTCACACTTCTTTCAAAGTCTGTTGGTGATTGGTCCCCGCACGTGTTATTCAGTTCACATACAGGAAGCAAAAGTGTTTACTTGGGTCTCCTCCTCTGGCAGAGAGAAACCCATGTGACGTTTTATAAAAATGGATAATTGAAAGAGGAAATTGGACAACAAAGATAAAAGGGCAGCAAATAAATAAAAATAATTAACACAAAGTGAAATTAGAATCATAATGTAAATGAAGTTCCAGGAAATAGCTATTAATTTATGTGAGTAAAATGGTTGTGAACAAAAAGGATTAAGATATCCCAGAGGAAGCAAGGCTGGCAAAAAACTTCATGTTAAAGAAATTCTCAGAGGTATTTCACAACATTGAAAGCAAAAAGGATGAAATGTTGGAAGCTGATCCCAATTTAGGAAAATAACAATCTGCCAAGGCACAGAAAAGATGCTCACTCTGTGTCACATATTTAACAACATGAAGTAGAAGGTAAGCAATGTCCAAACTGCTCCTGATAAGTCTTTTATAAAGAATAAAACTTTGATCCTCAATGTTTCAATGTTTTAAATTGCAATGTACTAAATGTTAATTTTAATAATTCTATTTTTCTGTACATCTATAACTTATAGTAAGAGAGTTTTAAATGTTTTGACAAAAAATTTTAAAGGTCATAGAACAATTGCAATGCTTCCCATGGATTATGATTTCTTTGCATGATTTCAGTTTATATGGTCATTTTTACAGTATGGCACTACCATGCAAAGAGCTGCCTGTATTAAATAAAAATTACAGATTATCGATATAATTTTATTTATTATATCATTATTATCTACCTTGGCCATTTTTCAGGGTTTTTTTCTACTGTTCGATTTCATCTTGCTTGTACAGATTTGCCTAAGTTCTTTGTTAATTAAAGTACCTAATTCTTTTCTGTTAAAATAGTTAAAACATATTCCCCTTTCAGATTTTAATTCATTCTTGAGCTTGAGTATGGTATTTTTTTCATGCAGAAATTTAAAATTTTTAATTAGTGAAATTGTTTAGCCTTTTCTTTTTGGCTTCTGTACTAGACATACTAGTTAGGTAGCCATTGAGAAACTGATTAACCTCTCAATTTTTTGTTTTATTATCTATAAAGATTACTACCTACCTCCGACGGTTATTGTGAGAATTAAATATGTGTATATGTGCTAAGTCTTACAACATGCTGTCCCATAGGAAGAACTGTGTATATCAAAGTTATTCTATTATTAGCAAGTACAAGTAAATCTATTAGACGTTGAATTAGAGCTAAAAAGACATGCTTGCTATCCTTAGAAAGCTCACAGTCTCGTGGGAGACAGAGGAGTGACAGTGCTTTTATAGTGGTAAGGGTTAGAATAGAGATGAAAAACACACAGGACTAACAGAGCATCCCTGAACATAAGCCAATCCACATTGTTGGCACCAGGAAAGTGATTCCAGAGAAGGTGACAATCATACTGAAATTAAGGTGAAGAAAGACTTTTAAAACAGTGACAACAGGATGTGCAAAGAAAGAAATGTGTACACAAAGAATGTCAAAATTTGGGAAGTACATGAGGCTGAAGATGGCTGGGAAAAAGTAAGGTGTCTGAGTGTCTGGAATTAATGCTACAAACACTCCAGTAAAGGAAGAAAAGGATACATTATAAAGTGTCAGGTAAATCATTATAGGAACAGTTGAAAGATACTGCACAGTAGATGGTCGTAAACGTATTTGCAATTTAGAAAAATCAACCTGGGAGTGAAAAGAAGATTGGTCAAGTAGAAACAAGACATAGCAAAACTAGGATGTCAGAAGCAGTTGGAGGAATGATCCACAGTAAAGATGATGGGAACCTGAATGAAGGCAGTAGTGATGGCTATGTGGAATGGGGAAGAATTGGGGAGACATTAAGAAAGTAAACCTACAGACTTGATACTAAAAGGGTTTCATGGCCAAAAAGAGGCTGAATTTAAAGGTGAACTCCTAAGAGAAAAAAAAAATCTGATTATGGAATTTAGTAGCATCCAATCTTATTGTAATATATGACCCTTCTTTTTAAAATTGATACTACTTTTAAAAGTAGGCTTAGCAATCTCTCTTTTATTTCAACTATACTGCAACATATTTAACTACAAATAAAGATATTTTCCTATGAAGATTACCTGGAGGAATTTTTTTAGAAAAAGCGACGAATTACATAACAGTGCTTTATCTCAAAAGGTTTATGTTTCTGTAACTAAGAAATTCTCAGCTCTTAAGAGCACAGTGTGCCATTCTGGATACACCTGATTCATGTGCATCTCAACACCCTTTTCATGAGGACCCCCCAGGAGAAAGTACTGTCTGACTTAACTATGAAGTATAGTGTACTCCTCCTTAGCAATTGTTTTGTTTGTATCTAATGGACATTGTAAATTTTACAACTTAGAAGCTTTTTTATTTATAAGTCAGATCTATTTTTGTGGCTTATCTACAGTAGACTTGCGGGTATTATGACATTTTTTTCCTTTTTTTCAATTCCACTTTGTTCCTACATCAGTTTTTTTCTGAAATGGCACTCTTTTTTCATTTTATGCATCCTTGTAAGATATATAAAATCATTTTGGAAACAATATGTGACATGCATAATAGATAAAAATAATTCCCATGGCTTGATTCTTTCTTCATTGGGAAATGTGTTTTCTATTCATTAAAGGCAGAAGAGACTCTTCTATCCCTTCCGTACACTCTGTCAAATCCTTCTATGTAGGATCACTTTCCAAGGAGGTGATGGTTTGGACATAAACAAACTTTACAGAAAAGTATCTGTGGTACACAGCTATTACCTCTATGATTCTGAAAGTTTTATCCAGTTCCTGCCTAGAACTATATCTGAGAAAATGATGATGACTTTTGATAAATGTGAAGGAGAACAGCCACTAGAGGTGCTCACCTACTGTAGAGACCAACGTCCTTCCTCACTATGTAGTCAGACTCTGGGCTGCCCCCTCTCAATTAATGTTAAGGCTGAGGTATAAAGTGTGAATTAGAGCAAAAGTTTCACTGATACCCACTGTTTGACATTCCCTGAGTATTTCTAAATGCTCCTTACAAAACTCTACTGGGAATTTCAAATTCATTATGCTATGGAAGAATGACCTAATTCAAAAGCATTTCTGCTTTGATAACTTACCTACTTTTAAAAATCACATTTCTTATTTCTATTTTCTGGCTGCATAGGAGATAATAGAGAACATATTTGACAGTGTAAAATATAATTGATGGTGATAGAGATAATCCTATAGCTTTGAACTAGAGCATAAAAATGACAAATCTATTACATGGGATTTTTTTTCTCCCTCTTTACATATTTGGTCCTAACATGGATATAATTCATATAAAGGCAGGATTATGATACAACAATTACTAGGGCTTAAAAGTCTGCTACTACAAAATGAAATGTATATTGTACATGACAACAGAGGGGAAGAGGCTGTCTTAAAGAGAATTGTGACATTTTCTTCCATGTATTCTCTTTAGGGTACAAGATCCTGCATTCATATTTTATCTTCTCAGCGTAAAAAAAAAAAAAATTGCTTGTAAACAAAACAAGTTGGAAGTAAATCCTATTCTCTTCCTAGTATTAGAGCTTGCTAAACTTACTCTCTTAATTAAGAATTAAGATCAATGAAATACATGATGAAACTGATTTTGGTGTGACATTTAAACAAGCTCCTCTACTATAGGAAAAAAGAAATTAAAAAATCTCTGAAAATGGGTTCCGGTAGACGATCATATGAAACTAAGTGGTCTCTCCTGGTCAGAAGTAACAGTGGAAGTAAGTTTTCAGGGGGCTTGGGTTATTTTTATTATTATTAATATCTAGGGAAAGTGCTAGATTTTGTAGCCACAGTTTCTCTATACTTGGTATATAAACTCTGATATTTCTTTAAAATAATGTTGAAGAGATTAAATTGAAACAATATGCTTAAAGGCTTTTGAGATATGTGTGGGAATTCTAGAACATGATGGCTGAACTTTGTTCCATTCTCCTTTGATTCTAATTCTATGGTACTTCCCTTTTATCATACAACAAATCCTGTCATCTTTGGGCAGTTGGGTGCAGCTGAGGCATGCATAAAACTGGTGAAGAATATCCTCATTAAGGCGCTAGATGGACTGGAGAACAGGGCAACCAACAAAAAGTTTGAGCTTTGGTTCCCAGGCAAAAGTCAAGGAATATGTGTGATTATTCCCTCACCGTAACTGCTCATTTAAAAAAAAAAAAAAAAGTACAAATGGTTGTTGAGTTTGTGAATTTAGTCTTTCCTGCTTTGACACTGCAAGAACATAGGGATTTTGGAGAGCAGCAAACTCTTCTCTGGGGCCTGTGCAGAGTACTGACAGCTTGCCCTTTAATGCAAGGAGATAGAGTCAAACTCCATTGTCTTTGTACTTTCAGGGTTTCCACAGCGAGGGGTACTCTCTTCAACAGACCCAAGTTTCTAGGAGCCCAGAAGAAAAATAACAGCCCACCAAAGGTGGCCCAGCAGCCAAAGAGATGGTAATCAGGCAGAGTAATCAGAGCATACACTTAGTGAAACTGAACTATCTAATGAGCGAAGGACTGAATAAAACAAAAACAAACAAACAAACAAACCAACCAAAAAACAGGAAAAGAACATAAGGAGATCAGTGAGCGGCACAAAATCCAAAACTCAAACCAAAACAGAAAACAAAAAACACCCCCCCCACACACCTCAGCAGTAACTAAAAATAATAAGAGCCTTCCCCTTCCCCCAAGAAAGCTACTCTGGAGATTAAAAGCATAATTTCATCTCAAATTTAACTTCAAGAATCAAAGGACAGAGTGGGCTCTATTGAGATCCAACTATGAGATCTAGAACAAGAGTTAGCAAAGTTTTTCTGTCAAGGGCCAGATAATAAATATTTTGGCTTTGTTGTAGCTTGCAAGTAGGATAAGGTCTCAGGTCTTGACAATAAGTACAAACACAAAGACAGTTTTTCAAAAATATTTAATAAGAGAACATTCATAGTAGCAGAAAATAAGATGAAGGCCAACAAATAAGTAAATGACTGACTAGATTAGAGTACATCTATACCATCTTCATATAGTATATGTTATAATATATAATTTACCCAAGGGACATGGTGATAGCTTTTGAGTAGAGGGGAAAGCTCAGGAAGGAGGGAGGGCCCAGACACTAAAAAAAAAAAAAAAAAAAAAAAATTCATCAAAACCCACGTATAAAAAGAAAATCTCATAAAACATTATAGTTATAATATTATTGCATTGTTTGTATCCAGTATGTTATGTTTACCCTTGCTCTGCTCAAAAGATCGTTATTTACACCAGACAGTCACATGAGGAATGATGCACTTGAAGTCTAAGAAGATTGGAGGATGGATGTTAGAGAAAGAAAGTCCTCAGGAATTGCATGAGTCAGTCACCTCATTATATACACTTGAGGGAATTATCAGGCAATAGGCTGTAGAGAACGTGAGCAGATCTGCAACGTATTAACGGGCAGTGCAAAATAATTTTACTTAGGATTTCTAAAAGCGTTTAAAAGAAACCAGTCCCAGCGTCATTATGCCAGTTCTGTTTGTGCATGACAAGCCAGGTCACACAGGTTTGTCTTTGTCCTGGATCGGTGGGTAGTTCACAATCAAAATCAAAACAACAAGAAACAGCACTGAAGGACACGCACTTGGAAGACCTCGAAATCTTTTCTAGTTCTAAGGTAATGCTCTAGCTGTTGCATCTGCTGATGGCTCTTAAGGGTTCTCTTTGGGGTCTTAGCCTAGTATTTGACTTATTTTTTCTATTCTAACAATTGTGGTTCAGTTTCTCTGAACAAACAACAAATCACAAACAAACAAACAAAAAATACTACCTAGCATTTAGCAGGATGAGTTTGTTAATGTAAAAAAGATTTTCATTACTGTAGGAATAGCATGCATGTCAACTGGAACAGATACCAGTTTTTGATGATTTTAATAGAATTCTGGTGCCTTACATTGCATTGTCTCCTTTCCAACACAACGCAGTCACTAATGGTCATGAATTCAAACACAAGTACAGAAAATAAAGTAACTCGGGATTTGCCTTTGAAGATAAGGGCATGGGTGTTTGTGTGTGTGTGTGTGTGTGTGTGTATACACTTCCACCATGTTGACTTGTACATCTCTTCATTTGGTTTGTTTTTATTGTTTTTATCAGAAATATAAGACTGCTATTCAAAATGACCTCTGACCATGCATTTAATAGAAATCAGTCTGTGCTACTATTGATATTCCGACCTCTAGAAAGAAAAAAATAATGAACTGGTGAAATCAGTTTCGCTGAAATTTTGGTAGCAGGGGAAGCCATATGACTGACATTACAAGTGTGATGGGGAAGAAGGTGGTTTTTATATATATAGTAATAACCACAGAATAAAAAGGGTCTGGGGGAAATACAAACATACCAATGCTCTTTATATTTTATAGAAATATTTCCTCGGTATTTCTTTGGTTTAAGATCTTTGACTTTTCCTCCAGTTTTCAAAGCTTATTTCATCTCAGGCATTCTAAATGGCAAATGTTAAGCTTTTTTATGAATATGTATTTATATTCTAAAATTTCAGTCTCTTGAAGACCCAATACTAAACATTCTGAGGTGTTTAGGGTAAGTTCCTTTCATTGCTTCTTTGTTAATCTATTTGATGTGACTAGCATTTTAACTAAAAGAGAATAAGTTTAATAATATAAATATATCTTCCTTGGTAAGTAGGAAAAAGGTGCAAACAGCAAATGATGACTCTTAACCAATCTGACTGAATTTTAATTACAACCCTACCTCTTGCTAGCTCTTTACATTCGAGCAAGTTTTAAAATACCTCTGCTACATTCGAGCAAGTTTTAAAATACCTCTGCTACACAATTTTTTAATCACAAAATGAGGATAATAATATAACCTAAAGCACAGTCCTGTTGTAAATAATAGGATAGTACATGGATAGGATAAACAATAGGATAATATATGTAAACATCTTGAAAAAAATCCTTACATAAAGTGCTCAATAAATGCTATTATTGTTATTACATGGTAAATATGTCTCTTTCTTAGAACTTCCAAGGCAAGCAGCCAAATGTGAGAAATACTCTTTCTGTCATTTAGTTTCACTACTTCATTTCAAATATTTAAAATTAACATTCGGTTCCTATGGATCTTTATTCAAGTTGGCCAGAAACAGGCTTTAATACCTCCAGAATAAAGCCAGAGATATAAACAAGGAGATTCAGATGAAGAAGTGAGGGCCAAGAGATATAAACAAGGAGATTCAGATGAAGAGGTGAGGGCCAAGAGAGGATTAAGACACACAGTTAAAATTTACTGAGTATCTGTACTTCCTTAAGTTATTAATCTAGGTAAGGCTTCTCAGAGACACCCACCTTATGTGTTTCAAATAGTTTAAACCCTAGCTGCCATCACTCTTAGTTAAAGGTTGAGGTTACTGCTGATTTAGCCTTTATCCTACCATTGCAAGAGAAGCTATTTCCTAGGAATAAGCTTTCACTCCATGTTACATGGGTGGTTCATGGCATTGTGTTCCTTCGCCAGTGAAAAGATAGGTACAGCATATCAAGCTGACATATTCTTTAGGTATTGTAATGGACTGAATTGTGTCACCCCAAAATTTGTATGCTGAAGCCATAATACCTTGTACCTCAGAACATGACTATATTTGGAGATAGGGCCTTTAAAAAGATAACTAAGGTTAAATGAGGTCATAATGGTGGGGCCCTAATCCATTAAGATTGGTGTCTTCATAAGAAAAAGGAGACACCAGGGGCATACACACAGAGGAAAGTCCATGTGAGCACACAGCAAGGAGGTGGCTGTCTGCAAGCCAGGGAGAGAGGTCTCAGGGGAAACCGAGCCTGCCTCCAAAACTGAAAGAAAATAAATTTCTGTTGTTTAAGCCACCCAGTTTATGGAATTACTTATGACAGTCTTAGCAAACTAATATAATATTAAACATGAAGGGAAAGGACTCCAGGACACGGATGTATTGCCATTGTGCAATAGTTCTTACTGTGTTATTGTGATGATTCCCAAAACAATAATATCTGGATAGGGAGGTATATGGAGAAATCTTCCACAAATACCAGGAGCCCTTTACATTCTATGTAATGTTTCTCCAATTAATAGAGGAAAAACATCCTATGGACTTTGCTTTAATTACTTCTTCCCATACCCTTATCTCCCAGTACTAACCTAAGCATGCAGGGGCTTGGGAACTGTAGGCAAGTGAGATTAAAGGACTGCTTCTTCTGTCTCCAGGCTTCTCTATAAGGGTCATAAAACCTGGAGCTGAGCTGAGGCCAAATACTGCTCTCTAGCCAGTTCAAGACAATACTAGATGAATAACACAAAAGGGCTTAGATTTCAGCTGCTTTGGTCAGACCTGAAGAGCCTAGGAGACCTAAGTAGTACTTACCATTTCTATCACTCCCACAAAATTCTCTAGGAAGTGTAGGCTCTCCTCCTACTTCCTGTGTATGAGTAGCTGTTTTTCCACAAATCTTGAGGCTCAATGCCATCAGGTCTTTTAGTGGCTGATATATCAGCTTCTGGTCATATTAAAACTGAAGAATGAAAGCCTTCTGAACTCCATATAGCATGGATCTCCTTCTCTTTGAATTTTCCCCTTTGCCTATCTTCTTTTAAATTCTGGTTGAAGGGCCTACAGATTTTGAATAGCAGTTGTGTGGAAATGTGACACATAGTAGCCAGATGGGTTGGACTTACAGCCAGATGGGCTGGAATTAGAGTTCTTGGATTACAAGAACTCCAAAACATCTGTACCAGCTCAAGTTCTACTAAGTCATTACTTAGTAGGATGTAGATTGCATCATGCTACCAAATGTTGCAACCATCCTCTCTTAAGGAAGAATCTTGCAGGATCTTGATCACTATTGCCTTTAGTATGGTTATTAAACCCATCCTATCTCTTTAAAGTTACCTCTGCATCACTTGCTGTGGAACAGGTTTCTAGAGCTTACCCAAAATCAGTTTCCTGTTCTTCCTGGGCACAAAAAGACTGAGATTTCTAGGTAGGCTTCAATTCTCAAAACAATATTAGGAAGCTATCAGTTTTATCTCCATCTTACACATGAAGAAACTGAGGTATCAATATAACAACATAACGACTTGTTCCAGGTCACCAGCTGGCTGGTGGACCTGACACTCAAACGCAAGCAGTTTCCAAGCCTGCATCCTTAAGCACCCATCTATTGCCTACTGCTCTTTTTGCACAAACTAATTTCTCAGATTCCTTTCAGTCTCATGTTGTATTCCACAAACTTGTTTATCATTTTAACTGTGGTAAAATTACATTGGTTAAAAACACTGTAGAGGAATGGTAAAGCGTAGGCAGGTTGTGAATGGTAGATAAGGAACCTGTCCGAACAGGAGGGTAATTTAGCTTTTAATGTAGGAAATCACGTTGGAAACTCCACCTCCTTACTAGGTGGACAAATATTGCTATTGGACCTATCAAATACTCAAGTAAGAAACTAATTAGACATCTGATTCAAAGAGCAGTAAATGACTTTGAGTATGTATCTGACAAAATGGCCATTTAATTGATGAACATCTTCCTAACTAACCTTGGATCATTTCTTTAAGCTTAGGCACCTTGTAAAATGCACCAAAGGGAGCACATGTTCAGTTAAGCTACAGGCTATTAGAGATGATCTAAGCCTGGCATCTCCCTCTTAATATTACACTATCACAGCCTGTCAGATTTTACCTTTGGATTCCTGGATTTATGAACAGATCTTTCTCTGCACTGTTTCTATTTTCAGTTCAGACTCCATACTTATTGAATCAGGAAGAACTTTTAAAGGAGATATTTATGTCTAGCTAATCTGACATCTGACTCTTCTAGGAGTTCTTACTTGCTTCAAAGCCTCCTAACTAGTTTCCCTGATTCTATTCTTGATTCCCTCTATCCATTCTCCAAACAGCATCCAGGGTGATTCTAAAAGTGATAAATAAGCACATAAGTAAATAAATTAAATCATGTCATTTTCTACTTAAATCCCTTTAGTGGCTTTCCTTCACATTTAAAATAAAATTTCAACCCCTCATTATAGTCTACAAAGCTCTACTTTATCTCATCACGGGTTACGCCATGGGAAATCAAGACTTACTATAAAGCTACATTAATCAAGATAGTGTAGTATTGGCAAAAGAATAGACAAATAGACCAACGGAACAGAATATGGAGCCTATAAATAGAACCACACAAAATATTACCAACTGATCTTTGACCAAGAAGCAAATGCAATTCAATGGAGAAAGGATAGTTTTTTCAACAGATGGTGCTGGAACAATTGTATATATACATGCAGAACAATGAATGTAGACATACATATTACACCTTTTGCAAAAAAATAAAAAGTAGATTATAGACATAAATGTAAAACACACACACACACAAAATCTCCTAGAAGGTAACACAGGAGGAAACATAGATGCCCTTGGGTTTAGATACCACACCAGACATACTCTCTATGAAAAATCAAACAAAACTTGGACCACATTGAAATGAAAAACTTCTGCTCTGTGAAAGAAACTTTAAAGAGAGTGAAAAGACAAGCCACATACTGGGAGAAAATATTTGAAAACACACATCTGACAAAGGACTGATAAAGTATACAAAGGACTCTTAAAACTTAGCAGTAAGAATACAAACAGCTCAATAAAAATAAGCAAAAGATCAAAGCAAGCATCTTGCCACAGAAGATACATGGATGACAAAGAAGGAAATGAAAAGATACCCAACATTTCATGTCCTTAAAGAATAGTAAATTAAAACAGCATTGAGATATCATTACACACCTGTTAGAATGTCTAAAATACAAAACACTGACAAAATGCCAGTGAAGATGTGGAACAGTACGAACTCTCATTCTTTGCTGGTGGAAATGCAAACTGGTATTCATTCTGGAAGACAGTCTTGCAGCTTCTTAGAAAGTTAAACATAATCTTATCGTATAGTCCAGCAATTGTATTTTTACCCAAAGGAGTTGAAAATTTACATCCATACAAAAACCTGCACACAAATGCTTATAGCAGCATTACTGATAATTGTCAAGACTTCAAAGCAGCCAAAATATCCTTCAGTAGGTGAATAGATAAACTGTGGTCCACCTATGCAATGGAATATTATTCAGTGCTAAAAAGAAATGAGCTATTAAGCCATGAAAAGACAGGGAGAATACTAAAAATATTTTGCTTAATAATAATGCACATTATTAAGCAAAAGAAGCCAATCTGAAAATTCTATATACTATAATTCCAACTATATGACATTCTGGAAAAGTCAAAACTATAGATACAATAAAAGGGTCAACGGTTGCTAGGGCTTGGGTGGAGAGAGGAAGGGATGAATACTTGGAACATGGGGGATTCTTAGGTTAGTGAAACTATTCTATATTGTAATGGTGGATATACGACTTTATGCATTTATCAAGACTCTTGGATCTATGCAACACTAAGTGTGAATCCTTAATATAAACTATGGGCTTTAGTTGATAATAATGTATCAGTAATAGTCTGTCAATTGTAACAAATCATGTAACATTAATGCAATATAATAATAAAGAAATTTGTGGGGGGAAAAGAGGTGGCATATGAAACTCTGTGTTTTCTGCTCAGTTCTTCTGTAAAACTGAAATTGCTCTAAAAAATAAAGTTTATTAATTAAAAATATATGACATATAGCTAAGTAATGATGTACTTGATAAATGCCATTAGAAATCAGAGAAGGAATATATGAGGGTAGCCTGGAAATATCTGTCCATTGATGAAGGTGGGATTTGGGATTTGGATAAGGTCTCCAAGTTGCTTAGAATGTAGGTAGGTAGAAAAGAGGAAAGCATTACAGATGAGGAGAACAAATATAGCACAAGCTGGTGAAAAATTCTTTGAAATGTTACATAAGCTATCAAAATGACCACTGAGGTCACCTGCTGCTACGGTCTGAATGTTTGTGTCCCCCAAAATTCAGATGTTGAAATCTTAATGTCTGATGTGATGATATTAGGAACTCGGGCCTTTGGGCTCTGTACTCATGAAGGGAATTAGTATTCTCATAAAGGGGTCCCACAGAGCTCCCTAGCCCTTTTCACCATGTGAAGTTACAAGCCGAAGTCTGCAACCTGGAAAAGGGCCCTCCACCTGACCAGGCCTGTGCCCGGATCTTAGACTTCTAGCCTCCAGAACTGTGAGAAATAAATTTGTCCTTTACCAGCCACTCAGTCTGTGGTATCTTGTTAGAGCGGCCTGAATGGAACAAAACACCTGCTTTTTCAAAAGACTCGCCACTAGTGTTTGTCAAGATTTTTTTTCAGAAACAGGATGAGCTTTCTTCCTCCCAAGTACTGAGGATGGACTCGTGTATTCATTCAATTAGGCAGCATAGGACAGACTAAAGTCAACTGGTCTGTTGGGTGACTGAAAGTGGTCCTGAGCTGTATCCTATCTCTGTCAACTACAGCCACCTGTGTAATTAGGAAGGGAACATTTTACCACCACCAAAAGGAATGCGAACATAAACAAAAGGACCTACTAGTTGACAAATTTTTCAGTCTAGGTAGCAGCTGTTTCTGTCCCTTCTCCCACAACATCCCCACCACTAAACCCTGGCCCCCAGCGTCACAGTTTCTTAGTAAGTATTCTCTGAAACAACCACACCTAGGTGCTTTCTCCAATAAGCTCCCACTTAAACTCCATGGTAATTTATAACCAAATCACACAAGCATGCTCCCTATTAAGAAAAGACATTATAATACATATGCCAAAGGTTTAAAATGACTGCAAAATTCTCAAGCTTAGAAAAATGGGAAGCTTCTGGCAATTGGATTAGGTCCAATTAGGTCTTTCAAAGCTAATTATGGGTCTCCTGGCCCTGCACTGGATCTAGCCTGGATTCCCTACCTTCAATTTCCCCCGCCCTCCCCACTTCCCTTAGGAGACCACATAGATGTCCTTAGCAGCCGGCGCTCAGACCTTCCAACATTGCTCTCCTGGGCCAGATAAAGATTTGTTTGTTCTTTGCAGGAAGGAATATGTGAAAAACTAGGCGCATTTATTACCACGACATCATTTTAGCACTTATGTTCCAGTCCCAGTGACTAAATGGTCATTAGTTTGTGTAATTCTCACAAAAAACTCCGTGAAGTGGGTACTAGTATCACCTCCATGTCACTGGGGACGAAAGAGGCACAGAACGGTTAAATAATTTAACCAGTCAAAGAGTTACTAAGGATGGTTTTAACCCAGGTGTTGTGAGTTGACCACGTGCTTACCCCTTCGCTTGCATGGTGATGGTCGGTCATCCTTGGGATGAAGGCGGGCTTGCGGGGGAGGCCCACTGAAATACTTGCGCCTGACTGCCTGCTGGAAGAGCGAGGAGCTGGAGGAGCCCGGGAAAGCGGTGCCGCACCCGCCCTGAGCTCCTGCGATCTGCGCATGCCTGACGGCCCCGAGACATTGACCCCACGTTCGGCGTGCCCTACGTGTGCGTGCTGGAGCCTCTACGTGCCGCCTGCCCCACGTACGCCCCAGTCCCATTTGCGCCTGCGCAGGCCTCCACGTGATGTGGGCCTGACGTGCCACCTGGCTCCACATGCGCTTGCCTGGGCCTACATGTTCGGACCGCGGGTGGGGGCGGAGCCTGGTCGGAGCTCCCCCTCGGGGTTCCGGTTAATTGGCGTCCCTGGTGGGGCACAGACCTCACAGCTGAGAAGTTGCCGTTGGGCAGCCACAGCCCTGACCATGGCGCTGGCAACAGAGTTCCTCCGAACCTCTCGGCTTTCCGGGACTCGCGACCCGGCGCAGAGGCCCGCGGGTAGGTGCTCCTGACCTCTTTGGGGACTTGGCGGGGGTGGAGAAGCGAGCCAGGGCTCCCGCGCAGGACAGGTGGGCGGCCGAGTGCTGGACACGCCCTGTACCCACCGGGCCCCAAGCGCCCGCAGTGAATAGCCGGCCCTGCGACTTCTAGAACCCGGCAGAGCGGAGGCCACTCGGTCGGCGGCCACGTAGTGTAGGCGGATGGGATTCCCTTCTGGCTAATGGGTTGCTCTCACAGCGCAGCTTATGCTTTTTACTCAGACTTTAACTTCACGGCGTGTTTGTCTTTGTGCACGGTGTGCCTGGCACTCGAGTAGGTTTCCTCAGCATTACTTGTGGCAAGTACGAAGATATCTGGAATTTGTAGAGCTCTTTGTCCCGTCTCAGCCTTTAACCTTGGCTTCCTCCGCAATATGACTAGGGATAGAGTATCTCTCTCGCCTGCTGCGTTCTCTAGGCTGTTAGGTTTCTGATGTCAGGCTCCTCTCCCCAGACCCTTCCTGGGGGAGATATAAATTCTCTTGGTAGGAACTTAGCGTGAAATATATTAGTTGCACTTATTGTGGATAAATAATATTTCGATGTATATAAGTTTTTGACTTTCTAATGCTGACAGGATATTAGGAGAAAAGTTGGTAGATGTCATCAACCAGGTAAATGTTATCTTTGGGGGGCATTTTGCCTAGGAGCTTGGTTTCTTCAAATGTGCAAACCGGTGAATTGAATCAGATGAGCAGTTCTAAAATCTTGGTTCTGGCATATCTGTAACTCAGTAAATGGGTGTGATTCATATGACTGTTAAGATGTCCGGATAACAGCTCTTTTTTTCTTGTAGATAAATTACAACTCTTCCCCTTTCTGAAGCTACAGTTTGGGGTGATCTAGGTATTGGGTTCTCCATCTGACAAAAGGCTTTCATTTGCAAAATGCCAACGAGTAAAACTGTCTGATTCAAGGCAACAGTGGTCAGCGAATGGCTGAGGTCAAGTGGATGCGTCCAGTCTTGCATTTGAGTTACTGATTTTCCTTTTAATCTTCAAAATGCTAATGATAAATTGAAAGAGAACCACCTTTCATTTGTACCGATCTAAGAAAGACCTTGATACTGGCCTTACTCTTCTCCCATTTGAAAGATTCAGATAAGCACATGATGACAAAATTCTGAATTTTGCCTTGTTTTACATTGTAGAATGAGTTTATTTCACTATTTAAGAATTTAAAACCTCGTCAAATGATAATTGCAAATAGTCTTGAGAAGTCTTTAGGTTCACTGAGTGAAGGAAATTGCCGGACTGCACTTAGTGGAAAACATGGCACCTGTTTTCTCTAACAGCTGACATACTAATTCTGGGTTGTGGGTGTTTGTGAATACGTTCCTAGATGATATTCCTAAGGGAGTATGTGTTCAGAAGTCAAGTTGATGGTTCTCAGTGGGAGGAGTGGAAGTGATGGTTAGTGGATTCGAACCCCAAAAAGACCACTGCCCGCTGCACACAAGGTACAGTGGGCAGGGAGGGCCCACTGTAATTTCTCGCTTGTCCTGTTTGCTAGAGTTGGATTCGCTATCTGCTGGCATTTGTTTATCCCTCTGCCATATTTAAGCGCTCGTCACAGTCCTAGTGACACAGCAATGGCAGCCAGTGTTTCTGAGTTCCTAGGGCTGCCATAATAAGGTGGCACAAACTTGGTGGCTTAAAACAACAGATTTATTGTCTCCCAGTGCTGGCAGCTAGGAATCCATAATCAAGGAGTCAGCAGGCCTCAGTTCCCCCGAAGAGTCTAAGGGAGAATCTTTCCTTGCTGGTTGTTTTCAGCAATGCTTGGTATTCCTTCACTTGAAGATGTCACAGCAATCTCTGCCTCTGTCATTTTGCTGTCTTCTCCCTGTCTTTTCTCTTATAAAGACACCAGTGCTATTGGATTAGGGACAATCATAATGACTTGATTGATTACATCTGCAAAGATCCTGTTTCCAAATAAGATCGCTTTCACAGGCATCTGGGTTACGACTTCAACATATTCTGGGCAGAAACAATTCAAGTCAGAGCACTTACTGCTCCTCTTCTGTGTGGTCTGGCAAGTGGCTTTGTACTTTTGATTCTCTAGTTGTAACTCTTCTGTACCCCTAAGGGGGCTGTAAAGACCAGGGACATGATTTACGTAAAAGAAATAAGGTCTTACACCAATCTTCAGCCAGTATTTCAAAGATACTTATTTTTTAACATCGACACATACAGCAAGAAAATGGTATGATGTTCTGTTATTCCTTTCTGTTGTAACCAAATTCTTTGCATTTGCCTGGTATCACTTTTCTGGGGAGCTCAAAGTAATCCCATATGCTCTCATTAAGCTGTTTGATTTAAAGCAGGGGCCAGTTCTTTTGTTTATGAACACTTAATTGTTTTTGTTAGTAGAAATTTATTTTACGTTATTTTACCAGTCTGCAGCCTTTACCTGTTTTCAGTGGCAATCTCAGTCTTCAGCATGAAATCTAAATGCCATATAGAAGGAAAAGTAAACTTTGCTTTAGCAAGAACAATATTCAGTAAATGCGTTGTAGTCTTGATCATAGTATAGGAAGGTTTTTCCACTCAGGGCACCCAGTTTTAACACCCATAACACTTTTTTTTTTTACATTTATTTTCATGAGTTTCTGGTTACTGTCTAATAAATATGGTTCTTTTATCTTGACAATTCCGTAATGTTTTTCAAACCTCTTTTGGAAAAATTCTTAGAACTCTTATATCCTAAATGTTTTAGGCCTAAACATATTTTCTGATAGAGTTGAATGGTCTGCTATGTCACATCTTGTCTTCTGTGTCCTGATAGTCTTTAGTAGATTGAATACTCTTTGGAGTTTGACACCATCATCCATCCAGGTGGTAAGAGTAGGTAAAGGGAGAATTCATTTAGTGGGGACCATTTAGATGAGTTCAGAGGAAGGAGGAAGCATAGAAATGCCTCCCTTTTAATAACTTAAATGTTAGAATAGATTTAGACTTCTAAAAGTCATGAAGTTAATACATAGTTTCCACGATACCTCACGCCAAGTTTTTTATTAACATCTTACATCAGTATGGTATATGTAACAAGTAATGAACTGATATTGAAATACGATTATTAACTAAAGTCCATATTATTTAGATTTCCTTAGATTTTACATAATGTCCATTTTCTGTTCCAGGATTCCATCCAGTATTATACTACATTACATTGAATTGTCATGTGTCTTTAGGTTTCTCTGTGCTGGAACACTCCCGTATTTTTGATTCCACATCCAATGATTCCTGGTCACTGTCCTAGCCACTTTGCATATATTTTCTCATTTGCTCCTCACAGTAACTGAGAGAAGTAAAATTAGTTCTGTTTTGCAACAGAATAGTTACACAGTTTGTCCAAGGTTGCATTATTAGAAAATGATGGATCCACGGGTTGAACCCAGGGCCTTGAAACTCTGAACCCAGGGCATGGGGTGTATGATTTTGTTCTAGTTTAAAGTCTGAGAATGAAAATCAAATTGTTACATATTCATTTAGAGTTTGTTTAGTAAGTCTGTATGTTCATCTTGCATTGGGATCCAATTTTATAATGTGTGTATTGATCTACTTTTAAGGATTTTAATATCTCACTATTTGATGTGATACAGAATTTTTTTTGCCCTTAAGTAGTTTTCACAGCAGGACCATAATTGATGTTGAATGTGTGGATCATAGTTGACGCTGATTATCCCCTTGTAACTTTTGAGTAAATGTAATTTAGCATGACGTGTCTGCTTTATGACGATTTTTTTAAAGGAATTATAATTATTTAGTGTGCATTCTTAGCAAAGATGATTTTTAGTAGTATTACAGATGTTATCAGTGTTTAATAAAAGGTATTACAGATGTTATCAGTGTTTAGTAAAAGGATTAAACATCTGAAACAATGTTAAACTTTTTTTGGTTGAACCAAATACATAGGAAGGATAGGTCCTTCTTTGAATAGCTATTTTTTCAAGCAAAGAGAAGGGTGAGATAGCTTGAAAATGTTAGCTAGCTTAGATTCATATAGTGCTTAAGAGCATGTGTAGGATGCTGTATAGCATAAAACAACTTATGAGCCCTCTTGCTAAACCTTCTAAAAGCTTGTCTCTGACAGGGTCATATTTGTTCCTGTGCTTCATTTCTTAGTTATAGATCTCTTCTAGTCTGTTGGGTATTCAATGTTCATATCTAAATGGAGGTAAACTCCCTAGGATTTACTTATCCTAGGATTACTCTGAATTCCTAGGATTACTCTGAATTCCTAGGATTGCTTATATCCAAAACTAACCTTAAACAGTGTTCAACACTTGAATCAGTAATTGAAGAATTCAGCCTACAAAGATTAAATCTAATATCCAGAGTTATTGAAACTGGTCACTGGACTCTTTGATTTTTTTGGTTGTGATGCGCTTAGAAGACACTTGACTGGGTGTAAATAAGGAAGCATCAAGATGTACGATAATGACAAATTTTAAAGACTTGTCCACATCATATGCAGGTGAAATTTGAGGACAAGCTGAAGCTTAAATTCTGATTGCTTGACTTAAAATGTTCACTGTATGTTTCTCTGGTCTCTTGAATACTGTTTAGAAATAAAAATAACTCATCCTACTGGGTTAATAGTCTGCTATACCAATATTCATTTCAACTCTTATTTTATCTTAGGTGATAAATATGTAGCTTCCATTCAGCATGCAGTGGATCTGTATTATTTGGCAAAATCAGCATTAAAAAACAGGTTAACCTGGTATAGGTATTGGCATGTTTACTTGTCAAGACCAGGGCCCATGATGTATTAAAGTACTTGTGTGAACATGATCTAGTTCGGGTGTGTGGGTGATCATGCTTGAGGGGAAATGCTAAATGCTGAATTGTATTATGTCTGGAGGAATCTGGAAACAGTGTGTGGTTCACAGGTGCATACTATTCTGTTCTAACCTGTTAAATCTTCTGTATGGTGTTATTCAACCTGCAAAACTTCGATTTCAGGCAGCAGGTTAATATGGGGAAACTCACTCTTTACCTCTAAATTCCCCTGGGGAGAGTATCCTTTTTCCATGTCATTGAGGCTTATATTTCCCTCTTCATCAGCACTTTTATCTCCTTCAAGTTGTCTTATTAATCTCAAATTAGTAAATGACCTAGCCTTACCTTTTAGAATTTGTAGGCTAACATATTTACAGCTCAAGCGTTAGGATTTTTGTTTCATCTTCAATATTATTCCTAGTCCAGAAGTCAGTTTTACTGGGATTTAAAATGCAGTCTGATTTCTACAAGTTTAACTCTGCCTTTCTTTCCTGTGTTACCTCTTAAACATGTGTATATGGATAGTATTTATCATACCAATTTATTATTCCCTATCTTACTTCAGGAAAAGTGACTGATAAATTTGTATTTCAGTAGTTTAGCTAAAGATTTACACGTTCTAGAATTGTTTTTTTCTTCTAATGCTTGTGGTTCTCTTAAAGCTATCTCACTTTTCTAAGTCTCCAATGAAATATTAACACTAAAATTATTTGATAACTGATTTTTAATGTTTAAGTTTTATGAAAAGGTAGTATAAATTTACTAGCAATATAACTGAGGTGTTATGGACTGAATGTTTGTTACTGTACAAAATTTACATGTTGAAGCCCTAAGCACCAGTGTAGCTGTATTTGGAGATGTGATCTCTAAGGAAGTAATAACTAAGGTTTCATAGGGTCATAAGGGTAGGGCCCTGATTCAACAGAATTAGTGTTCTTAGAGCGCTCTCCTCGGCTTCCCCAACAAGAACCAAAAAAAAAAAAAAAGCCATGTGAAGACATAGTGAGAAGGCAGCTTTCTTCAAGGCAGCCAAGAAGAGAGTTTTCACCAGGAACCAAACTAGCCAGAGCCTTGATCTGGCATATCTATCATCCAGAACTAGAACAAATTTCTGTTATCTAAGCCACCCAATTTTAAGTAGTTGTTTTTGTTGTTGTTAGGACAACCCGACCAGAATAATACATGAGAGCAAGTTTGTTGAACTCAGCCTTAATTTCCTCAAAGTAAGATTTAGCTACTATTTCGAAGAAGTTCATTAGGATTAAATGAGAGAAAGCAGAGCCTTATCACATTGAAGTACTCAAATATTAACAATAGTAAAAGGAAGATTTGAAAAAATTATTAGAGAGTAGATATTGCATTCATTTAAATGTCAGTTATAATCTCTGGTATTTTAGGAAGTTGTGTTGCTAACACTCATTTTATTTGGACATTGTGGATGGAGGTAGTACTGCTACTCATGGGTTTTAGACACCAGGAATGACCTGGGCTTATTTTGAGATTCCATCAAAAGCCTGTTTGTGGCTCCTTCCAGTAGAGACTAACCTTATTACCTGTGGTAAATCTAGTTCCAGCTTGACTTATCTAGTTAATTCTCCGTAATTCAATTCTTGAAACTGCTTGCAAGCTATCTGGAAGACTGGCAACAATTACTTTCCTTGTTAATACTTGCTTATGAAGTCTCTAAGTATTTTGAAAATTAAAAACAATCTTACTGATTATTTTAAACTAAGAACATAGTAATGGGTAAGTTGTAAATCACACCTTTTTGGTATTGGGATACAAGTACAGTAAGTGGCTTTATATATGTGTATATTAGAAGCTTTTCATGGTAAAGATGTTAAAATTGCTAGTAACTATGTAACAGTTATGCTATAAGTGAACAAGGCATATGGTTCACTGCACTCCTTATATTTATTACAATACGATGAATTACAAATGATCCACTTAAAACTTATGACTAGTTCATTAAATGGAGTTTTAATATTCTTCAGGAAATTATGCTTTCACTTTACACATTTATTTTATCAGAAAAGGTAAGGAGGCAATCTTAAGTAGTAGTTTCTCTAATTTTAATTCCCCTTAGTTCCTTATTATTCTCCTGGTGCATATTGTTTTCCTTTTAATAATATTTAAGGACAATCATAACTTCTCATTCTCTGACAAAATAGCCGAAAAATAAAGGAAGGAATATACTTGACAAAAACGTCAGCCTAAAAATTAGCACCACTGAATTTTTTAGAGGCTCCCTGAAAAGGGTAACATATAAAAGCAAGGCCAGCAAGGTCATGATTGAGTCAGTTCCATTGACTTACTGAAAACTAAGGTCAATTATCTTGTTTCTCCTTTTCTTTGTAGTTTTGGGAAATATCAATTAATACAATGGGGAATGTGATAGGAAAACTTTGAAACCTGTTTTCTTTTTCATTTGGCTAAAATCTTCATTTCTGGGCCCACCTTATCTTTGCAGTAGGTCTTAAGTTCTTATTCAGAAGCAAATGGTTAGTTTTCACTGTTCGAAATGTACTTAACTCATAAGCCTGCATAATAGGAAGCTTAAAATATATATTAGTCTATTGCTGAAAATGTTTACAGATAATATATCTAAAAGACATATATAAAGTTGATAAATACCTTGAAGTCACGTAGACTCTGAGGTCAAATCTCATTACCACCTCTCATAAAGGTTGTAACTTTTATTTAACCTGAGTCTGTTTTCTTTTTCTGAAATAAAGATGATACCTACCTCCGAGGGTTGCTATGAAGATGAGAATTTGTGAAAGGAACTTATACATTGCCTTGCATATAACTGATACCTGCCCCAGGTCCTGCCTGAACTGCCCCCACTCTTACCCCAAACGCCAGCTGCACTCTCTGATTTCACTCCTCTTCTCTCACTTGCTTATGCCCCTCAGGCCACGGTGGCCCCACTCCTGCTCTAGCAGAGCACATGCCCCCTCAGTCTTTGCTCTCTCGGCTCTTTCCCCAGATACCTGGCACAACTGGCTTCCTCCTTTCTTCAGGTTAAAAGGAGATATCACTTTCTCAGAGAGGTGACATATCATCTAAAATATCATTATCTTCCTTACCCTTTTTCTTCTCAGCACTGATCTAACACATTTACGTTTTGTCTATATCCTTTCACAAAGTATGCGTCTATGGGACAGAGACTCTTCTGTTCACTGACGTATCCTGGCACATCGAACATCATTGGGCATGTAGTAGGTACTACATTTTCAAAATGAATTTCTGTTAAATCTTTGGAAAAAACAAAATATCTGCATTTGAAGGTAGTAGATTCACAGGAATACTGTATCAAGACAGACAAAGGGAACAAACTATATTCACCTCCCAGGTTAGTATGTAAGATTACCTCGGGGGATACTGACAGGATCTTTTTCTACCTTTTATGAAAGGCTGACTGACTTTACTTTCTACATAGCAAATTAGGTCAGGATCTGAGTTCATGGGAAATAGTCACTGTATTCATAAAGTACAGTGAGCTTTTGTTTACTGGTTGTGTCCTGTAATTCTTCTTTGTTCATATATTTAATGATTAACAAAGTCTGCTTCAAGTTGCAGTTTAAAAATAGTAGATGTTAAAGATTTTGTATGAAAGTAGCATGGTAAAAGAGAGAAGGTGAAGGCAGGCAGGTGGGAGCCAGGATGCAGTGTGCTTCATGTGACATATTAAGGGGTTTGGACTTGATCCTACAGGTGTTGAGGCCACAGAAAAATTTTAAGCAGGAGATTGTATTTTAAAAAGGTCATCCTTGCAGCTCTATGGACAGACTCTTGGGGAAAGTCAGGAGTCTGTTGCAATACTGCAGTTTATAGAAGATGAGGGTTGAACTAATCACAACATACTAGTTGTTGACTACAATAGGAGGCTTTTAAACAAAATTTTATTGGCGTATAGTTGATTTATAATGTGTTTCTGCTGTACAGCAAACCTACACATATATTCCATAAGAATTTAAATCATGTTTTTAGAATTAAAAGTAACTTAAATTTTATAATTCTCTATATATTACAATACAGAATCAAAATTTGTGCTGTAAGTTACCTTAAAAATCTAACCACATTTTATATACTTGATGAAACTGATGGCCAGAGAGGTGAAGTGACCTAGTCAAGATAACACATGACACATGGGTCATGACAGACTTAGTTGTCTTGATTCTATGACAATGGATTGGTTTTAACTACATAAGTTAACAGATTAGAAAGTTAGCCATTTATTTCTTGAAATGTAACTTTTTTTCTGCAGCTACCCAGGTGGCATTTTACTAGAAATAGTGTTAATTATTTTGGACCTTTAACTTGTTTCCCTCTATTCTTGCCTAGCCAAAATCAGATGATGGATCTTATAGAGCTTTGAAATAAGCAACATTGTGTTGGAAAGATAACGTCTAGGATTTGGGTCTGGAATATAGTGCTGGCTGTGACCTGAGCAAATAAATTAGTTTGATTCTCCATTATGAATTGAAAGAGGAGATTTTGATTTTGGTGTCCTTTTCAGAAATCTAATAGCTTTTGTTTATAGCTTAAAAAACAAACATTAAAACATTAAGCTGAACTTATCATCGGTGATATGTAACTCAGTTATATGTTAAAAAGCTTTACACAGATATCTAAGTGTGTAGAAATTTTAGCTGGTTGCAAACATGAAATAACTAGTAAATTAGATACTGTGTTTTATTTTTTCCCTTGTTTTTTAAAATAACTCCCCAGTAGGGAAGATGAGTACCTCTCTGCAGCAATTGACTGCTTGGAATACCTTCCAGGCCAGATGGTGTTGGACATGAGCAGAAACTTTCCAAAGCAACCAGATAGAACTGACTTAGTGAAAGAACTTCTGTTCGATGCTTTAGCAAATTTTAGAGTGTTAGGGAACCTCTGTTAGATCACTTGTCTGAAGTTTATAGTGCAATTTCAGAGCTCTTAGGTAAGATCTTACTGGATAATAGAACTTGTCTTTTGGGGAAAAGAAAAATGCTAATTGTTCCTTACATTAATCGAAATATTCAGACTAGGTGTGAATCTGGATTAATCTTTTATATCACCAAATAGGCAGTTTTCAAATTCTCATCTCAAGTGATTGACAAAGTTTTTTTTTTTTTTCAAACAAGGATTCAAATATGGTCCATAAATTGCAATTGGTAAATTTGCTCCTTGAGTCCCTCAATCTATAGATCTTTCTTTCCCTCTTATTTATTTTATTGTGGTTATTGAATAAGTCCATTGGTTGTCCTTGAGTTTCCCATATTATAGATTTTGCTGATTGCAAGCCCCTTTATCAAATATTTTTCTGTCATGTATTTTCTTGTAAATTGGTCATTAAAGGTCAAAGGCTTTAACAACTTTTTAAACAAGTTAACAATTATTTTGGAACTACTGCATTGTCAAAGTATAGTTGGTGAGTAGATAGTTGTACAATTTGTCAGTTATTACAATACAATTTTGTAAAGATGAACTATCTGAAACCAAATGGTTAAAAAGAGACTAAGTTTGATCTATTTTAAACTTAGACTTTAATGAGGTGTGAAAACTTAAATGATGCATCAATATGCTAGTATGTCATAATCTTTCTTTAAGATCTTATACTGGCTGGTGTTTAAATGGAAGGTTGAGGATTCAAATTTATAATATCTGTTCTCCTAATGAAGCAGGAAATAACTTGCTATAAAAAGTTATAAGAACTTGTGAACTTCTTGCATACTGTATGTAAGAGAATGCAGATCTTAACAGTGAGGTGAAAGATTGTTCATGATTTGGGAATGAGGAGGTCTTTCAGAAGTAAGCTGCTGAAATTCTAGTGAAAGAGTTGGCAGAGCAACTCTGTACTTTTGACTTGCAATCTCTATTTTGCACATACGTGAATATCATTATTAGACAATCAAAACTTGTACCTTTCAAGGGAAGACAGGACTAACTGCTTAGTTATATTCTTGTTCCTAGAAGCAACATTCTCACGGACATGATGATTTCATGAAAAATATTCTGGTAAAACCAGTTTTACTAGTTGGTCATTTTTACTGTAAGAATTACCAAAGTTCAAAACTGGACATCAGTGCTACCCTAAGTGCCTTGGACAACTCTCCTGTGTTTATTAGAGCTGTCAGTCACGTTGCTGCCTGCCCACATCCATCCATGATGCCTTCTGGGGGAACCTCTCCTGCTCATATGCATGAAGTCTAGGTGACTTGTGAGCCCTGCCACCGCTCTAGCCGAGTAGATAGTGCTGAGCATCTGAGCCAAGAGCAGTCTACCTGTAGGCTAGTGAGACTGACCTAGCACAAGAATCGACTTGGCTAATCAAAATATATATGATGATAACAACTGAGAAAACAGAGAAACCAGTATGTAGTATACTTAAGCAGCAGACGTGATGAGGGAGATCCTGTGTGGCCTGAGGTGGTGACGGTAGTAGTTGATTTTTAGAGAAGCTGCCAGCTCTTCCAAGCCCTATGTAATATGTTTTTTGTTTTGTTTTTTCTTAAGGTAACTTGAGTTTACAATCCTTGTGGCCATAGATCAAACTGCAGTGTGTCAGTGTGCTTCAAGATCCATCAAATGCAGATAAACCATTCCAAATCAAAATGAGTATTGTCACAATGTTCTGTCCACAAATGTAAACATTATACTAATCCTTCAAGGAAGGTAGAGGGGTCTTTCACAGGAGGTGGAAAGTGGGGGTTAAAACCCAGATGTGGTTGTAGCCTGGAGCACATTAGAATCACCTAGGCAGCTTTTAAAAACCCTTACCTGGCATCAGATTCAGAGCTCTCACATGGTAGTGTTAGAACCTAGCCCCCCAGGAGGCTCTAAAATCTAGGGTTGAGAACCACTAATCTAGAGATGTTATGGTACATAAGTTTGGACATAAGTCACAATTTGTGAATCTTAATTTCAGTTAGTAAATATCTTAAGGATTCTTTTTCTCCTGAAGTGAATCCCCATTTGTTAACTTCTAACTTCTGTTTTTTAAAGTATATAAATACTTGATTTAATGTGCCAATTAGTAAATGGTTTGAAGGTACTGAATTGCGGTCAGCTTCAGTGTTTTAGGGATAAATGCCTACATGTGATCTATGTAGTAGTGTTTGAAAGCACTAATTCCACACTGTCTTTTGTTCTAGTTAATTTTTAAGAAGTTTTGTAGACTAGATGTTAGAGACTTACTACCTTTCGTGAACTTTATTTATGCTATTAAAGCTTTTATAAGTAAACAATTTAATATTTTAATGCTTCAAGCAGAGTAAGAACCCCTGCATAATTTTCTTTTAAAATTGTTTTTATGTATATATGAGTGTTTGTATGTGTTCTTGGGTAGTGATTGAATGGGAGGAAGAAGGGAGTAGATAACACATGCTGCTTGGTAACAAACACAAGCTGCTTGGTAACATGTATACATCCATGTATACTTGGCTTTCATTTAATACTAGATACTGAGCATTAAATATCTTGAAAAATGTTTATAACCACCTAGTATTTAATAGAACTTATGTTTGCGCTTCTATTAGCATTGAAATTATTTCCAATTTTCTTTATCAGAATGTTTTAGATACTTGTTATAAATTAAGTGCATCTCTATCTCCCATAAATTTCTGGAACTAGTACTTAAGCTATGCATATTTAAGGCTCTTGATGCATGTTTTATCTTGTGTTTATTAACCATTATTTTGGAAAGTGTAATAGAATATATACTATTCAGTGTGTGTATTTCTAAAATAATCAGAAAAAGTCCTGATTTTTATATAAAAACCTATTATATATTTAGGAAACAATATGCTCAAACTAGAGAAATTGTAGAAGTAATAGTTCGTAGACAGTGCTTTGATCTCCCAGTCCCTTTTTAGATCTAACCAGAGCATTATAGAACTCTAATAGTTTGTCATTCTTGTATGTTTCTCCTTCAGAATGTTTCCATCAGTTCTTTAAATATTCTGAATATTTCTCTCAAAATTTTTACTATTTAATTTCTATCGATATAAAATGTAGGACCATTTATTATAGTTGTTTTGCATTAGAAAAGATACTGCTGTTTGTAAATTTTACAAATACACTATTGCCTATCTTAATCCACTGATTTAATAAGTTTTATGTACATAAAAATACCTTTATATAAAAACAAAAAATTTTGCCTTTTTCAGCCTAATATCTTTCTACATAATTATCTTTTCTAAAAGCTTTCATATTCGTTCTCTGTAGAACTATGTAAATCAGAAAAATAACACATCCTAATATGATCTGTGAAGCTGAGAGTTACGCTTCTGGTCTTTAACCTTTTTTTTAAAGATGAACATTTGTGAATATGTATACACTTTCAACTATCTGTATGAATATAATACTTTTTATATTAAATATGAAAACAAAGTTCTTTGAAGTGATGCCAGCCAGGTCTGAGGCATGAAATGGTTCTAAAACTTACTTAATTTTTCACAAAATTATCTGGGTCTCACTTTTCTTTTAATCATAGTGTCAGTTGATCATTGAGACTTACTGATAAGCCAAAATATGCCAAAATAACCCTTTTCCTTTGAGATTTTAAATCTACACTCGGAAGCTCTCTTTATGAATGTTCGCCAGATTATCATTTTAGTCCATGGCATTGATCACCTGTATATACTTGAATTAAAAACTTCTCAATGTATGTATAACACTGATTATTGGTCAGTAAAAGCACCAAGTCAAGCAATAACTTTTAGCTTATGCTAGTTTATGTGGCATGCAGATAAAAACTAAGGAATAGTCTTATGTTGAGTTTACTGGTTTGAATTACAAATATATATTAACAAGTTGCTTTGTTGAAATTTGGCATACATAGGATAATTGCCATTATACCAATATTGTAGCCTGTTGAGCCTTTCGTTGTTGGGAGTCATTTTTGTCGTTGATGTGTATCACAGAAAAACCAGTGTTACTGCATGTATGATTTTTACTTTTACATGGCTTAAATCATGTAGTGGGGAGGATAGATTCTTCTAAAAATAGCTACAACTAAATGAAGAACTAATCAATAATTGTAAAAATGTGCATAACTTTATGTATAACCTACCAAAAAAGCTGTATAATTATGTATGAAGTATAACTTTAAACTTAAAGTAATTCAACTCAGACATTAATTTTGTGGTTATTTGGTACTCTGTAATATGAAGATCAATAAAATGTAACTCCTGTCCACTAGTAACTCAACCTTCTGTTGTAATTTTGTACATATATTATTATAAATACCTTCCTGTAGGGTTGTAAGCTGCAGCTGAGTTAGAGAATATTTGAATTCAAAGGACTATAATGTCAGTTTAATTGAACTATTTCACTTATGGAGAAAATCTTAAACTTGTCTACCAGAAATTCTTCATTGAAAATCTTGATCTTAGTCTTGCCATATATTCCACTTACACTGCTCCAGTCGTATCAAAATCATGATTCCATGATCAAGTAATCTCCAGTTTACCAGAGATTATAGTTATTTAACTTATAGCTCTGCAATGTTCTGGTCATAGTGTTGTCATTTATTCCTTTTTACAAGTGAACCTGACATTTTATATAAACTGTCTTATATATGCTTTAAAATACACAGACGTGTATATCCAGCATTTAATGTTTGCCCTTATTGTTATGTATTATGTAGTAATAGTGGTATATTTGCCTTATGTAAGTGTAGGCACAGTTTTTAAGGATCATTGAATAGCAGCCGATCTGTGGAGAAGCGTTTTAAATCAGTTAATTCATTTGTTTAAATACTATTATCATAGTTTCTAGATTCTACTAGTTGAATTCTTCACTCTCTTAATATGTAGCTTCCAGTACTTCAGAGCACACGTGAACTCCAGTTTAAGCCAGTTAATTCCTTTGTTTTTATTGTCTTGTTTTAAATGTCTTTAGTATGAGGCATTACATTTTCTTTATCCCTGTTAGCACTCTTTCAGATGCTCATAGCATGAGAGCATTTATTCTTTGTACTTTTCTGAGAGAATGAATTTTAGGGGAAAAAAAAGAAATTGGCAAAAGTGATTCTTAACACTTTCGGGAAAGTGGTAATATCATATGGCCATTAGGTCAAGTGATTGAAAAGAGACATGCAAAGACTACACAATTCTCCTTAGCATTCATTCTGACTTGCTGTGTTCCCAGAAAAATAACTGTCTAGTACAGAATTTTATTAATGAGATAATGAAAAACATATTAAAAATTGATGTTTGCAACATGCATAATCATAATTGTCCTGGAAATATAAGTACCCAGGCATGAACTCAGAAATTTAAGTATTAAATTAAAAAGTAATTCTTTTTCAAAAGAATTACCTCATTGCAAAGGCAGGAGTTTGGATTGAAATGGCAGTAAACTGAAAATTGCTTTATATACCTAGGCATAATATGATTTGTATAAGAATTTTGTTTCTTGTTTTTTCCTTTGGCGTTTCTCTCTAAAAGTTTTGGGGATTTATGGTGTGTTTGATTTACAAGGGCTTTCTTAAATTCTGTAATCGTTGTTTATCATTCTGTGTCTATTGCATTTCAAATCGATCTAAAATCTTTTAATATACTTTCTTTTCATTACTATAATAACATTTGCAAGAGATTATCAAGTGAAGGCATTATTTGTTCTTAGAAGAAAGAACACTTGATATCAACCAATCAGTTGAAAAGATTAATTGAAGATTTCAAAATACTCAGAACCAGAATGTATACTGTGAAGGGTTTTACCATATTTTTAAGATGGATGCCTCTCAAAGCATAATTCAATCAAGAGAGATTAACACACTTCTTTATTAGGGAAGCTTATATTATAGAACAGCATATAATAAAATAACATATTTGAATATATGTAGTAAATTATCCACTGTTGGAAATTTATTCTTCTGAATTTCCTTAATGTTTAAAGAAAATTATCTTTTCATTCATTAATAATGTAAATCGGTGTGGACTTAGAATTTCAGGTCATTTCATTCTCACTCAGGTAGGGGTATCTAATTTTTCACATCGTCTAGCAGATTAACACCACTCACCTGAATGTTCACTCAGTGAGAATGTTAAGCAGTCTTCTGTAAATTTTGGAGTACTTCAGAAGTGCTTTGCAGATTTTCTCTGTGCTAACTAGGCACTTGAGAAGCATTTTTAGTGTTTCTAGAATTCACTTGACTATGTGTCAATCAGACTTGGAAAATGGTTTTCTAAACCACTTTTTTCTGTCTCATCTTCCCTTTAAAAATACTATCTTAATCCATAAATATAATAATCAATGTATATGGAAGACAGTTCTTAAAATTATTTTGATTTTTTTCCTTCTAAATCCTTTTTAAAGTCAAGACTTATAATCTTGTAAGATCTTTATTTTTTCCTTTATCTCTTACTGTGTGATCAGTTATATTTCATAAGTTACATATTCCTAAATATGATTCATTAAATGTGAAGCATAACATTGTTCATTAGCTTCATTAAATAACTAGAATATCTAAAATTCTTTCAAATACTCTATATTCAGTAGTTTAAGTTCTTAATTGTAGTTTATTTAAAAATACTGTTACAAGTGCTTTTAATTTTTTATTAATTTTTTAATTGGAATATAGTTGATCTACAATGTTGTTTGTTTCTGCTGTCAGCAAAGTGAGTCATACATACATATATATTCACTTTTTAGATTCTGTTCCCATATAGATCATTACAGAGTATTGAATAGATTTCCCTGTGCTATTCAATAGGTTCTTATTAGTTATCTATTCTATATATAGTAGTGTGTATATGTCAATCCCCATCTCCGAATTTATCCCTCCCCCTCTTTCTCCCCCTGGTTAATGGTAAGTTCGTTTTCTACATCTGTGACTCAACTTCTTTTTTGTAAATAGGTTCTCTTGTATCATTTCTTTAGAGTCTACATATAAGCAATATCATATAATATTTGTCTTTCTTTGTCTGACTTCACTCAGTATGACAATCTTTAGGTACATCCTTGTCACTGCAGGTGGCATTATTTCGTTCTTTTTTTATGGCTGAGTAATATTCCATTGTATATATGTACCACATCTTAGAAAGCCCAGAGATAATACACACCTATGGTCACCTAATCTATGAAAAAGGAGGCAAGAATATACAATGGAGAAAAGACAGCCTCTTCAATAAGTGGTGCTGTGAAAACTGGACAGCTACATGTAAAAGAATGAAATTATAACATTCTCTAACACCATACACAAAAATAAACTCAAAATGGGTTAAAGACCTAAATGTAAGACCAGATAGCATAAAACTCTTAGAGGAAAACATAGGCAGAAGACTCTCTGACACAAATCGCAGCAAGATTTTTTTGATCCACTTCCGAGAATAATGAAAATAAAAACAAAAATAAACAAATGGGACCTAATTAAACGTAAAAGCTTTTACACAGCAAAGGAAACCATCAGCAAAATGAAAAGAAAACCCACAGAATGGGAGAAAATATTTGCAAACGAAGCGACCGACAAGGGATTAATCTCCCAAATATACAAACAGTTCATGCAGCTCAATATCAAAAAAAACAAAACAAACAACCCAATCAAAAAATGGGCCAAAGATCTAAATAGATGTTTTTCCAAAGAAGACATACAGATGGGCAGGAAGCACATGAAAAGATGTTCAACATCACTAATTATTAGAGAAATGCAAATCAAAACTACGCTGAGGTATCACCTCACACTGGTCAGAATGGCCGTCATCAAAAAAATCTACAAACATTAAATGCTGGAGAGGGTGTGGAGAAAAGGGAATCCTCCTACAATATTGGTGGAAATGTAAATTGGTACAGCCACTATGGGGAACAGTATGGAGGTTCCTTGAAAAACTAAAAATAGAGCTACCATGTGATCCAGCAATCCCACTCCAGGGCATATAGTCAGAGTAAACCTCCATTCCAATCTCTAAAACCATAGGTGGAAGAAATGACTCAGAAATTAAATGACTGCCCCAAGTTCTTTAGCTAAAATTTGAACCAGATCTCTGGTTTACCAATCCGTGAATACTTTATTTGGTTCATGATTTGCATTGATAATCTCTCTGAGAATCTATAGCATTAATATAAGAGTTTGAAATACAGAAGAACACACCTACATACTCTGAAACATTTGAGCCCACACTTTTTTTGTTTTCCTGTTATTTAAAATGAAAAGTATTCTCTAGAGGAGTTCATAATAAAGTATAGATACTGGTGAATTAGAACAAAAAGATGTTTAATACTGGCACAGAGGAAGTGTGGTCTTAGAGCTCAAATTGAAGAAGGGAAGTTACTTATTATCTAACCAAAACCAACTACATAAACGAAGAAAAGCCAAGTCCACTGTAGAGCACTTCCAGATATATTGAGTGGAGGTGTCCAGTTTTTATGGACTGTGGCTGTAGGGGAAGAATAAAGCCTCATCTATAACTTAGTAGTATGGATATAACGATTGAAGTAGTCTTTATATGTATAAGACAAGTATTAACTGCAAGTTCTTTGTCTAAGGCTTCACAGGAGTATTTGGAACATAGCCCAGAATAGACCAAGATTATCATGGTCACAAAAGATTAGTATAGCATGGGCTGTGAGAAGGAATATTAGCCTGAATAAACAAAGATTATCTCCCTAGCTAAGATTTGATTTTTCACCAGTTCTTAAGTGAGGAAGTCCAGCTGTCTCATTATCTAGGGATCTTTGTTCCAAAAGCCAGAAACAGACTCTGGCTAACTTAGGTAGAAAAAGGGAATGTTTTCGGCAATATATTAGCTACCCCCAGATTCAATGGGAAGTCTTAAAAACCAAACATGAAAAAATGTTACCATTTCATTAAAGCTGCTGCTGGGTCTTCCCACCACAGGAAGCTTGATCTGAATTTAGGAAATTCAGGGAAACCAATTAATGATCACTTACAAGGAGGTGGTAAAATAAAATTCAAATTACATGGTGCATGAGCCCATAGCAATGGCATTTACACTTTAATGCTCAGTAGGGACACAACTCATTTCCTCTTTTCTGAGCACATTTTTCTTTTCAAGTAGCTAAGGATACAGTGGAGTTATTTATCCTCCTTTTCATAGTAATATCAAGAGAATGTGAATCATGCAAAGAACAACCAAACTTCTCACTGTGGAGTGAGGGCAGGAAGAGTAACTATAGTTGAATATGAAGGAATATGTGGTTCTGTATTTTTGAAAACAAAGGTATTAATATATAAATAAATGCAACATTTTTAATTAAAAATTCCTCTAGTCTCAGTTACACCTCTGCATATTCTAACCTGAGGATTTTCTTAATATACTGTTATTCAAAAGATTTGGGACCTAATTAGGTTGTTTTTCAAATTATACTATAAATGTATACTCTGTTTACAATGAAATAATACCCTACAACTCAGTGACCTAAACAGTAAGTAGTTATTACTATTCATGATTCTAAGTCTCTGTGTTGTCTTTGCTAAGCTTATTCATGTGTCTACAGTCTGCTGTGTGTTGGGCAGACAGATTCCCCAGCTTTGGCTGGGTACTTCCCCATGTTTGGGTTAGTTGACTGATCGGCTGGTCTAGGACAGCCTTGGCTGGGGCAGCTGAGCTTTCTACCATGTGGCTTCTTAACTACTACTGGGCTACCTCAAGTTTGTTCACATGACAGCAGATTCCAAGAGTAGTGCTAGGCTCGAAACTGCCAAATTGTCTTCCCACTGAGATACTGAATATAACTATTGGACAGTGGCAAGACTATATATAAAAATGGAATTCTGACTCACAATCTGCAGCAACCAGTCCAGAAAGTCACTCCATTATCTATAGAAACCAGTTTAGGAAGCAAACTGCTGTCTCTATCAACCAGCCCTGGAGGGCAAACAATAACCCTGAAACAGTCAGCCCTGGGTGGCTAGGACTTGATTCATAACTGACAGCTTCCCTGATTTTTGTCCCTACTTCCACCTTCAGACCAACTGGAGAAAGCCAGATTATGCACCCCTTACCAGTCACGTAAGATGTCCCTCTCCTAGTTAGCCTGCCTGCAGTTTCCCTACCTCAGCAACCACTAATGAGGGCATATCCGAAGCCTTCCCCTTTTTTGCCCACTGGAAAGCTTTCGCACTCTTCCTGCGCAATGCAAGCAACAGTGGCTGACTCCCTTGCTATAGCAAACTGTGATTAAATAACTTTTCCTTGTTCTCATTTAGATGGTCTTCATTTATTTTTCACAGCACCATCTTTTTTTTTTTTTTTTTGGTCAAAGTCATAAAGTCAGCCAGATTCAGTGCATGGGGAAAGAGGTTCTACCTCTTAATAGGATGAGCCACAGAGTCACATTTTAGAAAAAACATGGCTACATGGAGGGGGTATTTTTGCAATTAATCTACCATACTTCCGTCTGTGAGCAAAAACTTTCGAGTAATGCTGAATTCTTGATGTTCTATTTTAATCTACCAATTAAAGGAAGACAAAGGAAATAACTGCTTCTAATTTTAATATTTTAAGAGTTTCATATTAATGACTCAGTAAATTTTATAATGCCCCCCTTCTTTTTTCTGAATAGGTTTCTTATGTTTACTGATTTTTGAGAAAATGATTTTCTGCAAAACTTATTCTCATTGCATTTAAGGAAGTGAAGGGCATGCATTAAGAAGTAGCGCAGGATATTAATTCTTACTCAAGAGGCTTTGCTCCACTTAAACTTCATTTCAGGGCCTTCTACCATATTCCCCGGTAGACTGCCCTTTTCTGTTTGTTAACACAGGTTTTCATACTATTGAAGTGGCAGCATCTTATAATGAACTTTGATTCTGAGCTTTGGGAAAAAATAACAAGAACTAAAACCTTCACTGAGCAATTTTCTTATTGGGTAACATGCAGCACTTACTGCCAGAACCAGGGAGACAGTTTTCTGACTGACTTGAAAAGCTATGAGAAAGAAAAAATTTGAAGAAACAGCACATCTGCACAAATTCTTCCTTAATTGTCTATGTACAGTTAAACTTCAATAAAATAAGTGTGATTCTTTGAAAATTCTGTGCCTCAGTAGAGACATTAGTCTATTTTTCTCTGGCAAATACTGTTTGTCCAAGCTCATCAAATAACATTGTTTATATTTAGGCCAACTGTATTCACAAAAGACTCCTACATTTTCTGGTTATTTGGTTAAAATAATAACGGTGAACACTTCATGTGTAAAGTATTTTTCTCTGAGGGAGGATCAGAACAAAGCAAAAGGTAAATGAAAAACACAATTGTTGAAATTAGTCTTAGATTCTAAAACATGAGTTTAGTGTGTTGTAAACTTCACATTTGAGTATATTATGAAGAAAAAGCAGTTACCTCAACCTCTTATCAGTTTGTAAGGCAAATTTTCCTATGACTTGTGAAATTTTAACGTATTAAAAGATAAAAATCCTATAAATTTAAAAATATTTCTATATCAAAGCAAAAGTGTTGTTTGTAAGAACTAGAAAATAAACTATAAATGCAATTTTAAAATCACCTGAAATTACAGCTATCGTAACAGATAAAGGAATGTCTCATTGTGGTTTTGATTTGCATTTCCCTGATGAGTGATGTAGACCATCTTCTCACGTTTCTGTTGGCCACCTGTGTGTCTTTGGAAAAACATCTACTCAAGTCCTCCACCCATTTTTAAAATCAACTTGTTTTTTGATGAGTTGTATGAGTTCTTTGTATATTTTGGATATTAACTACTTATGAGCTATATCATTTGCAAATACCATCTCCCATTCAGTAGGCTGCCATTTTGTTTTCTTGATAGTTTCCTTCACTGTGCAAAAGCTTTTTAGTTTGTGGTCCCATTTGTTTTTGCTTTTGTTTCCCTTGTCTGAAGAACCAGATCCAAAAAATATTACTAAGACTGATGTAAGTATCCTGCCTTTGTTTTCTAAAAGTTTTATGGTTCTAGGTATTATGTTTAATTCTTTAGTACATTTTGAATTTATTTTTGTATATGGTGTGAAGAAGTAGTCCAGTTTGATTCTTCTGCATGTAGCCGTCCAGTTTTCCCAGTACCATTTATTGAAGAGTCTGTCTTTTCCCCATTGTATATTCCTGTCTTCTTTGTTGTGGATCAATTGACCATATAAGTGTGGGTTTATTTCTGGGCTGTCTATTCTGTTTCATTGATCTGTGTGTCCATTTTTGTGCCAGTCAGTACAATAATGTTTTGATTATTGTAGCTTTTGTAGTATGGCTTGAAATCAGAGAGCATGATGCCTCCAGCTTTAAGATTGCTTTGGCTATTTGGAGGTCTTTCGTGGTTCTGTTCAATTTTTAGGATTTTTATGTATTGACTTTGTATTGATCCTGCAAATTTACTGAATTTATTTATTCTAACCACTTTTTGGTGGAGTCTTTAGGTTTTCTGTGTATAATATCATTTATTGAAATGAACTCTTTATATAAAACACAGTTAACTTTTGTCATAATCATGGCAAATATTTTACTTTTTAAAAGTACCCATTTACTAAACTGGATAAATACATTTGTAAATCTGAAGAAACGACACAAACCCAATTTGCTTTTAACTGCAAAGAAACTGGGGCATACAAATCAGTGAATGGCCCAGACCTGGATCTTGAAGATAGAAGATTCTTTCATGTTTTTTCCTGCCTGTTTTGCCTCACGTTCGACCACATACCTGCTTCCAAAGTAAAGCAGTTTCAGGTCTCACTATGCTCAAAAGGCCTGTGTTCCATGGTGTACATGAGCACAGGATATTTGAAGGAGGTGGACAGCCTCCAACAAACTGTTGAACTGCTCCTTCTCCATATATGGGATGTTCTCACATTTGGGCAAGTATATTTGGTAACTACAGAAGTTTACACAGAGTGTAAAATGATTAACAGCCTACAATTTTTATTTATACAGCAAAGGACAGTCTGGAATTTTCACTCCCACCAACCATGAGTTCTGTTCTTCAACTAAAATGTTTTGTGTACTTCAAAATGTGCATGCTTCAAGCCCTGGAATTTTTGGATGCCTGTATCCTGGGAGTGTTTGAATGAGGACCATGGTGTAGTCCTCATCAGTCTTCCATGAAGTACTCATGATTCAGGGAAAGTGAAAGAGTTGCACGCTGTGAAATTCCTCGTCTCTTCCCTGTTCACACCAGTGTTCAGTAGTCACTTTCCCAATGTCCATAAGATTGGTCTCAGTCTAGTTTCTAGAATCCTTTTTGAGGCCTGGCTGTTTGAAAAAATAAAACTTCATTGGGCATTTCATTCGAGAGAGAGAGGGCTTTGAGGTAAACCACTGAATTCAAATCCAAGTTCCACAGTTGTTGTCTTGGGCAAATCATCTAATTTTTCTCATTGGTGAAATGGTGATCGCAATACTGTAATGACCGTGTGTGTCTTGACAATAGCACAGATGAAAATTCCCTGCACAGTTTAAAGCCTTAATAAACAGTAGTTTCTGGGAACCTATTGTAGAAGCAGGCAGTAATCTAGTAAAGAACAAAATCCAGCAGGGCAGCTTTAAGGGGAAAGATCCTGAAGGAACTGCCCCCGTGGAAAAGTGCCCATTATCTGCACCATCATTCTCCTCTTGGATTTAACACTTGCAGGTCCCTTTGCCTGGGAAGCTTTTCCCTGGTGTTGTCGCATAGTACTTCCTTTATTCAGTTCTCTGCCCAAATCTCACCTCAGAGAAGCTCCTCCATCTCTCTTACTTCCCTTACTCTGCTCTATTTTTTTCTCACTACATGATGTTATGTTGAATATTTACGTGTCCTATAGAAGGTGAATCTCTGAACACAGGCACCATGTTTCTAAAATGAAAATATCATAATTCTCCTCATGGCCTCTTTTGCATCACACACTATGCCTCACTGTAATCCTAAGTTTGCTTTAAATTTATAATTGTAGTTTTCTCACTTTTCAGATCAGAGTAATAAAAAATTAGTTCCTTGCATACATGGCGATATTCACACATTCTTTAACCTTAACTAAAAAGCATTGTTGCTCGTTGGCATATCCTTCTACCACTTCTCTGTCCAAATAACTCTTGTTGTTCTAGCAAATAGATTTTTTTTTACATGGTTAACATATCAAGACACTAACTGGACTTTGGAGGAAAAAAATGAAATGGAGTCATATGTTAACAATAAAAGCATTTTACCAGGATGACTTTTTCATCAATCTCTTCTGATAATCCTTCATTGAAGGTTATTATTTTGTACAAACCCATCAATTACTTCATATTTTCTGTATTACAGATATTCAGGTGCATGTCTTACATCCCTGTGAGCCTATAAATTACTTGAAGGCAAAATCTGAGATTATTATTGCTTTTTTGCTAATTAGTTTCATATACTGTGCTGTTTATAGAATAGCTATTCAAAATGTGCTGAATAAATGAACAAATAAGCATATTTTAATGAGTAAAGATGGTTATCTAATATAACACTGGCTTAAATGCTGTCTGCACAACTTATTACCCATGTGATTTTAGGCAAGTTGCTTTAATTTGTTGTGTCTTAATTTTTTTATATAAAAGGGCTAAAATATTTTGTTGAGAGAATCGTTTTGAGGACTAAATAAAGATGCCCTCAACAGATATGCAGTAAGCGTTGGTTCATTTTTCTCTCTAGGCTCAAATATACTCTCTGGGAAATTGTTCCCTATCCACTCTCTTCCTGACAGTATTGGAACTGGGCAAAGGAACTATGCCTTGACTGGGGAACTATACTTTCTTGGCTCTTGCCAAGGATGATCGGAGGCCCAAGAGCCATTTTAAGGCTTTAACCATCACAATGACTTTTAAGCCAGGTTTGTTGTTGCTTTTTGATAGCGCATGTATCTTAACACCTGGTATGCTGTTTTTTTTTTTTTTTTTTTAGCAGTCAGCTCTGTGTATCAATAGCTACTATCATTATATATACATAGTTCCCAGAACAGCTATATATTCGCTTTCTCATCTGCTTTTCCTCTCGTTTCTCTAAATGGGTGGTCTTCATGGTTTCGACCTTTAGAATCCTTTTCCCTCTTAAGAATCTTTGGAAATTCCAAAGAGCTGCTGTTTGAGTTACAACTGTCTATATCATATAAAAACTAAAAGTGAGAAATATTATGTTACTTTAATTTAAAAACATTGTCAATTGCATGGCAATATTTCTATAGAATATAACTTCTAAAATAAGTTGTTTTGCAAGACTCTACTACCTAGCTTAAGGGAGCACAGCTGGATTTTCATGTTTGCTTCTGCCTTAGTCTCTTGTGATATGCTATCTTTTAAGAATTTTTTTAAAATTTATTTATTTATTTTTACAGATCCTCGTGGTTATCTATTTTATTCATTTATTTATTTATTGTATTTATTTTTTTATACAGCAGGTTCTTATTAGTCATCAACTTTATACACATCAGCGTATACATGTCAATCCCAGTCTCCCAATTCATCACACCACCCCCACCCGTTGCCGCTTTCCCCCCTTGGTGTCCATGTGTTTTGTTCTCTACATCTGTGTCTCAACTTCTGCCCTGCAAACCAGTTTATCTGTACCATTTTTCTAGGTTCCACATATATGCATTAATATACTATATTTGTTTTTCTCTTTCCGACTTACTTCATTCTGTATGACAGTCTCTAGATCCATCCACGTCTCTACAAATGACCCAATTTCGTTCCTTTTTATGGCTGAGTAATATTCCATTGTATATATGTGCCACAACTTCTTTATCCGTTTGTCTGTTGATGGCCATTTAGGTTGCTTCCATGACCTGGCTATTGTAAATAGTGCTGCAGTGAACATTGGGGTGCATGTGTCTTTTTGAATTATGGTTTTCTCAGGGTATATGCCCAGTAGTGGCATTGCTGGATCATATGGTAATTCTGCTTTTAGTTTTTTAAGGAACCGCCATACTGTTCTCCATAGTGGCTCTAACAACTGGCATTCCCACTAAACAGTGCAAGAGGGTTCCCTTTTCTCCATACCCTCTCCAGCATTTGTTGTTTGTAGATTTTCTGATGATGCCCATTCTAACTGGTGGGAGGTGATGCCTCATTGTAGTTCTGATTTGCATTTCTCTAATAATTAGTGATGTTGAGCAGCTTTTCATGTGCTTCTTGGCCATCTGTATGTCTTCTTTGGAGAGGTGTGTATTTAGGTCTTCTGCCCATTTTTGGATTGGGTTGATTGTTTTTTGATATTGAGCTGCATGAGCTACTTATATATTTTGGAGATTAATCCTTTGTCACTTGCTTTGTTTGCAAATATTTTCTCCCATTCTGAGGGTGGTCTTTTCGTCTTGTTTATGGTTTCCTTTGCTGTGCAAAAGCTTTTAAGTTTCATTAGGTCCCGTTTGTTTATTTTCCTTTTTATTTCCATCTCTCTAGGAGGTGGGTCAAAAGGGATCTTGCTGCGATTTATGTCATAGAGTGTTCTGCCTATGTTTTCCTCTAAGGGTTTGATAGTGTCTGGCCTTACATTTAGGAATTTAGTCCATTTTGAGTTTATTTTTGTGTATGGTGTTAGGGAGTGTTCTAATTTCATTCTTTTACATGTAGCTGTCCAGTTTTCCCAGCACCACTTATTGAAGAGGCTGTCTTTTCTCCATTGTGTATTCTTGTCTCCTTTGTCAAAGATAAGGTGACCATATGTGCGTGGGTTTATCTCTGGGCTTTCTATCCTGTTCCATTGATCTATACTAATGTTTTTGAGCCAGAACCATACTGTCTTGATTACTGTAGCTTTGTATTATAGTGTGAAGTCAGGGAGCCTGATTCCTATAGCTCCGTTGTGCTTTCTCAAGATTACTTTGGTTATTGGGGGCCTTTTGTGTTTCCATACTAATTGAGAAATTTATTGTTCTATTTCTGTGAAAAATGCCATTGGTAGTTTGATAGGTATTGCATTGAATCTGTAGATTGCTTTGGGTAGTGTATTCATTTTCACAATGTTGGTTCTTCCAATCCAAGAACATGGTATATCTCTGCACCTGTTTGTGTCATCTTTAAATTCTTTCCTCAGTGTCTTATAGTTTTCTGCATACAGGTCTTTTGTCTTCTTAAGTAGGTTTATTCCTAGGTATTTTATTCTTTTTGTTGCAGTGGTAAACGGGAGTGTTTCCTTAATTTCTCTTTCAGAATTTTCATCATTAGTGTATAGGAATGCAAGAGATTTCTGTGCATTAATATTGTATCCTGCTACTTTACCAGATTCATTGATTAGCTCTAGTAGTTTTCTGGTAGAGTCTTTAGGATTCTCTATGTATAGTATCATGTCACCTGAAGACAGTGACAGCGTTACTTCTTCCTTTCCGATTTGGATTCCTTTTTTTTTTTCTTCCCTTATTGCTGTGGCTATAACTTCCAAAACTATGTTGAATAATTGTGGTGAGAGTGGGCAACCTTTTCTTGTTCCTGATGCTAGTGGAAATGCTTTCTGTTGTTCAACATTGAGAACGATGTTGGCTGTGGGATTGTCATATATGGCCTTTATTATGTTGAGATAAGTTCCCTCTGTGTCTGCTTTCTGCAGGATTTTTATCATAAATTGGAGTTAAATTTTGTCAAAAGCTTTTTCTGCATCTCTTGAGATGATCGTATGGTTTTTTTCCTTCAGTTTGTTGATATGTTGTATCACATTGATTGATTTGCGTGTATTGAAATATCTTTGCATTCCTGGGATAAACCCCACTTGATCATGGTGTATGATCCTTTTAATGTGCTGTTGGATTCTGTTTGCTAGTATTTTGTTGAGGATTTTTGCGTTTATGTTCAACAGTGATATTGGCCTGTAGTTTTCTTTCTTTGTGACATCGTTGTCTGGTTTTGGTATCAGGGTGATGGTGGCCTCGTAGAATGAATTGGGGAGTGTTCCTCCCTCTGCTATATTTTGGAAGAGTTTGAGAAGGATAGGTGTTAGCTCTGCTCTAAATGTTTGATAGAATTTGCCTGTGAAGCCATCTGGTCCTGGGCTTTTGTTTGTTGGAAGATTTTTAATCACAGTCTCAATTTCAGTGCTTGTGATTTGTCTGTTTATATTTTCTATTTCTTCCTAGTTCACTCTCGGAAGCCTGTACTTTTCTAAGAATTTATCCATTTCTTCCAGGTTGTCCATTTTATTGGCATATAGTTGCCTGTAGTAATCTCTCATGATATTTTGTATTTCTGCAATGTCAGTTGTTACTTCTTTTTCATTTCTAACTGTATTGATTTGAGTCTTCTCCCTTTTTTTCTTGATGAATCTGGCTAATGGTTTATCAGTGTTGTTTTCCTTCACAAAGAACCAGCTATTTTGCTATTGTTTCCTTCATTTCTTTTTCATTTATTTCTGATCTGATGTTTATGATTTCTTTCCTTCTGCTAATTTTGGGATTTTTTGTTTCTTCTTTGTCTAATTACTTTAGGTGTAAGGTTAGGTTGTTTATTTGAGATGTTTCTTGTTTCTTGAGGTGGGATTGTATTACTATAAACTTCCCTTTTAAAACTGCTTTTGCTGCATCCCATAGGTTTTGGGTCATCGTGTTTTCATTGTCATTTGTTTCTAGGTATTTTTTGATTTCCTCTTTGATTTCTTCAGTGATCTCTTGGTTATTAAGTAGTGTATTCTTTAGCCTCCATGTGTTTTTATTTTTTTACAGATTTTTTCCTATAATTGGTATCTAGTCTCATAGCGTTGTGGTCAGAAAAGATAGTTGATATGATTCCAGTTTTCTTAAATTTACCAAGGCTTGATTTGTGACCCAAGATATGATCTATCCTGGAGAATGTTCCATGAGCACTTGAGAAGAAAGTGTATTCTGTTGTTTTTGGATGGAATGTCCTATAAATATCAATTAAGTTCAACTTGTTTAATGTATCATTTAAAGCTTGTTTTTCCTTACTTATTTTCATTTTGGATGATCTGTCCATTTGTGAAAGTGGGGTGTTACAAAGTCCCCTACTGTTTTTGTGTTACTGTCGATTTCCTCTTTTATGGCTGTTAGCATTTGCCTTATGTATTGAGGTGCTCCTACTTTGGGTGCATAAATATTTATAATTGTCGTATCTTCTTCTTGGATTGATCCGTTGTTCATCATGTAGTTTCTTTGTCTCTTGTAATAGTCTTTCTTTTAAAGTCTATTTTGTCCAGTATGAGAATTGCTACTCCAGCTTTCTTTTGATTTCCCTTTGCATGGAATATCTTTTTTCCATCCCCTCACTTTCAGTCTGTATGTGTCCCTAGGTCTGAAGTGGTTCTCTTGTAGACAGCATATATACAGGTCTTGTTTTTGTATCCATTCAGCCAGTCTATGTCTTTTGGTTGAAGCATTTAATCCATTTACATTTTTGGCAATTATTGGTATGTATTTTCTGATTACCGTTTTCTTAATTGTTTTGGGTTTGTTATTGTCGGTCTTTTCCTTCTCTTGTATTTCCTGCCTAGAGAAGTTCCTTTAGCATTTGTTGTAAACCTGGTTTGGTGGTGCTGAATTCTCTTAGCTGTTGCTTGTCTGTAAAGGTTTTAATTTCTCCATCAAATTTGAATGAGATCCTTGCTGGGTAGAGTAATCTTGGTTGTAGGTTTTTCCCTTTCATCACTCTAAATATGTCCTGCCACTACCTTCTGGCTAATAATGTCTAGGCAGACTGGTTATCTCAGACCACTGTGCTTTCTCCCTTTCTCTGCTTGTGTGAAGTAGTTTGGGAGCTATGCGGAATTGCCTGGCAGTTCTGAATTGGAAACCGGTAATGTCAAGGAGGAGAACTTGTCTGACTTTGTGGGCAGTTTGACCTGGTAGTCTCCATCCAGGTTTCAGGTCCAGTCACTGCCTGAGTTTGGGATCTGAGCACTGTTGCCCGTGATCTGTCTAGAACATCCACATTATCACTCAGATGGGAGGGCTGACTCTGGTAATGGTGTAATTATATCTTAAACATCTTTATTCTCATTCTCTGTGGGATTACTGGGAAGCAGGACCCTTCATGGAAACACAACCTGGGACAAGGGCTTAATCTATAACTAAAATATTTAAACGTATGACATGTGGGCCTACATTTACCCTCTTGGCTTGTTGCTGTGATGGTCAAGGCAGTATGAGACAGTGTGGCTTATACACAGTATTAGGAAATTCATGGAAGACGGCCAAGATCCTTGCATCATATTCCTGAGGGAGTGAAGAATGGGGGCTGCAGAGGTGATTGTAAAGTTAGTAGGCAGAAAAATTGAAAACAGGTAGTGAAATATATAAGAGTGTGGGGGGGGGCGGAGTTTGAAGGATTTGGGGGCTGATCAATGAGTAGAAAAGTTTGTGGTACTAAGAGTAGGGGAAAGGGCCTTCAGGGTTTTCCCTGCCTCCTGTTCTTCCCACCCCCTTCCCAATAAGGAGTCCTCAGCAGTGGTGCCTGAGTACGACCTCTGCCCAGTGACTCAGGTAAGGAAACCTTGGAGTAAAGGTGACAGAGCTAAGACTGCAAGTATGTGAAGAACATGATGGTATGGGGGACTCTGAATCCTTGACCTCAACTCTCTTTAGAGATGGCTGTGAATTGGCTGTGCAGCATGTCGGATGTGGGGAGGGCAACTTTCCCACATGAAGCATGACAGATAAAACCTTTGTAATTGCCTGTGTTCAGAAATGAAAAATCACACAGGTTTTTTCAGCCAGGAACCAGACTCAGGCAATATTTTTGAGGCAGTGACATGTGACTTTCAATTAAGTGGACACCAGCCAAACAAAGGCAAAGGAGGTAATTCAAATAAAGTTGGCAACATAGATTTGGACTATAAGCGTATTGTTGTAAAGAGCAAAACATTCAAGTAAGCTAGAGCTGTAATACACAAGGGGAAGGGGACTTAAACAAGAGGCTAGGAAAGAAGCATGACGAGTTTTGGAAGTGCTCACCTTTAGTCATTTTAAAATTGGGAGAGATGATCCTGCAATAGAATATGAAACTGAAAGCAAACAGATAAATGGAAATGGAAAAATATAGCCATACCAGAACAACAAAAACTAGAAGGAGACAGTAATAATTATCTAACAGTGGTTAAAGATACAACTCTGAATTCTGTCGACTCTCTCTTCAAATCTTCACTTTTTCTAACTGCCTCAATTTTAAGTTTTAAAAAATAGCTTTTAGCTATTACTGTATACCATCTCATTATATTGATTCACTTTGGCCTCTTTAGAAAGGTTGGCTACTCCTCAAAATTAAAAATAGAACTACAATTTAGCAATTCCTCTCCTGGATATTTATTTGAAGAAAATGAAAACACTAATTTGAAAAGATATATGTACCTCTGTGTTTATTACAGCATTATTTACAATAGTCAAATTATGTATAAAGAAGATGTGTATATGTATATTCAGTGAAATATTACTCAGTCATAAAAAGTGAAATCTTGCCATTTGTGATAACATGGATGAGCCTGGAGGGTATTATACTGTGTGGAATAAGTCAGACAGGGAAAGACAAATACCATATGATTTCACTTATATGTGGAATCCAGAAAACAAAACAAATGTACAAACATAAAATTGAGAACAAACAGGTGGTTGCCAGGGAGGTGGAGGGATGATGGGAGAAATAGGTGAGGGAGATAAAGACATACAAACTTCAAGTTACAGCACAAATAAGTCACAGGTATGAAATGTACAGTGTGGGGAATATGTTTAGTAAGTACCTAATATCTTTGTATGGTGACAGATGGTAACTTGACCTATCCTGGTGATCATTTTGAAATGTATAGAAATACCGAATCACTATGTTGTGCACCTGGAACTAACATAGTATTGTAGGTCAGTTATACTTTGAAACAAACTCATGGAAAAAGAGATCAGATTTATGGTTTCCAGAGGTAAGGGGTGAGGTGAGGGGGACTCGGATAAAGGCAGTCAAAAGGCACAAACTTCCAGTTATAAGTTCTAGGGATGTAACGTACAACATGATAAACATAACTTATAGTACTGTATGTAAGTATGTGAAAGTTGAGAGTATAAATCATAAGTTCTCATCACAAGGAAAAAATCTTTTTCTTTAGTTTTGTATCTCTATGAGGTGGTGAATGTTCACTGAACTTATTGTGATAATTTCGTGATGCGAGTCAAATCATTATGCCATACATCTTAAACTTATACAGTGCTGAATGTCAGTTATCTCTATAAAACTGGAAGGAAAAAAGGAAGAAAAAGAGGGTTATCTAGAGGACACAAATTTCCCACACATCTTTACAAAGGAAATCCCTGAATTAAATACACAATAAAATTAATTATAGCAAGGGGGGAAATTGGTTTATCATTCTCTTTGGCTTTGTGAGAATATCTTTTAAACTTCATTTTCAGTGGGACATTATCCTCTTTATTTTTCCTGCAATAACCTTAAATAAGATTCAAGACTATTTTACTGTGCTTATGTTTAAGAGATTTTTTTTTTTCTGTACTCAGAAAGAAGAACATACATCAGGGTGGCTCCAAAGTTGCCTCATAATTTCTGAAAGCTGCCTGCTGTCTTCACTTTCTTTTAGTTCAAACTTCGTTCCATTTCTCTCATTTTTCCAGTCCTGCTCTTTGTGAATTTACATCCAGAAGTTTGTCTTCAGCCTGAAGCTTTGTCTAAGGGAGAAGATTTCATTAGCTATTTCCATGAGTTCATAGATCCCAGATAATTCCCATATTGTCAGATCATTCAAAGGTTCTTTATCGTAGCTGCAACTTAATTGGAGCTCACACATGCACTCCCATTTTTCTGCAGAATTCAGATTGGCCATTCAAGTTTTCTAGTTGATAATTATTTACAACTCTCAGGGCTTTCAGAAGTTTCTTTGCGTTTTCTGTTTCTTACCATTCCTACTACCATACAGGTTTTATGTGTGTTTGGGTTTCTTCCTCACCTATTAGAGTCTTGGCGATACAAGTGGAAACCTTATCTTTTAGGTTTGTTTTATATGTTGTATTGAAGTTTTTTACCTGTTATCCTAGTTGCTGTGCCTGTTTTGTGGAGGTATATTAGAAGATTCAAAATCTACAGACTGCTTATAATAGAATCTTTAGATTTTTAAAATTGTATGAAGGGGATCAATGTTTATTTATTGAGTTTTACATGGCAGGAATTATGGTATATAATAAGTACAAAAAGTTATTGTCCTCATGTTATCATCTCTTAATGATAGTAGATAACACAACAGTTACAGTGCTTAGTTATGGTAGGAAACAAAGCACATAGGAAGGGAGCCAATTCAGATTGGGGTATGTGTGTGCCCACTTATAAGAGGCATTATTCAGGGAGGTAGTATCTTAACCAAATTCTAAAGGAAGGAAATATGTAAATTAGTGGCATAGAAAAATACTTGTGCAAAAGCCTTGAGAGTGATGAAATTACATCTTGTAGTAACTATAGTTTATTATAATGGATGTATACATGCAAGCTAAAGAATTTATATTTATCTGGAGAGAAATGAAAGGCTACTTAAGAATGTTTAGCATGAGAGTGATATGTTATTTTATACCGGCTTTTTAATCTTTAAATATGGTAATCTGAATACAGAGCTTTTATTGGATCTGTTGTGGGGCTGATAGGTCAGTGGTTTACTCAAATATATCTAATATGCAAAAATAAGAATGACCCTAACCAAGATGCTTTGGCATTAAAAATAGTACTCCAAGAACATTGCCCTCTAAGATCTTACAATCAGGACAAGGTAATGTAAATAGCACAGGCAAAGTTAAATAGAAATAAAGTTCATTGACTGGAGAGACCAAAGAGTCCTTTGTGCAGGGGACACAAGAATTGAGCATATGCTTACATTTTAATTCCTATGTTAGAACTTTTGCTGATGGACGCGTTATGGAAAATATTTCCACAGAATTTTGATGTTTCGTCTAAAATATTAAGGCAGTATTTTTTGAGTGCACTTACATGTAACTTGTATATTTTGGCTTCTGCCATTTACTATCTTATTCATAAAGGTTGTTTTGGATCTATAAGCATCTTTTGTTTTTACAAACTAGATTCATAGGAAACAATTTTTATTCCTCAAGTTCTTTCTACTGAACTTAATGTGAAACTAAGTCCTGTAAATCTTGTTTACTATACATCCTTGTTATCACTTGGTTAATTTCATCCTTGCCATACTGACTACCCCCTTAGTTTAGACTGTAGCATCCTTTGAAAATATTGGTTAGGGGCCATGTTATAAATCTCTTCTTTTAATAATACCTTTTATCCAATGTCTATCTCCCAACTTCAAGCCCAAGAAGTTGGCTTTCCATAGCCATTAAAAAAGTGAGTTTTTTTTTTCCTCTTAAGTCTTTAGCTTCCAAGAGGAAAATGTAGCAGATATTACAAAACAGTATTTTACTCATTCTGTTCAAGCAGCTGAAAAAGAGTAAGGAACATTGTACTGGAAATCAAGGCCTGTTGAATTTTAACTTCCAGTATAACCAGTTGCATTTAATTTCACTGAGCTTCTGATTTTATTTGAAAAGTAAATAGCACGTTCAAGGTCACTTGGTTTAAAACAGTGGATTTGAGACTCAAAACTTGATGAACTGACCCAGTCACAAACTCAAAAAGTATTCCAAGTCAACTTTACTGGGCTGAACCAAATTTTCTTTTTCTATCATTGAGAAACTGATCATTATAGTAGAGCTGTTTTGCAAGAATGCTTTGACTTATTTCTGGTTTTCATCATGTTAAGAATTTTGAAGATAGACCAGAGGTTAATTCTGGCTTTGCAAATGTTAAGCTCTGTGACCTTGACAAGACTGTTAATGTCTCTAAACTGGTTTCCTATTGTACAACAATTGTGACAGTAAGGTTTGTCATAAAAGAAGAAATGCCAATTGCTTAACAATTGCCTAGCATACAACTTGGCTCATAAATTGTGAAGATACTAAGTTTTGGCTTTGCAGTTCCCTTAAAACTTCATTGCAGGAACACATATTCTTCCAATTCTAAAATAAGGACATATAATTGATCAATTCCCTATTTTAACACACATAAAAAATATGCTAAGGGAAATTACAGATGGACAGTTTTGGGCTTTGAGTTGAGGTAATGTGGCATGAATGCAGGTTAACTGAGAAAGAAAGGGGCCAGGTTCCCTCCTCTTCTTTCTCCTATCTTGGTTTATAGTAACTGACTTTATTGTCAGTATTTTATGGTGTTGGCTTCTGTGTTCTCAGACAGCATGTGTGTATCTTCAAAATATAAGGTGTCTTTGATATCCCTACAAAACACACTCACAAACATACACTCATATTTCTCTAGGGAGAATTTGACATTTAATTTAGCATCAGGAAAGTAGAGGAGGTAACTTGAATGAAAAAACAAGGTTCAAAACAGGTTGAGTATGGAAGATACTTCATTTATGTTTGGGTCTGAGTGTTGTTAAAATATAGTCTTCTGAATTTTGGAAATAGTACTATAAGCAGGAAAAATATTTTGGCTTAAACATTTGAAATCAGTGTAGAGGTAGAAAATATGTCACAAAATGGACTGGCAGTAAATAGCAACTGGTTGTTAGAAAGACAATTATCCTTTCATCTAAACAATTACCTACATGAAAATGTGCCAAATCTTATCAACACACCCCTCCCTTTTGTTTGCTATGACAGCTGCTCATTCCAATTGGGTCAGTGTCAGAAGAAAAATCAATCTCAGTGAAATGATTAATTCCTCATAAATCCAGTCTTTTATCTTTCCCAGTTGCCCGTTCGGCTGATTGTTCAAGAGTCATCTTTCATATACTTAGAATCCAGGAAAAAAACGACCACCAGAATCTCCATATTGAATGGGCAAGTTAAACACTTACAAAAGGAATATTATATACACTGAGCACCTACTGTATGCCTTTTTCCATGGGTTTTTTTTTTTAATATCTTTATTGGAGTATAATTGCTTTACAGTGTTGTTATTTTCTGCTTTACAACAAACTGAATCAGCTATAGGTGTACGTATATCCCCATATCCCCTCCCTCTTGAGCCTCCCTATCCCACCCCTCTAGGTCATCACAAAGCATCGAGCTGATCTCCCTGTGCTATGCAGCAGCTTCCCACTAGCCATCCATTTTACATTTGGTAGTGTATATATGTCCATGCCACTCTCTCACTTTGTCCCAGATTCCCCTTCCCCCACATGTCCTCAAGTCTGTTCTCTGTGTCTGCATCTTTATTACTACCCTGCTGCTTGGTTGAATAGTGCCGTTTTTTAAAATTACATATATGTGTGTTAGCATACAGTATTTGTTTTTCTCTTTCTGATTTACTTCACTCCGTATGACAGACTCTAGGTCCATCCACCTCATTACAGTAACTCAGTTTTGTTCTTTTTTATGGCTGAGTAATATTCCATAGTATATATGTGCCACATCTTTATCCATTCATCTGTCGAAGGACATTTAGGTTGCTTCCGTGACCTGGCTATTGTAAAAAGTGCTGTAATGAACATGGGGGTACGTGTATCTTTTTGAATTATGGTTTTCTCAAGGTATATGCCCAGTAGTCAGATTGCTGGGTCATATGGTAGTTCTGTTTTTAGTTTTTTAAGGAAGCTCCATACTCTTTTCCATAGTGGCTGTATTAATTTACATTCCCAGAAACAGTGCAGGAAGGTTCCCTTTTCTCCACACCCTCGCCAGCATTTATTGTTTGTAGATTTTTTGATGACGGCCATTCTGACAAGTGTGAGGTGATACCTCATTGTGGTTTTGATTTGCATTTCTCTAATGATTAGTGATGTTGTGCCTCTAATGATTACTAATGCTGAGCATCCTTTCATGTGTTTGTTGGCAATCTGTATGTCTGCTATGGAGCAATTTCTACTTAGGTCGTCCACGCATTTTTGGATTGAGTTGATTTTTTGATATTGAGCTGCATGAGCTGTTTGTGTATTTTGGAGGTAAATCCTTTGACAGTTACTTCATTTGCAAATGTTTTCTCCCATTCTGAGGGTTGTCTTTTCTTCTTGTTTATGGTTTCCTTTGCTGTGCAAAAGCTTTTAAGTTTCATTAGGTCCCATTTGTTCATTTTTGATTTCATTTCCATTAATCTAGGATGTAGGTCAAAAAAGATCTTGCTGTGATTTATGTCAGAGAGTGTTCTGCCTATGTTTTCCTCTAAGGGTTTTATAGTGTCTGGCCTTACATTTAGGACTTTAATCCATTTTGAGTTTATTTTTGTGTATGGTGTTAGGAAGTGTTCTAATTTCATTCTTTTACATGTAGCTGTCCAGTTTCCCCCACAGCACTTATTGAAGAGGTTGTCTTTTCTTCATTGTATATTATTGCCTCCTTTGTCAAAGATAGTGATATGTGTGAGGGTTTATCTCTGGGCTTTCTGGCCTGTTCCATTGAGCTATATTTCTGTTTTTTCTGGCAGTATCACACTGTCTTGATTATTGTAACTTTGTAGTATAGTCTGAAGTCAGGGAGCCTGATTCCTCCAGGTCCGTTTTTCTTTCTCAAGATTGCTTTGGCTATATGGGGTCTTTTGTGTTTCCATACAAACTGTAAAATATTTTGTTCTAGTTTTGTGAAAAATGCCACTGGTAGTTTGATAGGGATTGCATTGAATCTGTAGATTGCTTTGGGTAGTAGAGTCATTTTCACGATGTTGATTCTTCTAGTCCAAGAACATGGTATATCTCTCCATCTGTTTGTGTCATCTTTAATTTCTTTCATCAGTGTCTTACAGTTCTCTGTATACAGGTCTTTTGTCTCCTTAGGTAGGCTTATTCCTAGGCATTTTATTCTTTTTGTTGCAGTGGTAAATGGGAGTGTTTCCTTAATTTCTCTTTCAGATTTTTCATCATTAGTGTATAGGAATGCAAGAGATATCTGTGCATTAATTTTGTATCCTGCAACTTTACCAAATTCATTGATTAGCTCTAGTAGTTTTCTGGTGGCATCTTTAGGATTCTCTATGTTTAGTATCATGTCATCTGCAAACAGTGACAGTTTTACTTCTTCTTTTCCAATTTGTATTCCTTTTATTTCTTTTTTTTCTCTGATTGCTGTGGCCAAAACGTCCAAAACTATGTTGAATAATAGTGGTGAGAGTGAACACCCTTGTCTTCTTCCTGATCTTAGAGGAAATGGTTTCAGTTTTTCACCATTGAGAATGATGTTGGCTGTGGGTTTGTCATATCTAGCTTTTATTATGTTGAGGTAGGTTCCCTCTGTGCCCACTTTCTGGAGAGTTTCTATGATATCTGGGTGTTGAATTTTGTTGAAAGCCTTTTCTGCATCTGTTGAGATTATTGTGCAGTTTTTATCCTTCAGTTTGTTAGTGTGGTGTATCACATTGATTGATTTGCGTATATTGAAGAATCATTGCATTCCTGGGATAAACTACACTTGATCATGGTGTATGATCCTTTTAATGTGCTGGTAGATTCTGTTTGCTAGTATTTTGTTGAGGATTTTTGCATGTATGTTCATCAGTGATATGGGTCTGTAGTTTTCTTTTTTTATGACATCTTTGTCTCTTTGTCTTTGACTTCTCTCTCTTATTCTTCACCCCTTTGTTTGTGTCTTTAATAGACGCAAAACAGTATTATTGTTACTTTACAACAGGGATTGGCAAACTATTCTCTGCCAGGCAAATGTGGCACAGTACCTGGCTTTGTATAGTCTGTGAGCTAATAGTTTAATATTAAAAGTGTTTCAAAAATTACAAGAATAATATTTCATGTACTGTGAAAATTATATGTAACTCAAATTTTTGTCCATATATAAAATTTAATTGGAACACAACCGTGCTCATTCACTGACGTTTGTCTATGGCTGCTTTCCTGTTGTAGCAGCAGAGTTAGTGGTTGTAAGAGAGACTTCATGCATCACTTTTCACTGCTAGGCACATTACAAATTGCAATGAAGCAGTTATAACTGCAAATCATTTTGAGTGTCATATTTATCACTCTACTCTTGTTTTTTTGTTATTACTAGTACATACTTATCATGTGATAACATGGAAAAAGTGGGTTTTGAATGTTCTGCTTTCAAGTCACAGTTGAGTGACAATTATTCTGTTGAATCAGAGGGCAAACAATTCACTTTAGTTTGCAGTGACACTGTAGCAGTGCTAAAAGAATAAAAGGTACATCTACATTATCAGAATAAAGACTCAACACAATATTCCCAACTCACAGGAAGACAAGAATCAGAAAAATAAGAAAATTTAAGATGAAATATCTCCTTATGGAAGAATTTCTTTACGTGCAAAAAGTAAAAAAGAAGCTATAACCAAATTTTCTGAGTTAGCCAAACAATAAAAGCCATTTACTGCTGGTGAATTATAACTGAGTTATGTGATTGCAGCAGCTGAAGAAGTGTGTCCAAAAAGTTAAGACTATGAGCCTTTCAGAGATAACAGTTGGAAGAAGAGTTGAGGATCTTGGGACCAACATTCATAGTCAATTAAAAAAGGCCAATATTTTTAATGGTTTTCCTTGGTTCTTGGTAAGTTGGCAAGTGAAATCAAGTGCTTATTTATTAGATGAGTCAAGTTGATACCAAGCTGAAAATAAAGAATTAAACTTTTTAAATAGTCTATGTGAAACAACTCAAAAGACAGTTTCCAAATACATGAGAATACTATGTCAGTGCAATCTGAAGTGGAATCTGCTAAGATGCGTTAGAACTAATGGTGGTAAAAATATTTATGGAGCAGGAGAATGATTAATTAACATTATTTTGTTATTGTAGTAGTAGGATCGTTGGGGACATAAGGTCTGAGTGAAAAATAAAAGACAGGGTCTCCGTCCATGTTGTGGGGAGCACTAGGTCAAATGCTAGAATACTCTTTGAATGTGTGTTTTTAAGACAGAGAAGGCTCATACTTGAAGCTCCTGCTTTTGCTTACTGTTTCTGTAAGTTAAGAAGAACATGGGCATAAACAGAGGCAGAGTGTTTTCCTTCTAAAACTTCTCTCAGGGCAGAGTAGTAAGTTGTTATGAGGCTTGCTCTCAGGCCTTTTATTTTGTTTATTATCATAATCATCTCACATTGGCACTTGGGATCACAAGAAGTCTTATGTTGCTCAGTGCCTGGTAATGGGAGATTTGAACTTGGACAGAGAAGAAAGACCTGTTTCAGCAGAAGTTTCTCAAGAAGTCTGATCTTGCTCAGTGCCTGGTAATGGGAGATTTGAACTTGGAAGGAGAAGAAAGACCTGTTTCAGCAGAAGTTATTCAAACAAAAACTAGTAGTTTTATTTTACCATTGAAACTCAACATAACATTTTGAGACTGAAAAAGAAAAGGATATGGATTGAAAGATTGGAAGGATATGATTCAGATATTCTTAAGCATTGATTTTTTTGTTCATAACATCAATTCTATGGCAACAAAACTGTGTTAATTCTTGTATTTGTAGGGGGCTTTCTGTGGGGTCTAGGAGACTAACCTTTGACAAATGGTAAGGATCCTGTTATGGTGCCGTTTATATTCTCAAAGTTGTTAAAATTCTCAAAGCTTTTCAATTCAGAAATCATTTAAAAATTATCAAGAAGGTGAGGAATCATGTTGTATTATGAGTTTATCTGAGAATTGTGTTTTTTTTACCATTATGAAAAAATGAAAATATTTACTTCCTATTTCATCACTAACTCAAACCCCGAAGCAGAGAAATGGTGCTATTTTCTCAATTTCATCAGATAGTCTCACAGACTTTGAGTTGTGTAAGTTGATATGCCCACAGTTATCTTCATATCATATTTTTAGCAGCTCCTATCCAACCTGCCAAACACTAAAATCTGTTTTATTTTTGGTAATTGTAGTTTGCCACAATACATTTATATTGTCACTACAAATTCAGAAACAGAAGATGTAACAGTTTATAAAGCATATTGTAATTCTGCCACGTACCAGATGAGACAACCAGTGTTTAATGTAGACAACAGAGTCTATGACAAGTTTCAGGCTCCTGTGCTGCAGGATCCTTGAAGTTTTCAGAATATATATTTTCCAAATTCCTTGTGTTTTTAGACTTTGAATACAAAACAGGACATAATTAAAGGGCATTTAGCTCTTTCTTTTTGGAGACTGCCATGGTAGAGAAACTATCGTATGTGAAAAAATTTCAACTTTTATCACAGAATTATTTTAGTTTTCAGTATTAGCAAAATTACAGTACTGAAGATAACCAACTGAGTGAATTAAAACTGGATATAGTTAAACCGAAAGATGAATAAGGTCATAATGATATTTATAAATATCTATTTTAACATAAGGACAATGCATTAATAAAGAAAACATTTTTATATGCTGTGCTCTGGGAAATCTATGTTAAAACATGCATGAGGGCTTGTAGGACCTGCTTTCTGGTGAGTTTTACTGTAGGAGTCAATTCCAGTTTTTTGTTTTTGAAGATGAAAATTCATTAAAATGTCTTAATAACCAAGGCTTTCAATTTTTAGAACATGTTTACCTGCATGCTTCACTGCATAGTGAATAATATGACAAATGTAATTACCTTTCAAAATGCTGAAATGCTTGCTATGGAGAAATATGAGCATATAAGAGTTATCTACCATTACAAATTATTGTCTGATCTGCATATAAGGCATATGTATTTTTTCACATAACCTGCAGTACTGTCCTTCTTATAAATTCAGTTGTATTAGTAGCAGCTACTTTTATACTAGTGATTTCCTAGGAGCCTTATATTCAGCTTATTACTTACTAATCTCCGGAATGTTAATGCTATTAAGTTAAGAATATAATAGCTGTGATGTTTGAAAGATTAAAAACATTCAGTTTCTGAAGTTCAAGGGAGGGTGAAATTCTAAACTTCTAGAATTCTAAATTCTAAAGTAAGCTGATTCTTTAGTACTTTGAACACATTTAAAATATGTGGCTTAAAGTCTTTGGTAAGTACATCTTTTGGGCTTCTTCCTGGACAGTTTGTATTAGTGCATTTTCCTCTTGTGTATGGGTTATTCTTCCTTGTTTCTTTGCATGTTTTATATATTTGGGTGAAAACTGGACATTTTAGATAATGTGTTAAAACTCTGGAAATTAGGTTTCCTCTTTTCTTCAGGGTTTATTGTTGCTGTTGCTTGCTGTAGCTGTTGTAGTTTGGTAGGCAGTTTTTCTCAACTAATTTGGTAAAATCTGTATCTTTGATATGTGTGGCCACTAACATCTATACTTGGTTAGTTTCATGGTCAGTTTATGATTGAACAGAGATTTACTTGACACCTGGAACAGTAAGTCCCCCAGTCTCTACTGTGGGACTGAGTTGAAGGCATGTCTTTAAGAAGAAGCTTGGCACTTTAATTCTCTGCTATAGTCTTTACTTCCTGGTTGCACAGAACCTCAGAGTCAGTCAGAGGTGTGAGCTTAAGATTTTCCCAGGTCTTTTGTGAGCATGTGTACAGCCCAGAGCATGTGTGTGGCCATAGTGATTCCCATGAATATGTTAGACCATTTCCAAGCCCTCTTATGGGCATCTCATGACTTAGCTACTTCTTCTGGTTAATCTTTTGTTTGCCCCAACTTTTACCTTCACGTCAGGAAGTTGTGATGTCATAATATTCGGTAAATGCCCCCAGTGGAGAAGCTTCAGGTATGGGGCAATTTCTATTGTGTTCAGAAAAAGATAAGCTTTAAAAATAAAAAGCCCTTTGAGTGGAGTCTTCCAGGAAACCACCATACAGGTCAAAGGAAGTCTCTCTTTGTGAATAAATCTTTGAAAGAGCTCAAGTTCCAGTCTTCTCTCTCCAGCTAGGAAATCAAGTTGTTACTTTTCAAGGCTGCCACAGAGCTAGAGAATGGGGAACAGGACTACTGTGGGTGAAATTGTGACAAAACTCATTGTTTTTACCAAGATTCAACCATATTTTTATTGATTAAATTGATTTCTGCAAGTCTTTGGTTAATTTCCAGTTATAAAAACTGGATTCTCTCAATTTTTGCCATTTTTTAAAATTGCTTTTCTGGATGGGCAAAGATTTGGAAGTTCTTACTCTGACTTACCAGACTTACTGCATCAGTACATCTCTAGGAGTGATGCTATGTAATGTATCCTTTTTGAAAAAAGTATCTCAGTTGTTTAAGTTGCAAAGTCTGCTTTTGAATTATAGATCAATTTCATGATAGAAAGATTTTTGAGTAATGACTTCTAATAATCTCAGATTATGAGTGGCAGAGATAAGAATAGAAAACTGAAAACACATATGATAAAATACTCTTTCTAAAGGTAAATTTTGATATGTTTAATATCAAAGCATACAGAAATAGTTTAATGCAGTCTTTTCACATTGAACTATGTAGATATTCTATTTTGTATTTTGGAAGTAGATGAAAAACACATCTGCCAGGTTCAAAGGATGACTTTTTTAATGACATTTTTAGTAATCATGAAGAATTCATATAGGCCAACATTGAAGAAGTCACCCTCAGAAAAGAAATCAAACTCTGAAAACATTAGAGGACAGGAGGGCAGTAGAAGCTGTGCCACTTTGGGAGCAGGTTTGAAGCATAACTTCACTTTAGTTTGAGAAAAAGAGCAATTGTGGGAAGTCAGCTCTGTGAAAGGAAAAGTCTACAACAAGGTCAACAGGAGCTCCTTTGTTAGCTAACAGCACACACCTAAATCAAATATTTTTAATTAGTTCATATTTTTCTTTATGTCATCTCAATGTCACTTGCAAAACTTGTCAATTCTAGTGTTCCATTCAATTACCAGAAACACTCAGATGTAGTGGGGCAACCAACAAACAAAATGTGATTTATAAAATAAAACTTAATTACATCTGAAATTAGTGGTATGTAATGGAAGTTCACCTCACCAGTTTTAAAGCCAATGGAACCACCCTGAGGAAAGTCCAACTCAGTCATGTTGATGTTTAACTTGCCAGTCAAAAACAACGGATGAAATGTTAAGTATGTAGTATCTGTGTTTCCTTCAAAATTTACTCTAATTTACAGACCCAATGTTTACTTTTCAGGGCAATCTGAATATCATATTCACACAATGCTCCTAAATCACGTGATGCATCTTTGTCTAGTCTACTCAGAAAACTAGTTACAGCATGAGCATACTTTCAGCTTTATACCTTCCCTGTATGTCTGCCCCTCAAAAAAGTCTCACTCCATCCTACTGCCTCTCCCCCAGTCGCACACTGCTGTGTCCTGCTAGTTGATGCTTGCTTGCCTTCTGGTTGTCCCAAGTGGGCCTTTCTCTGTGCTCCTGCCCCTCACTCAGGGTAGGAGATCTCTAATGAGCTTGGGTCCAGGACAGTTTTATGCAGTGCTTTTCTTTCTTTTAACCTTCCCTCAGCTACAGCGTGCCTTTCCCTTGCCCAGGACAGTGAAAAGGTTTGTTGCCTATAATTTTTAAAATAATAAATGAAAATTATACTTCATTAATTAAATGTTAAATAACCTTTGGTTCCTCTCTACATAACATGAAGAGAGAACAAAGTTTTATTATATAAAGCTCTTTCTTCTTGCATTTTGGAGTACAATTGCTGACTATCAATGAATTTAAAAATGTTAAGTTATGGTTTTTCTTTAAAGAATTATTTAGATTGTAGGCATTTCAGTTATTAGCTATTTACTAAAGACACAAAATTTATTTCGTTAGTTCTAGTATTAGCCACCTAACATTTCTTTTTAAATGGAATTTCTTAAATTTTTTCCTTTTTGTTTTCATCTATTTATTTTACATATATATCTTCATTTGAACACTTAATTTGATTATTACATATCACATATATTGCTGTACTTAGAAATTTACATAAACAATTTAGTACTTAGTTCTCATAGTCTGCTGTGGTGGTATCCTTAGTTATACAGAAAGGATAAGTAAATTTGTCCAAATTACATAGCTTAGTAAAAGGACAAGTCAGAAATTGGAGCTGAGAGACTAACTTTATTCTCATATTCTTAACCATTATCACTTATAGTCTGTCTCTAAGTTAATTTGCATTCTCATAAACTGTGGAGTATCTTTTAATATGCATGTACACACATGCAGACTTGTGTTTTCAGAAAGAATGCACAGTTTCACAGATGTCTTTTTTGGTGTATGCGTACATGAATGACAAATATTGTAACTGCACTGATTTTTGCATAGTACTGAATTTTTATTTTATCTTTGACGTTAAAAAGGGTATATACCTCAAGGTTGATTTGTCTCTCTTAATTTTATCTAATATGGTTGTTTTTATGTCTGGAGTATTGTCCTTAGATTTAGTAAAGTTTTAATTTAAAAATGAAATCCTTGTGAATTTATCCTAGAGTCTCTTTACTGAACACTTATTATCCACATTTGAGATCCATGTGTTCTGTCACCTTTATCTATTCTAATCTCCATTTTTATGTTTGTTCTGGAGGTATATATTTACAGGGTCTTCGACATCACTCATTATATTTTCTTTAGTGTTGGTTCTGCCTGTATTTTTTCTAATGTAGATTTTGTCATCGTTTCACTTTTAATTTCCACAAATGATTTCACTCTCTTAACAAGCTCTACCTTTATTTTGGTTTGATAAGTTATTTTATCTTTCAAGATTTTCACCTCAGATTTCATGTGTTTTAAAATATGATTGATACCTTTGTTGTCAGTGTATAGAAATGCAACAGATTTCTGTGTATTTATTTTGTATCCTGCAACTTTACCAAATTCATTGATGAGCTCTAGTAATTTTCTGGTAGCATCTCTAGGATTTTCTATGTATAGTATGTCATCTGCAAACAGTGACAGTTTTACTTCTTTTCCAATTTGGATTCCTTTTATTTATTTTTTTCTTCTCTGATTGCCATGGATAGGACAGGCAGGCAATATCTAATATATATTTTGGTGGCCTATTATATATTTTTCAAAAAGTTTTGTTTTCTACAGATTTCTTACATTTTACAGGCAAGGTAATTTTCTCCCCGTTAAGAATGAAAAGAGATCAAACCAAGCCTGGCTTTTGCTACAAAAAATGTAGATTTTTCTAAAACACTCTAACTGTCCAATCGGTTTCCATTTGCATCATCCTCTAAAATCCTTAGGAGGAAGTATGGTTGATGTAAACTTCGAGAGCCAGTTCAATTATCCAATAGTCAGAGCAAGTTGGCAGGCAGCCAGAGCCCTAGGAAGTCATTTAGATAAATTTCATATTCATATAATTTATTCTCACTGTTTGGTGAGGATTCTGTGCTAGAGGCCATGTTTTCTGTGAACCAGTTTTACTTTGAACCAATTACCACCCCAATTACTCTTTTCTGCCTCTGTCCTTTGAAAGCATCATGCCTTGTTTGGAAGAAGCCATGCCTCATCAAGAAGCACTTGTCCAATGGCATGCTTTTCGCTTGAGGGTGCTGATATGAAAAACTACGAGCCTCATAACTTAGCACTATGAAAATCATTGAGTCACAGCTGTGAAATATATACCGTTGAGAATTCTTGTAGTTCTTTGTGCAGCAAATCCAGATATATATCAATATTTGGGGTTCAGCTTCCCACTGATGCTATGCAACACTCTTGGCATTGGGGGGATGGTTGTAAGTATGTACACGAGCATCTCCCTGAAGCTGGTCCTTTCTGAACTGCACTAACTTTCTGTAGCGATGCAGGTCGTAACATTCTTTTACATCGCATTAGTCATGTCAACATCAAACGCCTTCCTTTAATTTACCATTGTAATCATAAAAACACTTCCTCAATTTAAAGCTTTTACATCATTGGTCTTTTTGACACATCTCTCAAGCTATGTAATCTCTTCTTTCAGCATTTCTGGATATTTCTTCCCATCTTTCATTGATCATTTCTGGCTTCTTTCATTGCAATATAGTATCCCTCATCCTCTTTTGAATCTCTGCTTTTAGTCTCTACACATTCTTCCTAGGAACATATAATGTAAACATGATTCAAATATTAGACACATACAGACACACACACTCTCAAATGATGCTTTTAGACTATATATCTCTTCTAAGCTCTACTGCTTTATACTTTTCTGTCTCTGGGAAATCATCATTTGAATATTTAACATTTGAAAGTTGTGTATGCCAAATTTTTCCTAATAATTCAGGACTCCTTTATTTTTTGCCTTGAATGGCATCACTGTCAAAAATGAAACTGAACCATAAGTCATGGAGCAATAATACTATGTCCTTTCTATTTGCCTGAAGACCAAATAAAACCAATTCCCTAATGGTCTATCTTTATACAGTTTGATTGTATCTGAGTTTCACTAATGCTGTGAGTAGCGTCTTAGAACCTTGGACTTACCCTTTTTGTAAAGCCATGCTGCAGGAACAGTAGCCTACATGACTTCCTTCTTTATCTCACACATTGACAGCCCCTATAAATTTTTCATGAATTCCAATTCTGTTAAATACAAAAGAAATGCAAATACATTTTAAAAAGTATAAATGCACCCATTAAAAGAAATGTTGATAATTTTCTCATTATAAATTTAGTAATATGTATTGAGTGGGATGGGGGGGTGAGAGGGAGGTCCAAGAGGGAGGGGATATAGGTATACATATAGCTGATTCACTTCATTGTACAGCAGAAATTAACAAAACATTTTAAAGCAATTACACTCCAACAAAAAATAAATAAAAATAATAAAACAAAAATAAAATAAGACTTTGGTTAAGAAAAAAAAATGTTCCTTGTTCTTTAACACAGTTTTGCATGAAACTGTCATTACAGCTGTCAAGTTTCTTAGTATTATCTGTATGTTTATGTTTTCTCCATTGGACTTTGAGATCCCTGAAATCAGAAATTATATTTTAGTCATCCTTTTACACTCAGCATATATTTTAGTGGCTGATAAATGGAATCTATTCAAGAAACCTTTGTGGAAAGATGAACTGTGGTGCATCAGCAGAGTGAATCTCAAAAATGTCCTTAAGCATTACCATGCTGCCTGAACATTTAGGATTTTTCTTAACTATCACAATATTTATTAGTCTTAGTATTTTTTTCCCTTTTAAGTAAAATAGAGTAATTTATGGGCCTATATGTAATGATGGGAGAGGTAAAGACATCCTGCCTTAGGGGAGTGTCTCTTAGTTTTATTTGTAATAAAATTTCAGAGGGAAGAAAAAATAATTTGCATTTGATTTTCCACTGATTGTTAATCAGCTTGCAGAATTTACAGTTTCTGAATACTGCTGTACTAGTCATCCTAAATGATCTATATTAAAACAGTATGGACCATTAATGCTATGGACAAACAACCTGTTGAATAACTTTAGAATTTGAGAATCTAATACTTGAGTTTCTGAAAATGTAAAGGTTGACTTTTAGTAATTATAAATCACTACTAGGTAACATTATGTATAGTTACTTGAATCTATTGTAAAAACTGTTAAGTCTTCTGATAATACTTATCCTAAATTTTTCAACTTATTAATTTGAACTAAAATAAGAGTTCACTGAGAAAGGTAAACACTTAGAAATGAATGTTCAGTATTCCAAGTATGTTAAGTTCAATTTACTTTTAAATTGAGGCGCACACATAGGGTAATAAAACAGTTACCATGGGAATGCTCACTAGGTTCATTTTAAAACAGGAAAACTGAGGTTAAATAAAAATGAAATATAAACAACCTTTCCACAGGAAAAGGATGACAAGATCGACTTAGCTAAAATCATTGAAAAGCAGGTGGACAGTAAGTGAGTGAGGAAAATGGTGATCCTAATGATATCAAAACACAGGATTGTTGGATTTATCTAGATAGAGGAATTCACACTCAAATGTCAGCAAGGTGGTCACATAGAATCTATTTGCCTATCTACTACCCTGTAGAATCTAAAAGATTTTGTAACATTGTGGCAAAGATACTTGATGGAATAGAGAAATATATCTGTCTTCCAGGATTGAAAGTAATTCTTAAAGTATATTTAATGTCACCTTAGGTCTGTCATATTAAAAGTTAAAAAGAATGCAATTCCTTTATTTAAGAAAAGTATAACATTGCATGTCAAGTACTTTGAGAACACTCTAGAATATACAACTTGAAAAAGAGAAAATCACAGTATGAAATTCAGGTACCACTTCAAGGTAGGGATGAAGAGACACATTAAACGTTCACAACAGACAGAAATGATGTACTCTGAGATGATATAGATAAACGAAATTAGCAGTAATAATCCAGATCAACTTGGGTTAACTTAGTCAACTGTTTGATTCCTGACTTTAATCAGATACTAAGAGAAATAAAACAAAAATAGAGTTCTTGTTAGTCGCAACAAAACTTGGCCAATCACAAAATGTGAGAAGATTTTCTGGACCTTAAAGTTGTTGAATGGGTTGCTAAGTAATAATACCTAATGTTTTCAAATATAGAAAACTCAAGTGCTTTTGTACTCCATAGTGAGTGTGCCATCTTGTTTTTAAAATTAGCATAGAGACAAATGCAAAATCTATGTGAATAGATGTAAGTAATAAAGCAAATGATGTACGACACAGGCCTTTAACAAATGGTGTTCAGTGGGACTGTTGCATATAGTCAGAAAATAAGGAATTTGAGCTTTCCAGTTTGCTGTAACATTAGACACATTGGTCATTGAAATAAGATAATTTTATTTAAACATACCAATGAGTAAAATTTATTCCTGTGTAAATGCAGTCAAATGTTAAACTTAAACTGCTATGGAAGGTATGCTTGCTTTTGCTTTCAGAGCTCTGCTCTATAGAGTCCTGCAGTTTTTGCCAACAAAGCTATGTATTTAAAGTGTGTTGAAAGTGAGAAGCAAGTTTTTCTGTGAGTGACAGAGTGAGAGTTTACATATGGATTATTTTTATGGACCATTGCTTTTTAAAATGAGAGAAACCTAGAAAGAGACAGCAATAAATTAAGATGTGCTTTTAAGAAATAGGTATGTTTATTCTTATTCAGTTATAATTATATTTACTCATAACTGGTGAAGAGCACAGGTTTTAAATAAAATGTTTCTAATTAGAACTACAAACTTAAAATACTACTATAAAGTAATGCTGTATGTAAATGAAGAAAGTTTGAATTCACACATAATAAATGTAAATCAGCCCATTGAATGTATAGAAAGTTATGAGCTCTCTCAGATTTCCTCTAAGAGTCTTTAGCATGCTAGTAATATGATTATAATTTTTCTTTATTTTCATGAAAATCCTGGATCACTGCCCAAAGGTCCTTACACATAAAACTGAGTGAAAATCAGCAATCTTAGATTAGGTTATGTTCTTTGTAGCATAGAAATGAATGACAAGAGTTAATATCATATTAAATTAAAACTTGTAAAGAGAATTTTCAGCCATAGACATATCCGAGTCCACATTAATTTGGATTTAGTTCTGGTCAAGTACACCAGGAATTATCCTCACATGTTGAATTTTCTTTCTTAAAAACTGTTAACAGAAAAGTACATATATATAGAAATTATAGTATTCAGTGCCCACGTACCCATCATTAATTTCAACAACCTTTAACTCACGTTCAGTTGTATTTCATCTGTATCCTCACCTTATCTTCTACCTGATGGCTTTGAAATTAATCCCAAATATCCTATGACTTAATCTGTTCATGTTTCATAATGTATTTTAATAGGTTGAATTATGATCCAAATAAAGTTGATGTATTATAATCTGTTAATAAGTTTAAGTTCCTTTCTAAAAAACTTGGTGATTCAACCTTTATCTTTCCTCATTATCCTTGCAATTTATTTGCTGAAGAAGCAGTCCTTTTCCTTGTAGAGTTTCTCACAGTTTAGATTTTGCTGATTGCACTCCTGTTAACATATTTTTATACTCTTTATTTTCTGTAAGGTGTTAGTAATATTAAGAATCTGCTTTTAGTATTTTTCTAAGAATACTTCACAGGTAAAGCTGTGTACTCTCATGAGGAAAATGCTATCTTTTGTCTCCATTTTCTTGATGTTGATAGTTTCTAATACTCATTGCAAGATCAGTTTATTAGCAGTATGAAATTGGCAATATTCTAATTCTGTTCTTATTTAATAGTTGGTGTTCCCTTATAAAAACTTACCCTCATTGTGTATAATTTAGTTTAGTTACCTTGTGAAGAAATGCAAGTCAAATACTTAACTTTTTCCTGTAATGGTTTTCAGAATGAGTTGATACCCTAGATTCCTTTGAGGTTGATAAATGTGGCTTTATTTCTCAATATCATTATTGAATTCATTGTTTCGATCTTCTGTGGCAGTTGTTCTTACTGATGCTTAAATTACCCTGCCATTGATCATTAGAAATCAAGTTGTTGCCCAAGTCCTGTTGACAAAAACGCACATAGTGACAAGCTTCTTTTTCTAGTATTAAGAGGTCTGCTAGGCTCATCTTGTATGTCCTGTCCCCAAGGAGGAATCCAGCATATCTGCAAATAGTCTTGGTTGCTTTGAGGAGAAAGTGGTACTTAAAAACCAGATTTGGATACTAAGCAGTGCTTGTTTCTACTGGGTTAGTCATTATTTCAAATTGTAAAGGTCAGAACTAGAAAACATAGTCTTTGTATTTTCAATTAATTTTAGGATTGAACAAATTTTACTTAAGTTTATATTTATGTCATTTTTCTCTCATGAAAATCTTGGTTCCAAATAATTACTAATTTGCTTATTCCATTAACTGAAGGCTAATGAAGTTTAGATTTGGTGGCTATTGACAGATGAAAGTGCAGAACTTCCTAGTGAGTACCTGGTGACCGTTTTTTTTTTGGGGTTTCTACCTCATAGTAACATCAGAAGTCCTTTCTGGCTTTCTGGCTTTTCCTTCTATACATGGGTGATAACATACGGATCTTTTGCTATTTGTGATTTGGCCAAATTTCCAGTTGTGAGGGTGGTTAGAATATGTTTTCATCTAGTTTTGATAAAGATGTTATCTTTGGGATTTCTGTTCTGCTAACGTAGTTGCTATGACGTTTCAGAGGGAGGGAACTTAGGTATATAAAACTGATGTCTGTGCCATTCCTTGTACTCCTGATATTCTTAATGAGCATGACAAAGGTAAAAAAACAACAGAACTTGAGCTAGATTATATCTGCTATTTTTCTTAAAATCACATAATGAATAGAAATTGAGTGAATGCAGTTGAGGAAAAGTGAAATATTTTTGTATACCGCAAGCCATATCAATTTTTTGAGATTAAAAATAAAGTAGATTTCAGGTTCTGGTTATAATGAGGTAACCACAGTTTACCTTGCTCTGTCACTGAACACAACTAAAAATCCTGAAAGAATGCATGCAGCAACTATCTGGGATCTCTGAGAACAAAATTGCAGTAGGCAGATTGGGAAAGAAAACCAGAGCTCAAACAATGAATGACCCATGGTGAATTTCATGAGTGTTTTTTTTCCTCCCTTATATTCTAGCCTAGACACAATGGCAATACAAATCTGTAAGCTGCACACCAAACACAGACAGGTCTTCAAAAGAAATACTTTTTTTTTCTGGTTCAAGGAGTATAAAAAGAGGCCGCTATGAAACTTTAAAAGTGTACAAAATCCCTTAGCTTGTTTTTTTGTTTGTTTTTTTAAATCTCTAATGCCTTCAAACTCCATTTCTTAACTTGAAATCTAGTGGCAGAAGCAGTGAAACAGTGACTGTTCCAGCATCAAAAACCCTAAGAAGAAGGAATCTTTTTATCTTTCCAAAGGCACTGAGCCATGAAGAGGATAGGGATATTTCCTATTGTTATTTCTCTCTTCATTCTCTTGCCATTTAGCACCAAAGACAGATAGTCATGGGGAATGTGCAACAGAGAGGGATATTAAGCTCCAGCTTTCTAGCAAGAGAACTAGGAAGAGCTGCTGTTAGGAAAGCATTGAGACGAGAACAGAGGAAGGAATTGTGAGAATGGTATGGCATAAAAATGTGTAAATGTGTGGGCTCACTCCTGGTTTGCACATTTTAGGACCTAGTTTTTTAACCACCATACCAAACTGAGGACTGAACTAACATTTAGACTGGCTAAGGTCTCAGTTTGGCTCCTGGGTGGAGCACATGCAGGACAGGTCTAAACGGCACTGAAAGGTCATTAAATTGAACTGACACTAGAACCAAAGTGCACAGAAGGTGGGTTGGAACGTGGTATAAAATCTAAAAGGACTGATTTCTTGCTAAAACAAGGAAATAAAACAAAATTAAGAAACAAAAAATAAAAACATACTATCCTCCCCAAGATTTAAACAAGATCCATATTCTAATAATATTTAAAATGTCCAATATATGATCCAACATAACAGACAGAAACAAAGCCTGAAAAATTCTCTAGGGGAAGATAATAAACAGATGCTAAACCCAAGTGATCACGATGTAATTATAAAAGAATCTTAAGGTGGTATTATAAATACACAAAAGAGGTAAAGCAAAACACTCCTAGAATATTGCAGAGATAGAAATTCTCAGGAGGAAAATAGAATATATAATATAGTACCAAATGGAAATTTTAGAAATGAAAAATACAATAAATAAAATAAAAATTTCTGTTGATGGGTTCAATAGCAGAATAGAGATTACTTAGGTTAGTAAACATGAGATAGGACAATAGAAAGTAAAGTACCCAATTTGAACAGTAGGCAAAAATATAGAAAAAGAATGAAGACTGAAGGATTCTGCAGCACAATAAATAACAAATGATCTAACATTCTTGTCTTTGGAGTTCTAGAACTAGAGAATGAATATAATGCAGAAAAAGAAAATTTGAAGACTGAGTATCTGAAACCTGTGGGAACGTAGAGAAAATATTTTCATGTTTGTACATGGTTAAGGTTTCTGATCAAAATAAAACTGGAGTGTGGGTTAGGAGATCAGCTCAGTGCTTTGTGACCACAGAGGGGTGGGTTAGGGAGGGTGGGAGGGAGGTGATATGGGGATATATGTATACATATAACTGATTCACTTTGTTATACAGCAGAAACTAACACAACATTGTAAAGCAATTATACTCCAATAAAGGTGTTAGCAAAAAAAAAAAGCCCTTGAAAATTAAAACAGTTATTGAATAGGGATTTCCAGATCTGTATGTTTACATTTCAAGGGGGAAATAAAACCTCGAACTATCCTTTATATTCCAAAGAATTTTATTACATTAGGGGGATAAATCTTTTTCTCAGGGAATAGGAAGAGCAACTTAATAGCAGTTTTTATATAAGCACCTATATTCGTAAGTTTGGGGTTCCTTTCCTGTAGTATAAAATATCAAAGTCAAGAAAAAATAACTTGACTAAACGTATTAAACTATGTAGGTGAAATGGGAGCATTAAAACTTTCATAATAAACTCCAGTCCAGGTGGTTTCACTGGCAAATTCTGTTAATCACTTAAAGAATAAATATCAACAATTATCTAAAATCCTTCCAAAAAAATAGGAAAACGTACTTCCTAACTTATTTTTATGAGACATTACTTTGAGACTAAAACTACCATTTTAGTTTTTTAGATTTTCAAAATCAATGTATTCTACTGTACTAATAATTATGAAAAACATGTCAATTGATGCAGAAAAAGCATTTGAAAAATTAAACTTCCATTCTTGATTTTAAAACCTAGTCAGCTTTGAGAGAAGTGAACTTCTTTAATCTAATGAGATCATCCAAAACAATCCTGCAGCTAACATTGAGTGATGAATAACTTGATTTCTCCCCTAAAAATCAGGAATAGGCAAGGATGATTACTCTCACCCCCCTTATTCCTCATTGTACTGGAAGTTCTAGCAAGAGCAATAAGGAAAGAAAAAGAAATGGCATAACATTTGGAAAGGAAGAAATAAGTGTCCTTAAATTACGTGAATATCTAGTTAAAAATCCCAAAATATCCACACAGAATCTCCTAGAACTAATCAGTGGATTTAGGATGATCTCAGGTACAATGAAATTAAACCTCAGGTTTAATGAAATTCTATTGTATCTCCATATGCTAACAACAAATAATTGAAAATTGAATGAAAAACAGCAACAACTACAAATATACCAGTACCATTTATCATAGCCTTTCACCCCCAAAAAGAAATACTTTGTTGTAAATCTACAAAAATATGCAGAATCTGTGTGTCAAATAATACGAAATAATGAAAGGAATAAAAAGACCTAATTAAATGGAGAAGTATACTGTGCTCATGGATTTGAGTATTCACCATAGTTCAAGTGCATACTCCCCAAATTAACCTGTAGATTTAATGAAATTTCAATCACTATCCCGTTGGAAAATTTGTAGGTATAGAAAATCTGACTATATGGAAAGTAAAAAGAATCAGAATAGGCAAAACAATACTGCAAAATATGAAAGACTTATGCACTGTGCTTTGAAGACTCACTATAAAGCTACATTAATCATGAAAATGTGGTATTGGTGAAAGAATATCCACATAATCAATGAAACCCAATAGAGTCCATAAATAGACCCACTCAAATACTGCTAATTGATTTCTAACAAAGATGCAGAAGCAATTCAGTGGAGAAAGCATAGTCCTTTGGACAAATTGTGATGTATCAGTTAGGCATCCGGAAATGAACTTTCATCTATGCTTTACACTTATCAAAAATGTATTCAAAATGTATATAATGTTTATAGCAGCTTTATTCATAATTGCCAAAAAAAGTGACAATTTAGTGTTAGTCAACTGATTAATGTATAAACAAATTGTGATACATCCATTCAATAGACAAATACTAGCAACAAAAAAATAGAAACATTCAACATGTATGAATCTAATTTATATGTAAAATAAGTCTCAAAAGATTGCATTTTGTATTCCATTCATACGACATTCTGGATAGAGCAAAACCATAGGGATGAGTAACTGACAGGTATAAGGGGTAAAATGAAATTGGACTGGAAAGTCAAGCCGGAGAGATTTTTTTTTTTGAGGGTGGGAAGGTTAGAACTGTTTTGGATCCTGATTTTGAAGGTGAGTGTATGAATCTATATATGAGGTAAAAGTCATAAAACTGTACATCTTGAAAAGAACATTAATTTTTACAGTTTTTGGAGTAAATATAATCACTATTGTATTTAGATTCCATTAGATCATTTATAGGAATGATGTAATAGTTTCATTCTAAAAGTTAAATATTTGCAAACACCCTGGAAAACACATTATTTTCAACTATTGAAAAAATTAAGCAGGTGCAAATTATTGATAGAATGTGTCTTAGTTGTGTTTCCCTTAGAAAGAGGACTGGGATGTAGGGAGTTCCTTTTGGAGATGGTCACAGGCAGCTCACTGGAGGAAATGAGAAAGTGAAGCAGAGTAGGGACATAGTTCATTACTGAATGCATTAATTAGTGGGTTATTGTGGAGGACAAATAAGGCTCAGTCTAGCTGTCCATGCCCTGAGTTATGTGGAATATGCCTTAAAATTGTCATTATCCATATCCATTCTTACTGTACTGCACATATATGGGCAAGCTCACCGGTGCAGATAAAGTTCACACTTGTTAAAAAAAAAAAAAATCCCTCATTGTTTTTCAGAAATTCAAATTTAAGTAAACCTCTTATATTTCATCTGGCAGCTTTAACAGGTGGAAGCTACATCCTGAGGTACAGTGGAGCCCTTATGGTGACCAAAGGTGGATGTATCTCCTACTTTATCACTTGTGTATTGACTTTGTTATGGTGTTGTTGAAAAAATTATGTAGTCAGATTTTTGAATATTTTCTTTGTTTTGTCTTATATTTTGAATCATAAGTAGAAAAGCCATTCCCTGCCTACATTAAGCTTAAAATTTTTTTGCATTGTTTTATTTTTTTACATTTATCTCACATCTTTGGAATTCATTCTTATATTAGTAAGAATATGGATCTAAATTTTATCTTTTTAAAACCCAGTCATTTGAAAGTTCGTGTTTGCCCTAGTGAGTTGAGATGTTATCTTTATCATATACTAAATTTCCATGTGTACTTGGATTTATTTCTGCTTTCCTATTCTATTTTTCTAAAACCAGGTTCATAATGTTATTTATAGAGTTTTTAATAGCATGTTTTAATGTCCAAAAGGGCTTGCTCCCCTCATAGTATGTTTTCTCAGAATTTTCATAGCTATTTTTCTGCATGTTTGTTTCTCCATATAAATTTTAATATCACTGTAAATGAATTAACTGTATAAATTGATTCAGGGAAAACTGACAACTTTTATAATGTTATCATCATAATCAAGACCACGGGGATATTTTTCCACTTTTCCAAGTGTACCTTTTTGTCATTCAGGAGTTTTTAAAAAAATTTTCCTCATACAGGTTTGACACATTTTTATTTGTTTGGTACCATTGTAAATATTGTTTCCTTTTCCATTATTCCTTCTAAATCTATTTATTGGCTATATGAAGGCTTTTTTTTCTGTTAATTTTATATTCTGTTAAATTTGTAATTTTTTAAATTGTTTCTACTAGTTTTATCCTTGATTTGTTTGGAATTTTCAGGTTACCACCCTATCATTTGCTAGTAGATAAAATTTGACATTCACTGTTTTTTGTGATTCTGATTAACTTCCATTGCGTTGACCAACATCTGTTGTACAATGTTGAGAAGTAGTAGAGACAGTGGGACCTTTATGTTGTTTCTGATCTTGGTGGTCAGGCTTCTAGTGTTTCCTTGTTTAGTGAGATAATGACTTAAGGTCTAAAAATCATGTGTGTGTGCAAATGCACATGTGTGTAATAATTTTAAGAAAATATTTGTAAATTTATATTTTCAGTGTGCTTATATTAGAAAAGCATACTGAATATTTTCAAAGCTTTCTCAGCATCTATGGAAGTAAGTGTATGGTTTTTATTCTTAGATCTATTAATGTGTTATAAGATTTTAATAGATTTCCTAAAATTGAAATAATCATGCATTATTGGAATAAATCATACTCTTAGTGTAGTATTTTCTTAATGTGTTGTATTTAGCTTGCTGATATTTATTATTTCTGTATAGATATTAATAAGTGATACTGTTTTTTTCATTTATACTGTGTTTATCAGGTTTTGATATTGATGTTATGCTTGCTTTATGAAAAGTAGGGAGTTTTCTTTCACTTTCAGTGCTCTGGAGTAATTAATAATGCAGCTGCAGTATCTGACATTAAACATTTGGTAGAAATTTGCTGAGAAACTTTCTATGCCTGGTACTTTCTTTGAGTGTAATTCTTTGATAACTTTCTGTGTTCTATGGAAAGTTGTCTATTTAGACTTTCCCTCTCTGTGTTTCTTTCTTTAGCTTTTTAAAGTCTTTTTATGTTGAGTGATGGTAGGGAATTGGGGATACTGTGTGGTTAGGTGACGTATCTCTGAGAGGGATGAATAAAATCTTGACTTTTTTTTTTTTTTTTTTAAATTTTACTCCACACATTTGCTTTTTTTCTTCATGTTATTTATTTATTTATTTATTTATTTATGGCTGTGTTGGGTCTTCGTTTCTGTGCGAGGGCTTTCTCTAGTTGCGGCAAGCGGGGGCCACTCTTCATCGCGGTGCGCGGGCCTCTCACTATCGCGGCCTCTCTTGTTGCGGGGCACAGGCTCCAGACGCGCAGGCTCAGTAGTTGTGGCTCATGGGCCTAGTCGCTCCGCGGCATGTGGGATCTTCCCAGACCAGGGCTCGAACCCATGTCCCCTGCATTGGCAGGCAGACTCTCAACCACTGCACCACCAGGGAAGCCCGAAATCTTGACTTTTTTTAATGGTAACTGAGAGATTGTTATTTTCCATACTTATCCACAGTTAAATGTGTGAGCATTTCTTTTTCTATTCCTTTAAAAAAAAAAAAAAAAAAACCGAAAAACTGAGCCAGACTGGAGTGTGTGACGAACGAGATGTAAATAGCTTTGGTAGTATGTGGTCTTTTGAAATATTTGGTTTATTATTCTTTTAAAATCTTTTTACTTGCCTTAGGTGTTTTTACGTAGTTCAGGGAAGTAGGTGTTTGCTTTGGAATGACTGCTGTCATAAACTGAGGGTGATTTCTACGATTTACCTATGAGGGAAGAGGAACAGAATGAGTATAATATTGTTCATAGTGAAATAGCAGCAGTTGCAAATAGGAAGTTTGGTCATTTTTATGGTTAGGTGTATTTTTTCTGTTTTATTTTTGTCTGTGCTCAGATATGATTAGAGAGCGGTGCTGTATTTTTATCTCATTCTGTTACAGTACCAGGGTTACTACATCAGATGTTCAAGTTCTGTGAAATTGTTTATGTACTGCACAGTAACAGCAGGCCTGGCTGGTAGCAACAAGTCAACTACTAGCTGACAGCTGTTAGGGATTTCTTGATCAATGCCAATAGGAAAAATATTACATATTTTAAAATATTAATATTCTGTAATAAGCACAAGTATTGTTCTGTTATTCCTATATTCTTTGTTATAATTCTGATTATTCTAGTATTTTTCAAGTACCAATACTTAGTCTTTTATTTTAATTTTTAAAAATAATTTATTTTAATTTCTTTTCAGTGTCTTATGCAAGTTAATTCCTTTTTGACTTCTCTTCCCTCATCCTGTACTGATTTCCATCCATAGTATCTTTTTTTAATGTCTCTTCATCCCCCTAACTTCAGAGTCATTGGATAATTTATTCAAAGATGGATTAGAAGATACCATCTATTTTAAACTATGTCTTTGGTCAAAAATTTGGTATGTAATATAGTTTCATCAGTGACCTTTAGACATGTGGGCACAGCAGTCAGAACAATAAGGTAATAGATCAGTTCAGATTGGGATATAAGACAAAACTTAAGTTCATACACACAAGTTCCAGCGGATTCCTATTTACAGAGTATAAAGACAGGTGATTAGCTAGTATCAAGTAACTTGAGGTTTGTAATAAGATGTTTTACACCCCTGTGTTTGAGTAATTTATTAATCAGTGGATTAATAAATGCAAACACATATAAGCAGGTGAGGCATAACTAAGTGTGTAACAAATGGATTGAAAGTCCTGAAATTATTGAAGGGTTTTTTGAGTTGAAGCAATAAACGCAGGCCCCTGGAAAAATCAAGAAACTATAGAATTAAGATGAGACATACGTACGTTCTGCAGTTCTTGAAAATGACCTTGACAGGAACAATGAAAGTCAAGATTTTACCCTTTTCTCAAATTATTATCTTAATAAGACCTGTTATTCAGAAGTCTCTTGTATGATTATAGAGCTGATCAACTATTTTCGAAAAATAATTTTTGTGCTTCAGATGCTTGTGGTGGTTTTAGTAGTACGTTTTGTTTTTTGTACGTTCTAAGTAGATACACCTGAATGGATATAAGCAGTTTTGAACTTCATGCTATCCTTCTTGTCAGCTATCTCTAAATTTCATCAAAAGATGTTTATGCAATTATAACTGTTTGTAAAACCTTGTATACTAGTTGATGAATCTGATATTTATTTGTAATTATTTTGATATCTTTTTTGTTTTGTTTTTAGTAGTAATTTAATACAAAGCATATTGTCTGGCACCCTGAAGCATGTATTAGTGAAGTGAGAGTGACTAACTCTGATTTTGATTTTGACCCTTAGAAAATTGTTTCGTGAGTAAATGTAGTATAGTGATTATAATGTGGAGAAGAGCTTCATGAAGCATGTGGCTATTTTAAGGAGCCAGTATAAAAATAGAGTTAGAAATAAAGATAAAGGCATGCACTAACTTAATGAAACTTTCTGTTGAGATTCAATAAACTATTTCTAATATAAGAATCTATTGTACAAGAATACAGTACTTTCATCCATCTTTCCATCCTTCATGCCATTGTCATATTTTACTAAAATATATTATCCATATCAAAATGCTGTTGTTTTGATTTAATATAAAAATATTTTTCATATTAAGGGCTAAAAACAAAGAACAGAAGTATAAAATAGCTGAGGTAGCTCAGGAGAAAAAAAATTCACTGGATGGATTGAACAACAGAATGGAGCAGAAAAAGAAACTAGTTATTAACTTGAAGATAGATGAATCGAATTCATCTAATCTGAAGAAAGGAGAGAAAAACGATTTTAAAAAAACAGTACCTCATAGACCTGTGGAACAATATGAAAAGGTCTAACATACATGTAATTAAAGACCAGGAAGAAAAGGAAAGAAAATAGGCAGAATAAAGTATTTGTAAAAAGGCCAGAAATGGGAATTAAGTTTCCAAATATGATGAAAGAAATTTTAAAATTCAAAACGTATACAATGGAATATTACTCAGCCATAGAAATGAAGTTGAGTTATTTGTAGTGAGGTGGATGGACGTAGAGTCTGTCATACAGAGTAAGTCATAAAGAGAAAAACAAATACTGTATACTAATGCATATATAGAGAATCTAAAAAAAAAAATGGTTCTGAAGAACCCAGGGGCAGGACAGGAATAAAGACACAGACATAGAGAATGGACTTGAGGACACGGGGAGGAGTGGGAAGGGTAAGCTGGGATGAAGTGAGAGAATGGCATTGACATATATACACTACCAAATGTAAAATCGATAGCTAGTGGGAAGCATCCACATAGCACAGGGAGATCAACTCGGTGCTTTGTGACTACCTAGAGGGGTGGGATATAGAGAGGGTGGGAGGGGACATGGGGTTTTATGTATACGTACAGCTGATTCACTTTGTTATGTAGCAGAAACTAACACAACAATGTAAAGCAATTATACTCCAATAAAGATGTAAAAAAAAAAAAAAAAAAGTACACCAGACCACCCCAAGCAGGATAAGTTGAAAGAAAATTGCCTAGGCACATCACATCAAACTGAGGTCTGGAAACCAAAGATAAAGAGAGAATCTTGAATGTAGCCAGAGTGGGGGGAAAAAAACACATACATATTACCAAGAATTTTATTGATTGCTGACTCAAAACTGTGGACATCAGAAGACAGTGGAACAACATTTTTTAAAGTGATGGAAGAAACTCTATGTAGAATTTTATGTCCAGTAAAAATATCCTTCAAGAACTATGTACCTAGTTACAGTATCATTGATTATCCAGTGAATTATCCTTCAGGAATGAAAGTGAAATAAAAACATTATCAAAAAAGATAATAAGAGACTCTGTCACCTACATACCTCTGTTATAAGACATGTCAAAGGAAATTTTTTCATACCAGATGAAAACCCAAATCTTCAGGAAGAAATAAAGAGCATTGGGAATGTTCTAGAAGCTGGGAAGTCCAAGGTCAAGATGCAGGTAGATTCAGTGCTGTCCTGCAGTTCTTCCTGGGGATCCCTAGCAGGTGTTTCTCGGGGTCTCTGCCTTCTAAGGACGATTTTTTCCCAGGAAACCCTGTATCCTTCATGCAAATAGATCCTCAAGAATCTTGTGCTCCAGTCCTCTAGGCCTGCTCTGATGCCTGCTCTAGGCCTAAATACTTGAGTAAAATCAGCATAGGCAATAAAAGCTAACATTCACTCATTCAGCAAGTATTTTTTGGGTTCCTACTTTGTACCAGAATGTTCTAGGTGCTAGAGAAGTAGCAGTGCACAAATAAAGACAACAGAAAGAATCTTTGCCCTCATAAAAAAGGGCTTAGTATTAATTTAGTATAAACTGTAATAATTAAAAAATTAACATTACAACCTAGAGTAATCTCCAGAGAATAACAGTTATAGACAGTACTTCAGATGAGAATAGAGTTAGAGAAATAACTCAATTCCAAATATTTCAAGAGCATCAAAGATAAAAAGAAGAGAGGAAACAAATAGGAAAAAAGCGATTGACTTTAGGTCAACCATTACCAATGACCATACAAGTGTAGATGTGCTAATAACTGCAATTAGAAAGTTAGAGATTATCAGCATCAGTAAATGAGGACACAACTATATGCTGTTTATGAGAGAGTAACTCTAAATATGAAGTTATAAATAGACTGCAGTTAAAATGCTGGAAAGAAATGTACCATGCAAATCATAATTATAAGAACCCTAACATGGTGTATTATTATGAGTCAGACTTGGCTTTAAGACAGAGAACATTACCAGACATAGAGATGCATAAACACTATCACAATTACATTATGTATATGTCCCTAGTAGAGCTTCACATATCCACCACAAAATAATAATTCTAAATGTACACATTCTTCTTAACAGTAGAAACATAGCTGACAGATTAAAAAGAAAAGTATAGACACATTATAAATGTAATTTGAGGCTTAATATTCCTCTTTGTAATTGCAAGAAATAGATTTAAAAAAAAATCCAAGCAGTGGGGATGTATACTATTTGAGCAACACTACAACAAATTTGAACTAATAGAAAGATACACAGAACACTACAGCCAACAGATGAAGCACATATATCGTTTTAAAATCAACGAAACTTCCCTGTTATGGAGTGCTGCATGTTTGTGTACTCCACATATTCATATGTTGGAGTCCTAACTCCCAATAAGGTTGTATTTGGAGGTGGGGCCTTAGAGAAGCAATTAGATTTAGATGAGGTTATGGTGGTGGAGCCCCCATGATGGGATTAGTGTGCTTGTGAGAAGAGGAAGAGACACCAGAGGTCTTTCTGTCTGCCATGGGAGGATATATGGAGAAGGCAGCTGTGTCTGTAAGCCAGGAAGATAGCTCTCACAAGAACCTGACCCTGCTGACATCCTGACCTCAGACTTTCAGCTACCTGAACAGTGAGAAATACGTTTCTATTTAAGCTACCTAGTCTGTGGTATTTTGTTATGGGATCCCTAGCAGACTGACATTCTCCATTGTAGACAGTATATTGATTTATAACACAAGCCACATCAATTTCAAACGTTGAAACCTTTCTGACTATGTTCTATGATGACAATATAATTAAATTTAAAATGATTAATAAAAACATAGTATACAGTCCCAAGTTACTTGGAAATCATTGCACTTCTAAAGTCACAGGTCAATGAAGAAATCACAGGAGAAATCAGAAAATATTTTGAACTGAACACTAATGAAAACACAGTATATTGAATTTTATGTCTTGTAGCTAAAGCAGTACTATGAGAAAAATTCATAATATGAAATTATAAAGTTCATATTATGAAAAAGTAACATTTAAATATAAACATTCTAATCTGTCATCCTTAGAATTTGAAAATAGCAAAGCTAACCTAACATACATAGAAGGAAAAAAAGAATATATCCTGTATCACCCTATTTATATGAAGCTGTAGAACTTGCAAAACGAATCAGCTGAAATTGGAATAGTGCTTGCCTCTGTGGTAGAGGCAGATAGATGGAAAGGGCATTAAAGAAGATTCTAAGGTGATGACAGTGCTCTGCCTTTTGACTGAGGTGTTGATTTCATGGATGTATATATTAGTCAAAACTCAGTGAAATGTACAATTAAGATCAGTGTATTTTCTGTATGTAATTGTAACTTAGAAAAAAACCTCAAAAATGCATCGTATATAAATATGTATTTGCATATCCAAAGCAAAATATCAGGGACTATACTTACCCTTAGAATTGGGATGTACTCTGATAATTTATATTCTATTTTTAACATATGTTTTTTAAATTTAATACCACCTGTTCCAAATCTTTTTATTGGTTTCATCAACTTAAGATCACTGCTTGCTTGATAGGGAACAGTGCCTTAGAATTCAGAATGTACTTTGTTTTTTATAGGGACAGTGTGATCACTGAGTATATAGAATGTAAGGTTTGAAACTTTAATTTGTTTCTATATTTGAAATATGAACTGCATGCAAAACTGTTTTAATGCCTGTGTTACTAATTCATTCAGTCTTTATAACCTTCTCCCTTGAAAAAAAATTAAAGAAATCTAAATATATTCTTTACTCAGCAACTGTAATCTGATGTTGAACTAAAATGGGACCAGTGTTGTTTATCTGAAATATAATTCTCACAGCTGGCAAGTGTCAGAACAGTATTATCTCTTAGAACTATATAAAATCTGTAGCAATTCTCTTTTAAACTGCAAGAAATAAGTATCCATTGAATTATTTCATTTGTTTTGATTTTTTTAAAAAATTGGTTGAAAGTCACATATATACATACATGCATACACAGACATACATGCTCAAATGCTTTACCAAATAGACTTGATAGACATATAGGTCAAGAGGTAAACTGGAATTGTCAGAAATGAAGAAGAGTTATAAAGTTCAGATAATCACACAGTTTCTTTCAAGCACAGCAGATAAGATCTGTGGGGGTGGGATGGGGATGATAAAACTACTACATGCAGATAGATTATTTTTAAGGTATAGTTTCTGCTTCAAATGCAGATGTTTATCGGAGGCTGCTGTGGGTGGCAGTGCAGTTGTGTGTATAAAGTGTGAGATGGAAAGTGAGTAATTTGCTTCTGAGACACATTGTCTGCTTATAAAGACACAGTAAAGTAAATGAATCTTTGTGGTTACTAGGCCTTTTCAGATCATGGTAAGGATTGAGAGAATTGAAAGTAACTCAGACTGATTTGTCTCTTTTACATTGGAGAATTCAGAGTATCTTTTCTTAGGGGAGGAAAGACTGTGGCCAAAAAGAGAGTGGAAGTACCCTTTTGAAAAGCACAGAATTGGGCTGAATTTGAGGAAATCTGAAAAATATTGCAGGGGCGGGGGAAGGGAGGGAGGGAGACATGCAGTATCAATGCTTTTGAAAGATAATGAGGTGACAAGTACTTGATGAACTCCCCACCCCCCACCCCAGTGTTATTGCAGCACCTTTGGCATTTTTCAAAACACTGTTGTAAAGGATTAAATTGCTTTGTCACTGCTTTTGGTTGTTCATCTGAATTCAGCAACATGCTGAAATAACCATACAGAGACCCACTTCTGTTGAGTTATACTAATAAATAAGTTCAGAGCTTATATCTGTTTAAAGCATATAGCCCAGCAATTTTATGTTTTCAAAATTAAAGTAGCTTCTTATCAAAGAATGTGTATGCCACATTTTCTTTTGTTTTAGTAGAATGTATAGTCCATGGTGAAATCATGCCTAACTAGTTTGCTTTTAGGTCTTATATCTTAAAGTTTCTTATTTTTTGTATTTTTTGCAACTTAACACTTTATTTACTGTCTTGATGAAGTATACAGAAGCACCCAGTCTTTCTTTTTACCTCTTAATCCTCCCTTCTCCCCCAGCATTGTCAACTCTGCCCAAATTGATGATTATTTTATGGCATTCATAAGTTGTTTCTTTTCTCTGACTAACTAATAGCTAATGATGGGTTAAATCTACTTCTGTAGTTGTGAAATCTTCAGTATTTCTTGAAAATTTTAGTCATTGTTAGGTAACCCCTGTTTCACCTGTTTTTGCCTTTCCTTTATCCCCGAGGCAGAATCTTTTTTGTGCCGTCTGTTGGTACAAGCTTGTCTGTTTCTAAGGCAGTCCTACCAGGAACTGTAAATACATCAACAGACTTCTTACTCCTTCAACAAAAATTCATCCAGAAGTACAGAGGGCTAAGGTGACTCATACTAGATCAAGAAACCAGAAGCCAGTCTCCTGCACATCCTTTGCTGTTAATGAGAACCGTAATTTGATTAATCAGATGGATGAACAAAAACTCATGTCATACCCAGTAGTAGCACTTTGTGATCTGCTCCTCCCAATACTGAATCCATTTATAGCATTGGACTTCTGCCTTGGCATGATCTCCTAATTTTCAAAATTGAACTGCTGCCTAGGATGCCTTGTTTCTATCTTCTGCTTATTAGTTGAACCCCTGGAGGCCAGCAATTACGTGAATAGTATGCAGACTACTAATATTTTAGACAGTTTTCATTTGACTACTTGGCTATTTCCCTGGCTTTCTGAAGCACTGGTGGTACATAGGCTTGTGAATGGCTTGCACGTGAACTCATCAGGAAACATTTTTCCAACAAATACACATTTACCCTCAGATTACATTAATACTCTTAATTCTATATCTGATGCTAATTAGGATATATGATGACTCCAGAATATTTGTCTCAATAAGCAAGGTCTTAAATAATTTTCAGTGCATTACAGGCTGTTACGCTTATGCTTGAATGGAAACTAAATGGAAGAAAACTTTGCTTTAGATCTTTTTTTTTTTTTTTTTTTTTACTGTAGAACGTGGTAACACATTTTTGTTTTTGTTTTTCACACACACACACACACACACACACATTGTATTTTATTTTTACAAGAGATAAATAGACTGACACCAAGCATTGTACATGGATGACCACAACAAAAGCAACAATGATTGCAATTACCAAACATGAAACACACTCATACTATGTCATAATATTGACATTCAGTCCAGTAATCCTCCACTGTAACAGCTCCTTTACTTTGCAGTGAAAATTGATTTGTATATTCCTTGCCTCTGAGTCCTTGTGGGATTTTTTCTTTTTTTAAATTCAAACAGAAAGTCACAAAAATTATACTCATCCTCATCAGTTCACTCAGTCCCATGTAATTAATTTTTTTTTCATCTTGATCTTTTGTTAGCACTTTTATGAATTCATCAGTTTTCCATTAGTGTTCTGAACATGCTTATTCATTCAGTTCAGCAGTATAGTCAGTTACCAGAAACCTGTACTTGTCAGAGTCTTTTTCATGAATTTCCTGAAGATGAAACCCTTTTATAGGAACATATTTACAAAAGCATCAGAGTACACCCAGAACTGTCTGTAAATGACAAAAGACTTAAAAATGACCACGGTTAAAGATTTGATGAAAGTTCATAATAATGCAGTTGACAAGAAAATTAGTTATTTCTGAGATATACATTTTAAAGTAATAACTAGGATTATGACTTATAACATTATACCAGAACATATAAGATTTTTAGAAATTTCATGTAATGTCTGAAACATTTATATTAACATATTTCCATACAAATAACCCAATGAAAGTTTAGTATTAGTTTGTTTATACTGCAGGTTCTTATTAGTCATCAATTTTATACACATCAGTGTATACATGTCAATCCCAATCACCCAATTCAGCACACCACCATCCCCACCCCACCGCGGTTTTCCCCCCTTGGTGTCCATATGTCTGTTCTCTACATCTGTGTCTTAACTTCTGCCCTGCAAACCGGCTCATCTGTATCATTTTTCTAGGTTCCACATACATGCGTTAATATACGATATTTGTTTTTCTCTTTCTGACTTACTTCACTCTGTATGACAGTCTCTAGATCCATCCACATCTCAACAAATGACTCAATTTCGTTCCTTTTTATGGCTGAGTAATATTCCATTGTATATATACCACATCTTCTTTATCCATTCATCTGTTGATGGGCATTTAGGTTGCTTCCATGACCTGGCTATTGTAAATAGTGCTTCAATGAACATTCGGGTGCATGTGTCTTTTTGAATTACGGTTTTCTCTGGGTATATGCCCAGTAGTGGGATTGCTGGGTCATATGGTAATTCTATTTTTAGTTTTTTAAGGAAACTCCATATTGTTCTCCATAGTGGCTGTATCAGTTTACATTCCCACCAACAGTGCAAGAGGGTTCCCTTTTCCCCACACCCTCTCCAGCATTTGTTGTTTGTAGATTTTCTGATGATGCCCATTCTAACTGGTGTGAGGTGATACCTCATTGTAGTTTTGATTTGCATTTCTCTAATAATTAGTGATGTTGAGCATCTTTTCATGTGCTTCGTGGCCGTCTGTATGTCTTCTTTGGAGAAATGTCTGTTTAGGTCTTCTGCCCATTTTTAGATTGGGGTGTTTGTTTCTTTAATATTGAGCTGAATGAGCTGTTTATATATTTTGGAGATTAATCCTTTGTCCGTTGATTCGTTTGCAAATATTTTCTCCCATTCTGAGGGTTGTCTTTTCGTCTTGTTTATGGTTTCCTTTGCTGTGCAAAAGCTTTGAAGTTTCATTAGGTCCCATTTGTTTATTTTTGTTTTTATTTCCATTACTCTAGGAGGTGGATCAAAAAAGATCTTGCTGTGATTTATGTCAAAGAGTGTTCTTCCTATGTTTTCCTCTAAGAGTTTTATAGTGTCCAGTCTTACATTTAGGTCTCTAATCCATTTTGAGTTTATTTTTGTGTATGGTGTTAGGGAGTATTCTAATTTCATTCTTTTACATGTAGCTGTCCAGTTTTCCCAGCACCACTTATTGAAGAGACTGTGTTTTCTCCATTGTGTATCTTTGCCTCCTTTGTCATAGATTAGTTGACCATAGGTGCAGGGGTTTATCTCTGGGCTGTCTATCTTGTTCCATTGATCTCTGTTTCTGTTTTTGTGCCAGTATCATATTGTCTTGATTACTGTAGCTTTGTAATATAGTGTGAAGTCAGGGAGTCTGATTCCTCCAGCTCCGTTTTTTTTCCCTAAAGACTGCTTTGGCTATTCGGGGTCTTTTGTGTCTCCATACAAATTTCAAGATGATTTGTTCTAGCTCCGTAAAAAATGCCATTGGTAATTTGATAGGGATTGCATTGAATCTGTTGATTGCTTTGGGTAGTATAGTCATTTTCACAATGTTGATTCTTCCAATCCAAGAAGATGGTGTATCTCTCCATCTGTTGGTATCATCTTTAATTTCTTTCATCAGTGTCTCATAGTTTTCTGCATACAGGTCTTTTGTCTCCCTAGGTAGGTTTATTCCTAGGTATTTTATTCTTTTTGTTGCAATGGTAAATGGGAGTGTTTCCATAATTTCTCTTTCAGATTTTTCATCATTAGTGTATAGGAATGCAAGAGATTTCTGTGCATTAATTTTGTATCCTGCAACTTTACCATATTCATTAATTAGCTCTAGCAGTTTTCTGGTGGCATCTTTAGGATTCTCTATGTTTAGTATCATGTCATCCGCGAACAGTGACAGTTTTATTTCTTCTTTTCCAATTTGTATTCCTTTTATTTCTTTTTCTTCTCTGATTACTGTGGCTAGGACTTCCAGAACTATGTTGAATAATAGTGGTGAGCGTGGACATCCTTGTCTCGTTCCTGATCTTAGAGGAAATGCTTTCAGTTTTTCACCGTTGAGAATGATGTTTGCTGTGGGTTTGTCATATATGGCCTTTATTATGTTGAGGTAGGTTCCCTCTATGCCCACTTTCTGGAGAGTTTTTATCATAACTGGGTGTTGAATTTTGTCAAAAGCTTTTTCTGCATCTATTGAGATGATCATATGGTTTTTATTCTTCAATTTGTTAGTATGGTGTATCACATTGATTGATTTGCGTATATTGAAGAACCCTTGCATCCCTGGGATAAATCCCACTTGATCGTGGTGTATGATCCTTTTAATGTGTTGTTGGATTCTGTTTGCTAGTATTTTGTTGAGGATTTTTGCATCTATAGTCAACAAACAAACATCCAGCAAACAAAAGTCCACGACCAGATGGCTTCACAGGTGAATTCTATCAAACATTTAGAGAAGAGCTAACACCTATCCTTCTCAAACTCTTCCAAAAAATTGCAGAGGAAGGAACACTCCCAAACTCATTCTATGAGGCCACCATCACCCTGATACCAAAACCAGACAAAGACACTACAGAAAAAGAAAAATACAGACCAGTATCACTGATGAATATAGATGCTTTAGATCTTGAATATATTTATTAAGGTATAAATTACTATGAAGCTATGAAAATAATTATCAAACCTGTTTTATTAACATATAATTGACTTAACTATTTTATTTCCAACCAAACTACATAGAGGTGAAATAATGGCATTTCTAACTTGGAATTCTATTTTTTAATTCCCAAATTCAATTGATAATTAAAATACACTTTGAAAAACTGTGTATAATGTTTGCTATTGAAAATTATGTCCTTGGCCTGAAAAGAAAATTAGAAGCAATGAAATCAATTCTGTATTCAGTAACTTCTTTCTTGTATATATTTAGCACATTTAAACTTTTTTGCAGTAGGAAACAATTTCAAAAGTTAAAGCTAGTCTTTCCTTTGTGTTACCTAAATAGTAGGAAGGCAAATGAAGTTTGATGTTGTGAGTTGCTATTCAAACTACCCTTTTCCTCCAGCTCACTGCCCCTGCTGTAATTGAGGCTCTCAAAAATTCTCACCTAAATTATTGTAACCGTCTTTTAAATGTTTGCTTTTCCATTATTTCCATCCTCTTTCCTATTTACCCTGATCACTGATGCCAAGTAATTTTTTTTTAAATTATTTTTTTATTATTTATTTTTTAACATCTTTATTGGAGTATAATTGCTTTACAATGGTGTGTTAGTTCTGCTTTATACCAAAGTGAATCAGCTATACATATACATATATCCCCAAATCTCCTCCCTCTTGGGTCTCCCTCCCATCCTCCCTATCCTACCCCTCCAGGTGGTCACAAAGCACTGAGCTGATCTCCTTGTGCTACATGGCTGCTTCCCACTAGCTATCTATTTTGGTAGTATGTATAAGACCGTGCCACTCTCTCACTTCGTCCTGGCTTACCCTTCCTCCTCCCCGCATCCTCAAGTCCATTCTCTACATCTGCATCTTAATTCCTGTCCTGGCCCTAGGTTCTTCATAACCATTTCTTTTTTTTTTCTTTATTTTCCATATATATGTGTTAGCATGCAGTATTTGTTTTTCTCTTTCTGACTTACTTCACTCTGTATGACAGACTCTAGGTCCATCCACCTCACTACAGATAACTCAATTTCGTTTCTTTTTATGGCTGAGTAACATTCCATTGTCTGTATGTGCCACATCTTCTTTATCCATTCATCTGTCAGTGGACACTAAGGTTGCTTCAATGTCCTGACTACTGTAAATAGAGCTGCAGTGAACATTGTGGTACATGACTCTTTTTGAATTATGGTTTTCTCAGGGTATATGCCGAGTAGTGGGATTGCTGGGTCATATGGTAGTTCTATTTTTAGCTTTTTAAGGAACCTCCATACTGTTCTCCATAGTGGCTGTACCAATTTACATTCCCACCAACAGTGCAAGAGGGTTCCCTTTTCTCCACACTGTCTCCAACATTTACTGTTTGTAGATTTTTTGATGATGGCCATTCTGACCGGTGTGAGGTGATACCTCACTGTAGTTGTGATTTGCATTTCTCTAATGATTAGTGATGTTGAGCATCCTTTCATGTGTTTGTTGGAAATCTGTATATCTTCTTTGGAGAAATGTCTATTTAGGTCTTCTGCTCATTTTTGGATTGGGTTGTTTGTTCTTTCGATACTGAGCTTCATGAGCTGTTTGTAAATTTTGGAGGTAAATCCTTTGTCAGCTGCTTCATTTGCAAATATTTTCTCCCATTCTGAGGGGTTGTCTTTTCTTCTTGTTTATGGTTTCCTTTGCTGTGCAAAAGCTTTTAAGTTTCACTAGGTCCCATTTGTTTACTTTTGTTTTTATTTCCATTTCTCTAGCAGGTGGGTCAGAAAGGATCTTGCTGTGATTTATGTCATAGAGTGTTCTGCCTGTGTTTTCCTCTAAGAGTTTTATAGAGTCTGGCCTTACATTTAGGTCTTTAATCCATTTTGAGTTTATTTTTGTGTGCGGTGTTAGGGAGTGTTCTAATCTCAGTCTTTTACATGTAGCTGTCCAGTTTTCCCAGCCCCACTTACTGAATAGGCTGTCTTTTCTCCATTGTATATTCTTGCCTCCTTTGTAAAAAATAAGGTGACCATATGTGCGTGGGTTTATCTCTGGGCTTTCTATCCTGTTCCATTGATCTATATTTCTGTTTTTGTGCCAGTACCATATTGTCTTGATTACTGCTGTAGCTTTGTAGTATAGTCTGAAGTCAGGGAGCCTGATTCCTCCAGCTCTGTTTTTCTTTCTCAAGATTGCTTTGGCTCTTCGGGGTCTTTTGTGTTTCCATACAAATTGTGAAATTATTGGTTCTAGTTCTGTGAAAAATGCCACTGGTAGTTTGATAGGGAATGCATTGAATCTGTAGATTGCTTTGGATAGTATAGTCATTTTCACAATGTTGATTCTTCCAGTCCAAGAACATGATATATTTCTCTATCTGTTTGTATCATATTTAATATCTTTCATCAGTGTCTTATAGTTTTCTGCATACAGGTGCTTTGTCTCCTTAGGTAGGTTTATTCCTAGGTATTTTATTCTTTTTGTTGCAGTGGTAAATGGGAGTGTTTCCATAATTTCTCTTTCAGATTTTTCATCATTAGTGTATAGGAATGCAAGAGATTTCTGTGCATTAATTTTGTATCCTGCTACTTTACAAAATTCATTGAGTAGCTCTAGTAGTTTTCTGGTAGAGTCTTTGGGATTCTCTGTAGTATCATGTCACCTGCAAACAGTGACAGCTTTACTTCTTTTCTAATTTGGATTCCTTTTATTTCTTTTTCTTCTCTGATTGCTGTTGCTAAAACTTCCAAAACTATGTTGAATAATAGTGGTGAGAGTGGGCAACCTTGTCTTGTTTCTGATGTTAGTGGAAATGGTTTCAGTTGTTCACCATTGAGAACGATGTTGGCTGTGGGTTTGTCATATATGGCCTTTATTATGTTGAAGTAAGTTCCCTCTGTGCCTGCTTTCTGGAGGGTTTTTATCATAAATGAGTGTTGAATTTTGTTGAAAGCTTTTTCTGCATGTATTGATTTGATCATATTGTTTTTCTCCTTCAATTTGTTAATATGTTGTATCACACTGGTTGATTAGCGTATATTGAAGAATCCTTGCATTCCTGGAATAAACCCCACTTGATCATAGTGTATGATCCTTTTAATGTGCTGTTGGATTCTGTTTGCTAGTATTTAGTTGAGGATTTTTACATCTATGTTCATCAGTGATATTGGCCTCTAGTTTTCTTTTTTTGTGGCATCTTTGTCTGGTTTTGGTATCAGGGTGATGGTGGCATTGTAGAATGAGTTTGAGAGTGTTCTTTACTCTGCTATATTTTGGAAGAGTTTGACAAGGATAGGTGTTAGCTCTGCTGTTAATGTTTGATAGAATTTGCCTGTGAAGCCATCTAGTCCTGGGCTTTTGTTTGTTGGAAGATTTTTAATCACGGTTTCAATTTCAGTGCTTGTGATGGGTCTGTTTATATTTTCTATTTCTTCCTGGTTCAGTCTCGGAAGGTTGTGCTTTTCTAAGGATTTGTCCATTTCTTCCAGGTTGTCCATTTTATTGGCATAGAGTTGCTTGTAGTAATCTCTCATGATCCTTTGTATTTCTGCAGTGTCAGTTGTTACTTCTTCTTTTTCATTTCTAATTCTATTGATTTGAGTCTTCTCCCTTTTTTTCTTGATGAGTCTGGCTAATGGTTTATCAATTATGTTTATCTTCTCAAAGAACCAGGTCTTTTTGCTATTGTTTCCTGCATTTCTTTTTCATTTATTTCTAGTCTTCTGATGTTTATGACTTCTTTTCTTCTGCTAACTTTGGGGTTTTTTGTTTCTTCTTTGTCTAATTGCTTTAGGTGTAAGGTTAGGTTGTTTATTTGAGATGTTTCTTGTTTCTTGAGGTAGGATTGTATTGCTATAAACTTCCCTCTTAGAACTGCTTTTGTTGTGTCCCATAGGTTGTTGGTCTTCGTGTTTTAATTGTCATTTGTTTCTAGGTAGTTTTTGATTTCCTCTTTGTTTTCTTCAGTGATCTCTTTGTTATTTAGTAGTGTATTGTTTAGTCTCCATGTGTTTGTATTTTTTACAGATTTTTTCCTGTAATTGATATCTAGTCTCATAGCATTGTCATCAGAAAAGGTACTTGATATGATTTCAATTTTCTTAAATTTACCAAGGCTTGATTTGTGACCCAAGATATGATCTGTCTTGGAGAATGTTCCATGAGCACTTGAGAAGAAAGTGTATTCTGTTGTTTTTGGATGGAATGTCCTATAAATATCAATTAAGTTCAACTTGTTTAATGTTTCATTTAAAGCTTGTGTTTCCTTATTTACTTCCATTTTGGATGATCTGTCCATTTGTGAAAGTGGGGTGTTAAAGTCCCCTACTATTATTGTGTTACTGTCGATTTCCCCTTTTATGGGTGTTAGCATTTGCCTTATGTACTGAGGTGCTCCTACATTGGGTGCATAAATCTTTATAATTGTCATATCTTCTTCTTGGATTGACTCTTTGATCATTATGTAGTGTCCTTCTTTGTCTCTTGTAATAGTCTTTATTTTAAAGTCTGTTTTGTCTGGTATGAGAATTGCTGCTCCAGCTTTCTTTTGATTTCCCTTTGCATGGGATATCTTTTTTCCATCCCCTCACTTTCTGTCTGTATGTGTCCCTAGGTCTGAAGTGTGTCTCTTGTACACAGTATATGTATGGGTCTTGTTTTTGTATCCATTCAGCCAGTCTGTGTCTTTTGGTTAAAGCATTTAATCCATTTACATTTAAGGTAATTATCGATATGTATGTCCCTGTTACCATTTTCTTAATCGTTTTGTGTTTGTTTTTGTAGGTCTTATCCTTCTCTTGTGTTTCCTGCCTAGAGAAGTTCCTTTAGCATTTGTTGTAAACCTGGTTTGGTGGTGCTGAATTCTCTTAGCTTTTGCTTGTCTGTAAAGGTTTTAATTTCTCCATCGAATCTGAATGAGATCCTTGCTGGTAGAGTAATCTTGGTTATAGGTTTTTCCCTTTCATCACTTTCAGTATGTCCTGCCACTCCCTTCTGGCTTGTAGAGTTTCTGCTGAAAGATCAGCTGTTAACCTTATGGGGATTCCCTTGTAAGTTATTTTTTCTTTGTATTTAATTTTTGATAGTTTGATTAATATGTGTCTTGGCATGTTTCTCCTTGGATTTATCCTGTATGAGACTCTCTGAGCTTCCTGGACTTGATTAACTATTTCCTTTCCCGTATTAGGGAAGTTTTCATCTATAATCTCTTCAAATATTTTCTCAGTCCCTTTCTTTTTCTCTTCTTCTTCTGGGACCCATGTAATTCGAATATTGGTGTGTTTAATGTCATCCCAGAGGTCTCTGAGACTGTCCTCAATTCTTTTCATTCTTTTTTCTTTATTTTTCTCTGCAGTAGTTATTTCCACTCTTTTATCTTCCAGGTCACTTATCCGTTCTTTTGCCTCAGTTATTCTGCTATTGATTCCTTGTAGAGAATTTTTAATTTCATTTATTGTGTTGTTCATCATTGTTTGTTTGCTCTTTATTTCTTCTAGGTCCTTGTTAAACGTTTCTTGTATTTTCTCCATTCCTTTTCCAAGATTTTGGATCATCTTTAGTATCATTACTCTGAATTCTTTTTCAGGTAGACTGCCTATTTCCTCTTCATTTGTTTGGTCTGGTGGGTTTTTACCTTGCTCCTTCATCTGCTGTGTGTTTCTCTGTCTTCTCATTTTGCTTAACTTACTGTGTTTGGGGGTCTCCTTTTCACAGGCTGCAGGTTCGTAATTCCCGTCGTTTTTGGTGTGTACCCCCCGTGTCTAAGTTCGGGTCAGTGGGTTGTTTAGGCTTCCTGGTGGCGGGGACTGGTGCCTGTGTTCTGGTGGATGAGGCTGGGTCTTGTCTTTCTGGTGGGCAGGACCGCGTCCAGTGGTGTGTTTTGGGGTGTCTGTGACTTTATTATGATTTTAGGCAGCCTCTCTGCTAATGGGTGGGGTTGTGTTCCTATCTTGCTAGTTGTTTGGCCTAGGGTGTCCAGCACTGGAGCTTGCTGGCTGTTGAGTGGAGCTGGGCCTTAGTGTTGAGATGGAGATCTCTGGGAGAACTTTTGCCATTTGATATTACGTGGAGCCCCGAGGTCTTTGGTGGACCAGTGTCTTGAAGTCTTCTCTCCCACCTCAGAGCTCAGAGCTCAGGCCTGACAGCCAGCTGGAGCACCAAGACCCTGTCAGCCACACGGCTCTCTCTGGCCTTCTGTTTCAACAGCAGCAGTGTGACTCTGGACAGTGTGGGCCACTTTTTTCGCCACTTGGTTGAGGAGAAGTGTGAGGCTGCCCAGAGTCTCTTGAAACTGCAAAACCTGTGTTGCGCCTGTGCCCTCTTCCAGGATGTGTGGAAGCCTTCTCAAGATGAGTGGGGTAAAACCCAGGATGCTGTGGAAGCCTCCATTCTTAGGGAGACGAACCTGATCCAGGCACTATTGGATCTGCCTGCCCTGGGTTCTCCCAAGTGATTTTTCTGAAGTCCTGTTTGGTCAACTCATTCCCTGACTATCATGCATTTTATGCCTATTCAGTTGCTCTCAGTATAAATTTTTAAACTCCTTTACAAGATGGATAAGTTATAAGTTCTGGTTACTTACCTACTAATTCCAGGTCTGAGTTTTATATCTAAATTTGTTTTCCTAGGGTTTGACTTTGCAAATTATACTTTCCAGTTTCTCTGAGCTTGCTTTCTGTTTGGTTCTATTAATAGGAGACATTAGGGGAACATCAGACAATGAGAAGAATGAATGAGAATGTCTTTATATGTCAAAGTCTCTGTCAGTATTCTTTCAGTGATAGCGGTCAGTTGCCATCAACTTCCAGTGGCATTCCCAACACCAGCATCACTAGGCTAATGCAGAGGTACCAAGAACAAACAAGCCAGGTCTTACTGTCAGGAAGATTTCCAGCCATACCACTCTCCCAATCCACTGAGAAACAAACTCTGCCCTGTCTGAGGCTGTAACAGACTGTTTCCCACATAGCATTGTGAGGCTCCCCCAAGACATGTTTCTCTCTCTTTGGTCTGAACAACTTAAGAGGTCTAGGTATGCAACATCCCTCCAAAAACCCACCTCTTTGTACTGCTTTTTTGAGCCACTAGATTGTCATAATAACATTGCTTCCTTTTAGTTTCCTACCTTTAGAGGTTGGAATGTATTCATAAAATTATTGATTTCTAAATAACAGCGAGGGTACCATTGTGCTCTTAGCTATCCAATTAATTTCCTGTATTAAATAACTTCTTTAAATACATGAGTGAAGTGATATGATAAATGCTTAACAACTGGCTCTCTGGTAGGTATGGGGTAAGGGGATCCACGATTTGTATAATTTGCTCATTTCTTAAGTGTGAATACTCTCATCCTGGCAGATTTCAAACTGCCAGTGTGGTGTCAGTGAATGTGGAGTTAGGAAGACAAGTATACAGTTGCCTCACCTTTATGGGCTGAGTTCAGCACACAGTGTATTTTCTGTGTTCTCACTGATCCAGTAATGAAACAATAATGGATACCAGTGCATTTTCAGGAAGTAGAATTCTGAGATTGGCCTTGGCTGCATACTGAGTTTCTTTACAATGGAAATAAAAGACTGGAAATATGGTGTGCCTTGGCATCTGGATTAATTAAATTACCATCACTGCTTGTTTAAGATGAAGCACCTGAGGAAGATCAGGCTTTGGTAAGACGCATGGCTGCTGCTCATGACTGTTGGGGTGACAACCATTAGTGGGTTGGGGATGGTTATAGATGACTGAACTGCAGAGTTTACAGAATGAAAAAGACCAGCTCGGGAAATAAAACTCTCAGCTTTCAAATCACAGTGATAGAATTCTACTGTGGCAGACTTCTTATAGCTAAAAGGTAGATGTGAGTAAAAACCATACCCAAAAGGTAATTACGCGTGTTGCAGAATTACAATGTAAGCTGAAGATGGAGGTTTATCAAATATTCAGTGTAAAAACTACGACCTCTTTTGGAAAGAAATGGGATTCATGATGTGATTGGACTCAAATGAAACTGAGAATCTTGATTCTCCAAAGCTTTCTGAGCCACCACTGTTAATGGAAGCAACTCATTTTTTAAAATTTTTACTTAAAAGCATTGTAATAACTTGTCCTTAGGGTGTCTTACAGAAGGGAATGTTTATTCTTCTGAAGGTTGACTACTTTCAATCCCTTATTTCATCTGTAACTTGAATCATAATATGTTGCAGGGATTCAAGTGTGATGGCATGTGACACAGGAAGAGATAGTATATTTTTGAGAAGTATTGCAAATTTTTGCCAATATGTATTTATGGAGGCTAAAGGAAAAATGTGTAAAATTGGATTCTAAAGGTTGAGAGAGAGGAGGACAAAACATAACAACGAGAGAAATTTATCTCAACAGATAACTTACCAGAGATTCTGGATTCTATATATTTAAGTAGTTGGAAGTGGCTTAATTTATGTGGTAGACTGATTGAAAGCTGAACTCAATAGCAGTTGTTTTTTAAATGAGGTTTAGGAGTCAAAACTCTGATACAATGCAAAGGAATGAATCAAATGTTTAATGCAGTGGGAAGGTTGGAGTGTATTCTTTATGAAAGAGCTGCACATAAATATCCTGTTTCATACTCGGAGAGGACTCAGAACAATATCCCTCTACTAAAGAATTGAGACATGTATTAGTGAGAGAGGGCCAGCTTTCGAATAAAGTTCTGTGATTGCTGGACCCTTTCGGTGGGTATGATGGTAGGCGATGCTGCTATGAAGATGATTCCCTAATTTCAATGGTAATTTCAGAGTGACACAGTCTTTGTTGCTTTTTTAAATGCAATAAAGGGGATAAAATTACCATATCTGGAAAAGCAGGGACAAAAGGGTAACAGAACAATCTAAACTGCACAAATTTTGGTGGTGATGAAATGATCCCAAGTTTACCAAGAGATGAAATATATGAACAATGTACTAAAGTGTGGTTTGATTAAATAATTTCTAGATCTAAGGATACAAATCTGACTTATATTTACAAAGTAGAATATATTAGCATTCAAAATTTATATATTATAAATCATCCCCTAAGCTGTCTTCATTAGGAACTATGTCTGTTTACTATGATAACTACCAGGGCGAAATAAACCTATCCATGTTTTAGTAGACATAGGTTTTGCATTAATATTATTCTTTGGGCACTCAGTGTGACTCTGGTCCACCAATCAAAGTTGAGTTTTCTGGACCTCCAGTAATTAAGTTTGGGCACAGATCTTGTACACGGGTGTAAACCATTGGGTCTGTGGAGCCAGTCTATCATTAATTCTCTAGTTCCTGAATATATGATTGCAATAAACTTGTTGCCAACCAGCAGATTTCCCATATTGGTTCTCCAAGTAATAGACTGAGGGCTTTTATGGTAGGTAGTACTGTGTGTTTTTTGGTAGGTAGTACTGTGTGGAAGCGCTTTGCTAGTCTGTTTTTTTTAGCCAATCTGGGAAATAGAGAACAATACTGCATAGCTGGGAGAATTCAATAAAGTAATGCCATTAAAAAAGAACTTGGAAAAAGGAGCTCAGTGGTTTCTATCACATTCTTATTTATATTATACATTTAGTCTATTCAGAAGTTTTATCAATCTCCAAGAATGGCTATATGCTGTAGTGAAATTTTACTTGGTCCTTATTTAAATTGCACTGTAGTTTCAAGTGTGATACCCTTCCTGGAGCAAGGCCTGGAACCTATTATGAAGCCTCTGATCTGGCAGTTGCACTTTTCCCTATATTAAGAAGGACTACTAGAAGTAGTGTAGTAGAGTAGTGCAAAGATCTTGATCTCCTTGACATAACACAGAATATAACACAATATCTATTACATTGGTAATAGCATGCTGATTAGACTTGAGAAGGAGAAAAGAACACAATAAATTATGACAGATATCTGTTAAAAGAGTGAGAAATAAACCTCGTGAGAATTCAGGGTCCTTCCACTTCAGTGAAATTTTGAGGGATCCAGTGGTCTAAAAAACGGTTATAGTATCCTCTTAAATTGGGACACAAGTTACTATTACGTACACATCTCATAACTAAAAAAGATACACAAAGCTTGGTTGGGCCCCTTAGATTTTAGAGATAGCATGCATTGCATTCAAGTAGTTCCAAAGTTCCAAAGGCTGCAGGGTTTGAGTGTGACCCTGAGCCGGAAAAGATTCTGCAGCATTTCCAGGGTGGAATTTAAGATTTTCTTCTTGACTGGTCTTTGTAACCCAGCAGATCCAACTGCACTTTAATAAATAGGTATGTCATATTAAAACTGTGAAAAGCCCCAATAGAAGATTCACAGAGGAGATCCCTAGAGATTTGGGTTCTTCAGCTATGTGAGATACTCTTCATAACTTGCTACCAGACGTTAGAAACTTAATACCTGTCCTTGGGACATACGGTGCCCATGTAACCTGAGGTGCGATTGTAAATTGTAAATAAGCTGTCACATTACAGGCTTTCGGGTAGCAACAAGATATCTTTCAGTTGAAAATGGTATATATTCTCCTGACTGAGTAAGAGCAGTTCCCCAGGCACAAGTATGTTTATAAGTATGTTTCTAACACTCGTATGGTATTCACTCCTAGCTGCCTGCTGTTTTGCCCTCAGTTCACATTTATTTTTTCACAGGGAGTTCTTTGAATATTTGTTAGAATTTTTTAAAAGTCTAGATTCTACACAGTTCTCTTATTCCAACTAGCAGTGGGCTGTGGCAGCATGAGAAGCATCCCTATAAGATGTTTGCAAAGTCAGCAATACATTTGTTTCTCTTCGTTGTCTGAATCAAGACATGGCCAAATGTATACCCTTATACTTGTGATCAGGAAGTAATGGCTTGGCTGGATAGTCAGGAATTGGGGAAAAACAAATTGGTAATTTCTCTGACAAGGATGCCTGGGTGTTTGGGTTGACAGTTTGGAATAGGATTGGAATTCATATATGTTCATACTATGTATACATACTGTATACATGCATGTATAATATATGCATATAGGCATATATACGCATATGATGTATATGGGCATACTAGGTATTGCAGCACAGTATGTTCTAAAGGATATTCATATTTTATACTTAGCTAAAATTATATTCTTTAGTCAGTAAAACAAGTATTTCTACTGTCTACCCTTGGCTTGGTTATGTACGGGATGAGGGGTAGATAATGACAGTTGGAATAATTTTAAAGTTATTTTAATTCTAAAGTACTTATAAATTTGTTCCCTGAAGGAATTTTAAATTTAGTTGAGAGACTATTTTAAAACTATAAAAATATGTATGTATATTTGCATATGTTTATACAAAATACATATAGGTTAGGTTTTCATGTATTTATATGTACATATAAGTATGTGTATGTATAAAACATGTAAAATAATATGATGTAGAATATATGTATAAGGAGGTGTATAGGATATAAATACTCTAATGATATCTTTGTGGTTTACTCTTTCATTTTATTTCAGTTTGACTTCCCTAAAGAGTTTGTTACTTGAAGAGACCTTCTTGACCACTGTGGGGAATATCAATCCCCTCTCCCCCAACTACTTTTTTTCTTTAACCTGAATTAGTTTATTCATATAAATTATATTACATAGTTAGTCCTGCAATGTTTATTTCCTGTTTCAATCTACCAAATATGAGTTTTGTAGCCACAGTTTGTGGCTCGGTTCTTAGCACATAGGACAGTGCCTGTTTTAAAAACACTGGATGAATTTAGAGAGGAAGATCATTAAGTTGAATAGTCACAAATATGGTAACTGGCTTTGTCACCAAGTAGTCATTACATTACAGGCATGCTTAATAATTTTACCACATCTCAGATTTTATCACTTGAAGAATGGGAATAATGAAAATATCTTCCCAGAAAGGTAATATATTTGCATAAAAATGACATACTATATCAGAAAGCACTTATACAAATGCTTATTTACCTATTGGCTCTGGCAAAATCTTTTTGTTCCCCAGTCACTGTAGATGGTGTGTGCTGGTGCTAATTTGAATGTTTGCTACAAATGATGAACATTCACTTAAGAAGAAATCTTTGTTTTCAGTAATGTAGTGTACACACTGTATATTTACAGATATTTGAAGATGACGTAACAACTATAATTCAGAATTGTCTGTATCAACCAATTTGTCAATTCAAACATTAGCACAGTTTATTAATAATTTTTCTGTGCATTGAATTTCTGTATTTAAACTGCAAAGGACATCAAGCTGTGTTTTCAATTAACTCAAAAAAATCTCCTTCCATTTGCAACAGCAAGGAGTCCCATCACAGAGGGTAATATCAGTAATCTGTTTTTCATCTTATAATTACACAGAAATCTTCTAACAATAGAATGTTTGCAAGAGACACAATCCAGTATAATAACACGTAGATGTAGATCAGTTAAAATGCTTACTTTGTGTTATCTTCATTTTTAAAAAAGATCTAGCTAATTTTTGTAGATTTGACTCAAAGACGAATAAGCGTTTAAGAAACATGTTCTGGTTCTTTACCTTGTTGAGCTGTGCTTTGTTTTCCTTAATTGATGATGATTTCTTTCATGTTAAATATTGTTCTTCATATAATGTTGTAGTTACATGTACCAGGTCTTTGTGCCTAAATTTGCATCCTGTGTTCATTTATTATGAATGGTATGCCCGTAAGCAAATAACTTAGTATCTCTAGCCTAAAATTTCATCTCTAAAATTGAATAATAATAGTCACACCTCATTGAATTAGCATAATTTTTAAAGAAACTAATTGACTTATATCAGGTAAAACATTTCTGAAAACAAATATCAGCTATTAGTATTTTCTCATATATTCTCTTTATTCCAGTATATGAACTTTCAGATGCTTTCTGAATTTGGAAGCATAGGTATTCAACATGCCACTGCAAATTTGACTTCATAAGTAGTTTAGTATTTCATTCTTTGAAAAGAATGATGAAAGTCTGATCAGTTCACTTGAGGGCTGTTTGTAGTCTAAAGCAGACTTCTTAGCTTGGCAGAAGGTCTTTCGTCATTTGTATATTACCTTTCTGTTCACCCTCCTTGCAGAGCAGCCTCTCTGGTGATTTTTGTTGCAGCAAGGTTGAAAGATTGTTTCCCCCAAACACCATTTTAGTCTTTTGACATGTATATTAGTGTATTAGACAAAGTCAAGTATATTAGAAAGACAGTCTTTTAACTTTGGACCTAGGATACAAAGGGAGGAGCGTGAGTTAATAACCAATATTCAGTGTTATGGATAAGAATATATAAGGAAAGGAACATCAGGCACAAAGGCATAGAGTTTAGAGAGAACATGGCATGTTAATAAATGTAAAAGTTTGGTATGGCTGGGTCATAGACAAAGAAGGGGATAGAAATTAGGGAGAAGAGCTGAAACCAAGCTTATGTAGTCATTGGTAGAATTTTTGTTGTTTGAACATTATCTGAAGTAGGATGACTAACTACCAAAGGGTTTTAATTAAATACCCATTTTCAAATATGGGTCTCAGGGGAAAAAAAATCACTCGTCCTACAGGAATGCAGGGAAATAATTAAAGGCTGGGAAAGTGGTTATGGCGTTATTGCAAAAGTGCTGAGCAGAGGTGATAATTATCTGATTGGAGAGATGGAGAGAACTAGACTGATACAAAAATTTTATTTCCATAATTTTGTGGTTAAAAATGGATCAAACAACAAAAATTTAAAGATGATGCCACAGATTCCAAGCATTGGCAAGTGGACGGATTTTGGTGCATTTTATTAACTAGAGTCCATAGGGTTTCTCACAAGCAGATTTGAGAGAAAAGATAAATCCAATTTTAGACACATTGAGATAAAGTCCTGTAAGTTTACAAGTGGACGTGTGCAGCAACTATTGCCTTAATTTGAGAGATGTGGGTTGAAGTTATAAATTTGAAAAATATCACAGTTTATCTACCTGAAAGAGGGAGCAGAAAAAGAAAAAGCTCAGGGACACATAGGACAATAGCAAAGGGTCCTTAACATTCATATTATTGGAATCTCAGAAATACAGGAGAAATATTGGTGAATAAAAATATTTGAAGTAATTATGGCTGACTACTCTCCAAATTTAAGGAAAAAATTAATTTACAGATTGAAGAATCTTGGAGGAGTCCAAACACAGTAAATTCAAAGAATGCCATACCCAGATACATTGTAACACAGATGAGAACCGAAGGTAAAAATAATACTTGAAATGAAATCAGGAACTCAGCACATTATCAAGAAACACAGATATAAATTACTGCATATTTCTCACCAGAAAAATAAAGGTCAGAATATAGTGTAACAATATTTTTAAAATACTGGAAGTTAAGTGATTGTCAACCTCAGCATCGCATCCAACAAAAATATCCTTCTGGAAGAAAGGTGATAGAAGAGATATTCTAAAATTTACAGAAATGCAGAGCAAACAAATTGAACAATAGAAAAACAATTTAGGTGATTTATCATCAGCAAAGCTGCTCTAATAAAAATGCTAAATGAAGTTCTTCAGACAAAAGGGAAATAATACCAGAGGAAATCTTGGAACTTCAGAATTAAAGGATAACAACAATAATGATAAATGTCTCATTAACCTAATAGCCTATATTTTCTTAATTTTTAAAAAAAATATCTAATTGCTGAAAGCAAAATTAAAACCTTATCTGAGGGATGTTCAGTATATAAGGATGTACATATGACAACTGCAAATTAAGGTAGGGTAGTTAAAGGACTATTGTGTATAAAGTTTCTACACTTTACTTGAAATTGTAGAATATTTGCTCTAAGTTGACTGAGTGGTTTGACATATATATTGTAAAAACATGATTCAAAGAACTATAGTTAAAAAGCCAGTAGATACATTAAATGAGATATAAATAAAAATCCATGTAGTATTTGTCTTTCTGTCTGACCTCACTAAGCATAATATTCTCTGTGTCCATCCATGTTGCCGCAAATGGCAATATTTCATTCTTTTTTATGGCTGAGTAATATCCCATTGGAGGTATATATATCACATTTTCTTAGGTCAGTTGTCTTTTGATGGGCACATGGATTGTTTTCGTGTCTTGGTTATTGTAAATAGTGCTGCGAAGAACATTGGGGTGCCTGTATCTTTTCTAATTAGTTTTCATCTTTTTCAGATACATACCCCGAAGTGGGTTTTATGGATCATACGGTAGCTCTATTTTCAGTTTTTTAAGGTACCTCCATTACTGTTTTCCATAGTGGCGTCACCAGTTTATATTCCCCCCCAACAGTGTACGAGGGTTCCCTTTTCTCCACACATTCTCCAGCATTTATTATTTGTAGACTTTTTGATGATGGCCATTCTGAGCAGTGTGAGGTGATACCACATTGTGGTTCTGATTTGCATTTTTCTAATAATTAGTGATGTTGAATATCTTGTCATGTGCCTGTTGGCCATCGGTACATCTTCGTTGGAAAAATGTCTATTTTGGCCTTCTGTCCATTTTTTGATTGAGTTATTTGTCTTTTCGATATTGACTTGTATGGGCTGTTTGTATATTTTGGATATTAACCCCTTGTCAGTCACATCATTTGCAAATATTTTCTCCCATTCCGTAGGTTTTCTTTTTGCAAAACTATTTTGAGTTTATTTTTGTATGTGGTGTGAGGGAATGTTCTAATTTCATTATTTACATATATGATATCATTTATATGTTGAATCTGAAAAATAATAAAAATGAGTCCATATATGAAACAGAAATAGACTCACAGACATAGAAAACAAACTTATGATTACCAAAGGGGAAAGGGAGGTGGGGAGGGACAAATTAGGGGTATGGGATTAACAGATACAAACTAGTATGCATAAAATAGATAAACAAGGATTTACTGTATAGCAAAGGAATTATATTCAATTTCATGTAATAATCTGTAATGGAATATAATCTTAAAAAATAACTGAATCATTGTGCTGTACACCTAAAGCTAACACAATATTGTAAATCTATTATACTTCAATTAAAAAAATTCAAAATGGTCAGGAAAAGTGAAACAGAAGAAGAACAAACACTCAGAAAACAAATGAAATTATAGACTGAAATTCAAACACACCAATAATTGCATTAAATGTAGATGGCCTAAGCCCAACAAATGGATACCGTCAGAGTGGGGATTATACTTTGTCTACAAGACCACACTTTGTTTTTCTTTTAAAATTTTTTGGCTGCATTGGCTCTTCGTTGCTGCGCACAGGCTTTCTCTAGTAGAGGCAAGCGGGGGCTACTCTTTGTTGTGGTTCATGGGCTTCGCTTCTCATTGCGGTGGCTTCTCTTGTTGTGGCGCGTGGGCTCTAGGCACATGGACTTCAGTAGTTGCGGCGTGTGGGCTCAGTAGTTGTGGCTCATGGGCTTTAAAGTACAGACTCAGTAGTTGTGGTGCACGGGCTTAGTTGCTCTGCGGCATGTGGGATCTTCCTGGACCAGGGCTCGAACCCGTGTCCCCTGCATTGACAGGCGGATTTTTAACCTCTGCGCCACCAGGGAAGTCCCAGCAAGACCCCACTTTGAATATAATTATAGATGGTTAAAGAATAAAAGAATGGAAAATGATTTGTATGATATAAGGAAAGCTTGAATATAACTATGGATATCAGGCAAAGTAAACTTTATAATAAAGAAAATACATGGGATAAAGAGGTACATTAAGTAATGAAAACAGGGCTAATTCATTAAGAAGACATAGCAGCCCTAAATGTGTATGCACCTAAGAGAAGGGCTTCAAACTTCATGAAACAAAAAACTGGCAGAATTGAATACATAAGTAAATATATTCAGTCTTTCACTTGGAGGTTTCAACACTCCTGTCTTGTTTAATTAATAGAGCAAGTGGAGAGAAAAATAGTAATGAATGAGATATCAGTAATAACTATCAACAAACATTACACAACTGATATTTATAGAATATACAACCTCAAAATAGCAGAATATATGTTCTTTTCAAGTGCATATGGAGCATCACAAAATAGACCATGCCTTAGGTTAAAAACAAATCTTAACAAATTTAAGAGTGAAACTATACGTAATATGTCCCTTGATCCTAAGGAAAATAAAGTAGCAATCAACAATACTGGGTATATTGAAAATCTGCAAATATTTGGATGTTAAATGATGCACTTCTAAATAATTGATGTATTGGAAAAGAAGTCTTAAAGTAGAATGTACTTCAAAGTGAATGAAAATGAAAATACAGCATAACAAAATTTATGTAGTGAATTTTTAAAGCATTACTTTGAGGAAACACAGTAGTGTTAAAAGTAGTATTAGAAAAGCAGGTCTTAAATTGATCGTCTAAGCTTCTACCTTAAAAAACAAGAAAAAAAGTAAAAATCAGAAGAAACAATATAAGATCATTGTGGAAATAATGAAAAAGAGAATAGACTATTAATATAGTAAAATATGTATGTATAAACAAAGGCAGTTATTTTGAAAACATCAATAAAATTGATGAATCTTTATCCAAATTGATAAAGAAAAAAGAATACATGAAATACTAATATTAGAAACTAAAAGGGAACAGTCTCCAAAGACATTGAAAAGATACTAAGATGGTACTAAAAACAATAGTCTGCCTGTTAATTTGACAGCGTAGATGAAACAGACCAATTTCTTTAAAGACGCACAAACTACCCTAACTCAAGAACTATTCAGATTATCCATTCCTGTCTATTAAATCAATTAAATTTGTAGTTTAAAGACTTCCTACAAAGAAAATTGTAGGGCCAGATTGCTTTATTGGCAAACTTCAACAATCATTTAAGGAAGAAACAATAGCCATCCATACAATCTCCCACAGAAAATACATGTAGCACTACCTAACCCATTTTACGATGCCCAAATTAGCCTGATATTAGTACCAGATAGCATACTAAAACAAAACAAAACAAAGCAAAAAACCAAAAACACTAGGTAATGTTCATGCCAGGAATGCAAGCCTGGCTTAATATCAGAAAATCAATCAATATAATTCATCATATTCACAGACTAAAGAAAAAAGGGATAATCTCCATAGACATGGAAAAAATCATTTTACAAAATTTTATATCTTTCATGATAAAAATTCTCAGTAAACGATAAAGAATGGAAGTTCCTTAATTTGATAAAGAACATCTACAAAATCATACAGTTAACATCATACTTAATAGTGAAAAACTCAATACTTTCCCTCTAAGATTGTTAATAGGCTGTAATATCCTCTCTCATCACTTACACATCTTACTTGTAGCACACTTTTGTTCATCAGGTGACGAAAGTTATAAAAAGTCACAGGTTAGAAAGGAAGAAATCATACTGTATTCAAAGTACTGTGATTGGCTACAATGAAAATTCTAACACATCTACAGAATAACACTGAGAGCTAAGCAATGAGTTTACCGAAGTGGTAGAAAACAAGGTCAGTAAAGGAAAATTATTCATATTTCTGTGCACTTACAATTATGGTTGGAAATAAAAATTTTCAGAAAGAAACAGCATCATTTCAAATAGCTTTAAAAATGAAATACTTAGGTTTAAATTTTACATGGTACAAAATTACCCAGATGGAAGAAATCAAAGAGGACCTAAATAAATGGTATTGTGCTCATGGATTTGAGGACTCAGTATTGATCAGATATCATTTCTTCCCAAATTGATCAATAGGCCTAATGCAGTATGAATAGAGTTGGCTGAAAGTTTCTCAAGTATCCAAAGATTATTTCATATGTATTTTTGAGATACCTTCCAGTGTTCTGACTACATGATTCTGGAGATTTTGTTCCATTGTGAGAAAGCAAAGCAAGGTTTCATTCTGAGAAAATCATAAGCGGTTTGAAAATATCTTGAACATTATATCTTTTCCAATGCCTTAATAATTTCATCTATCTTAGAAACTCAAACATCTTTCATTTTTAGAGTATATAAATATCACATTTGTAATTATTCATCACGCTTAGTTTATATAAAGTTTGGTTATATAAATTTGGTTGTACCCAAAATATAGTCATTCCAAATGATTGTGTATAATCCAACCTTTAAAACAAAATTTCTTATCTTCCAATGCAAAATAGTTTTCTCATAAAAATAAAGTGCTAATAATGACTTCTTAAGATTTTTATTTATTGTCTTTATTTTAGCCTTCATTATTTTTGATGAACACAGTTTATCTGAGTAATTCATGAGTTTAGACATCTCTTTTCAGCATTAATAGTAAAGAGGACTGCAGTTGCTGATATCTCAAGAATATAAACCATATTTCTCCAAATATCTTGCCTAGTGTCTTATTTACAAAATATGTCAGTTGACTTTTAGAGTATGAAAATAGTATACAAATTGACAAACTACTGTGATCAGCAGAGCATTGGCAATTTCATTTTTAAAAAGTTACAGTTTTGAAAGATTAATCATGTTACATAAGTGAATATTAATAATAGAGTATGTAGTCTTAATATTAAATACATCTTTATGAAATATGTTTTCCATGTTTTGCTACAGACACACATGGAAACATAGATGTAAATTAGACACACCTGTGTGAATCACATTACTTAGAGAAACCAGTAACCAAGCAAGTAATGCCCACAGAGGAGGAATTTTGTCATTTAGGAGCTTCCCAATGTGACATGTAAGATTAACTCTCGCTTTAGGATTTCTAACAGTCGGAAATTAGATGAAATTTCTATAAGGAAAATAGTTTGAACAATTCTTTATTCAAAAAATATTTGATATCTAATTTAAGATTGAAATAATCATCTGAATGTAAGCACCATGAGGTTTTTTTTTTTCATTCACTAGAACATTCTCAGCCTTCACCACAGTCTGTGACACATAGAATGTGCCCAATAAATATTTGCTGAATAAATAAACCATACATAGGAAACTTTGACAAAATATTACTTTTACATTTTTTATATCAGTAGAGGGAACAGCATGCAAAACATTTCCCAGTATTCTTCAAGTGTTGTTTTAAATTACTCCTTGAATAGTAAAAGTTCATTTATGGTGTCAAACCTTATTAATGTAAAAACAAATGTTTATTGACTATTTATTATGTGCCAGCCACTGTATTAGATCATTATACACGTTATATATGCTATGTATTGTCCCCATACAATAAGCAAGGCAAGCTTGTTGTATGTAGAGTCATGAACACATACACTTATATATTAGAATACCAGTAAATTATAGTTTATATGTAAATAAGTCCTCATAATTGCAGGCTCTTCCTTGATAAGTGTTCTTAGGGAAATGTATAAAGTTTCAAATTTCTTTCATTGTTTGTTCACACCCTTTTCTGTGCATCTAAAGATGAATGCATTTAAATTTGTTGGCAAACTGTTACAATTTGTTGTTTACATGTAATGTAAATATTTTTTGTTGTTTTGAACCGAGAAAGTCAAACCTGGTTTCACAGATCAGTTGGACATGATGGTGTCTTCTAAGAGCATCCCTTTAAAGTCTCTGTTTCATGTAATCACTGCCTGGCTTGTATTGTAGTGAGTTATGTGCTCTCTCCTCATGACAGAGGTCTAGATTGTCATCTACTCCTTTGGCAGGAGAGATTTTACAGTTATATATTTCCTACTAATAAATCCTTAGCACAAAAAATGTTACATTATATTCTTCGAAATAAAGCAAACAGAGCTTTCTAAAAGTAAAATTGTATCCATTCACTGAGAATACAGGTTATTGTCTCTGTCACAAACTCTGTAAGACTAATGTCAAAAAAAATGACAAGAGTAAACTAACCGACGCTATTTCTGTCAAGTATACTTAGCATTTATTAATGCGCCTCCAAATCTGTGGCAGCCCAGATTTTCAGAAAAGCCCTGGAGGAGATTGGTTCAAGATGGTAGAGTAGAAGGACGTGCGCTCACTCCCTCTTGCGAGAGCACTGGAGTCACAACTAACTGCTGAACAGTCATCAACAGGAAGACGCTGGAACTCACCAAAAAAGATACCCTATATCTAAAGACAAAGGAAAAGCCACTATGATTTGGTAGGGGGTGCACAATCACAATAAAATCAAATCCCATAACCTCTCGGTGGGTGACTCACAAACTGGAGAACAATTATACCACAGAAGTCCACCCACTTGAGTGAGGGTTCTGAGCCCCACATCAGGCTTCCCAACCTGCGGGTCCAGCAATGGGAGGAGGAATTCCCAGAAAATCAGACGTTGAAGGCTAGCGAGATTTAATTGTAGGACTTTGACAAGACTGGGGGAAAGAGAGACTCTACTCTTGGACGGCACACACAAAGTAGTGTGCGAATCAGGACCCAGGGGGAAGGAGCAGTAACCCCATAGGAGACTGAATAAGACCTACCTGCTAGTGCTGGAGGGTCTGCTTCAGAGACTGGGGGCAGCTGTGGCTCACCATGGGGACAAAGACACTGGCAGCAGAAGTTTTGAGAAGTACTCCTTGGGTAAGCCTTCCTGGAGTTCCGTCACTAGCTCCACCAAAGAGCCTGTAGGCTCCAGTGCTGGGTCACCTCAGGCCAAAGAACCAACAGGGAGGGAACTCAGCCCCACCCCTAAGCAGACAAGGAGATTAAAGTTTTACTGAGCTCTGCCACCAGAACAACACCCACCTCTACCCACCGCTAGTCCCTCCCACTAGGAAGCTTGCACAAGCCTCTTAGATAGCCTCATCCACCAGAGGGCAGACAGCAGAAGCAAGAACTACAGTTCTGCAGCCTGTGGAACGAAAACCACATTCACAGAAAGACAGAAAAAATGAAAAGGCAGAGGACTATGAACCAGATGAAGGAACAAGATAAAACCCTGAAGTGGAGATAAGCAAACTTGCAGAAAAAGAATTCAGAATAATGAAGTGAAGATGATCCAGGACCTTGGAAGAAGAATGGAGGCAAAGATCAAGAAGATGCAATAAGTGTTTAACAAAACCTAGAAGCATTAAAGAACAAACAAACAGAGATGAACACTACAATAACTGAAATGAAAAATACACTAGAAGGAATCAATAGCAGAATAACTGAGGCAGAAGAACGGATAAGTGTCCTGGAAGACAGAATGGTGGAATTCACTGCTGTGGCAAAGAATTAAGAAAAAAGAATGAAAAGAAATGAAGACAGCCTAAGAGACCTCTGGGACAACATTAAATGCACCAACATTCACATTATAGGTGTCTCAGAAGAGGAAGAGAGAGAGAAAGCACCCGGGAAAATATTTGAAGAGATTATACTCAAAAACTTCCCTAACATGAGAAAGGAAATAGCCACCCAAGTCCAGGAAGTGCAGAGAGTCCCAGGCAGGATAAACCCAATGAGAAACATGCTGAGACACATAGTAATCAAATTGACAAAAATTAAAGACAAAGAAATTATTAAAAGCAACAAGGGAAAAACAAAAAACATACAAGGGAGCTCCCGTAAGGTTAACATCTGATTTCTCAGCAGAAACTCTACAAGCCAGAAGGGAGTGGCATGATATATTTAAAGTGATGAAAGGAAGGAATCTACAACCAAGATTACTGTACCCGGCAAGGATCTCATTCAGATTTGATGGAGAAATCAAAAACTTTACAGGCAAGCAAAAGCTAAGAGAATTCAGCACCACCAAACAAGCTCTACAACAAATGCTAAAGGAACTTCTGTAAGTGGGAAACACAAGAGAAGAGGACCTACAAAAACCCAAAACAATTAAGAAAATGATAATAGGAACATACATGTTGATAATTACCTTAAACGTGAGTGGGTTAAATGCTCCAACCAAAAGACACAGGCTTGCTGAATGGATACAAAAATAAGACCCATATATATGCTGTCTACAAGAGACCCACTTCAGACCTAGTGACTCATACAGACTGAAAGTGAGGGGATAGAAAAAGATATTCCATGCAAAAGGAAATCAAAAGAAAGCTGGGGTAGCAATACTCATATCAGATAAAATAGAGTTTAACATAAAGAATGTTACAAGAGACAAGGAAGGACACTACATAATGATCAAAGGATCAATCCAAGAAGAAGATGCAACAATTATAAATATATATGCACCCAGCATAAGAGCACCTCAATACATAAGGCAAATGCTAACAGCTATAAAAGAGGAAATCGACAGTAACACAGTAATAGTATGGGCCTTTAACACTTCACTTACACCAATAGGCAGATCATCCAGACAGAAAATTAATAAGGAAACACAAGTTTTAAATGACACAATAGACCAGATAAATTTAACTGATATTTATAGGATATTCCATCCGAAAACGGATTACACTTTCCTCTCAGGTGCACACAGAACATTCTCCAGGATAGATAACATGTTGGGTCACAAATCAAGCCTCGGTAAATTTAAGAAAATGGAAATCGTATCAAGCATCTTTTCCAACCACAACACTATGAGATTGGAAATCAATTACAGGGGAAAAAATGTAAAAACATAAACACATGGAGGCTAAACAATATGTTACTAAATAACCAAGAGATCGCTGAAGAAATCAAAGAGGAAATCAAAAAATGCCTAGAGACAAAATGATGAGGAAAACACAACAATCTAAAACTTACGGGATGCAGCAAAAGCAGTTGTAAGAGGGAAGTTTATAGCAATACAGTCCTACCTCAAGAAACAAATCTCAAATAAGCAATGTAACCTTACACCTAAAGGAACTGGAGAAAGAAGAACAAACAAAATCCAAAGTTAGTAGAATTAGTAGAAGGAAAGAAATCATAAAGATCAGAGCAGAAATAAATGAAATAGAAACAAAGAAAACAATAGCAAAGATCAGTAAAACTAAAAGCTGGTTCTTTTAGAAGATAAAGAAAATTGTGATAAACCTTTAGCCAGACTCATCAAGAAAAAGAGGGAGAGGACTCAAATCAACAAAATTAGAAATAAAAAAGGAGAAATTACAATGGACACCGCAGAAATACAAAGCATCATAAGAGAGTACTACAAGTAAGTCTATGCCAATAAAATGGACAACCTGGGAGAAATGGACAAATTCTTAGAAATGTACAACCTTCCAAGACTGAACCAGGAGGAAATAGAAAATATGAACAGACCAATCACAAGTAATAAAATTGAAACTGTGATTAAAAATCTTCCAACAAACAACATAATTTAAAATGGGCAGAAGACCTAAATAGACATTTCTCCAAAGAAGACGTACAGATGGCCAAGAGGCACATGAAAAGCTGAGCAACATCACTAATTATTAGAGAAATGCAAATCAAAACTACAATGAGGAATCACCTCACACTAGTGAGAATGGGCATCACCAGAAAATCTACAAACAACAAATGCTGGAGAGGGTGTGAAGAAAAGGGAACCCTCTTGCACTTTGGTGGGAATGTCAGTTGTTAGAGCCACTATGAAGAACAATATGGAGGTTCCTTAAAAAACTAAAAATAGAATTACAGTATGACCCAGCAATCCCGCTACTGGGCATATACCCTGACAAAACCATAATTCAAAAAGACACATGCACCCCAATGTTCATTGCAGCACTGTTTACAGTAGCCAGGTCATGGAAGCAACCTAAATGCCTGTTGACAGACAAATGGATAAAGAAGATGTGGTACATATATACAATGGAATATTACTCAGCCATAGAAGGGAACGAAACTGGGTCATTTGTAGAGATGTGGCTGGACCTAGAGACTGTCATACAGAGTGAAGTAAGTCAGAAAGAGAAAAACGAATATATTAACGCATATATATGTAATCTAGAAAAATGGTACAGATGAACTGGTTTGCAAGGCAGAAATAGAGACACAGATGTAGAGAAGAAACGTATGGACACCAAGGGGGGAAAGTGGTAGTGGGGTGGAGGTGGTGGGATGAATTGGAAGATTGGGGTTGACATGTATATGCTAATATGTATAAAATGGATAACTAATAAGAATCTGCTGTGTAAAAGAAATAAATTTTAAAAAAAGGAAGCCCTAGGTACCCGCAGGATTTATTGGCAAGCTATAAAGCTAGCACAGCTGGAATTTTCAAATAACCTAGAGCCTGTAGAATCATGAGCTTTCTCATTTGCAAATTCAAACAATTTAGGTCAACAAGGTTCTACTATACATGAGCACAATGAGGCTGTGTGTGTAGATTTTAATCTTGTAACATTAAGGGGTTTTTATGATATACATCTCTTTTGGCAGAGCTTAGTTTATAGCTAGAGCTTTTTAAAAACTCAGACATTTGAAAATAATACCTCGTACCCAAGCAATGTCTAAAAAACAGAAAATATACCCTGTGAGTTAGAGGTGCTTATACCAGTATAATCAGGAAATATCACTTCTGCTTGCACAAATAAATAATATTACAAACAGAAATATCTACAATAGAATGTTTAAGCCGAGAAACCTAAGGTAGGTTGTCTGGAAAGAGATTTTTAGTCCCTAAAAGAAGCAAAAACAAAGACTTTGTAATTTTTCTTTAACTGTTTGGATTTATTTTTCTGCTTTCCATCTGGCTTGAAATGTTTGCAGCGTTCAGCAAAAGAGAATATTTAACACTAACACGTTTAACATTTTATAATAGTACTTTAGGAAATTTTTACTCATTGGTTTCAAAAGATCCTTATTAAGTGAGGAAACCTGAGATTGCCCAGATGGGAGGTTGGCACTTTGGAAGTACTTGGAAGGGTCTTTACACCTGGATATTTTGTAGTTCAGTTGATCAGGCATGTGTTGAACATGTACTATGGGGAAAGTGCTCTGCTTGGTAGGTCTTGTGAAGTTACCAAGATGGATCAAGTATCTTTGCTCTCCAGAATCTCCAAGCATAGTTGGAGAGTTTGAGTCTAGTAAATATAAGATATATATATGTAAATAAATATATATGTGTGTGTGTGTGTGTGTACAAAATACTTAAGTCTAAATCTTTAAAGAGATGAAAAAGAGATTGATTTAAGCTTGGAGAGTATATTTGAGGGAATGAGTTTGAATTATGACTCAAATGTTGGTAAAACATTTAGAAGTAATATTTCCTAGGTTTTAGAATTGTAAATGAAGTATGGAGCAGGGGGAATTTTTAAAAGGGAGTTGTAAGAATAGTAAGCTGATCAGTGTGCTAAGAGATAGTGGAGAGACAGGGTAGTGTGACATAATTTCAGAACAAGTTCCCTATGGAATAGTGATATGTGCATATTCCACTACTAGCTACAAGGATATTACAGGGAATCATAGAAACATATAAATCAGATGTGGTAGGTATGTTAAAGGTAATCTACACACGTAGTCAACCTTCTGTTTATATCTTAGAGTTTCTAGTTTCTATAGACCCCCTGACATTTCATAATGGGAATTGTGAAGAAATTGCCTTTATAGGTGGTCTTGAAGACTGAGAATAAGGGAGTTCTCCTATTTGTTCCTTATGCTCACAAAGAAACCAAGTTCAAGGGTTTAAATGTGGTTTGTCCTTTCACAGCTAGAGAAAATGACCTTCTTTCTTATGAAAAATATAGTAAAAAATTGAGATCCTTTTCTATTTTTTAAATCAAGGCACAGATTATACTTCTGTAGTATGAAATACATTCAGAAATAGAATGTTAGTCAATTTTGTTTTCATTGTAGAGAAAATATAGAATAAAAATATCAATAACATACCAAAAGTTTAAGAAAACACTTCCATGTTGATGAGAAAATTGTATTAAAGTTTTTCATACGTATTATGAATTTCATATGAATGGCTGCTACTTCTCTCTATTGTCTTTTTGTTGTCTTTCTCTTTTACTTTGTTGTTACTGTCAAAGTTAGCTTTTACATGTAATTTTAATTAGATGAATTTTCTTTGAATGAATTTATTTAAATGAATGGTTTTAGATTGCAATGAAATAGCAAAATATTTATATAATCCTTAAAGTTAAGTGAACCCATCTCTAAAACTGCACTTCTTATTCTAAGCTAAGATACCGTGTCCCCATCATGACACCACTCATGCCATATTACTTTCATATAAAGGAATATGTTTAATCTAATATGCGATTCAACTTGATATGTGAATCAATGACTGTTTTCATTTTATAGTTGTTTTTTGTCATTTGGTTTGTTTTTCCAGTGTTCAGTGTGAGAGCCATTGACCGCATTTTTTTCTTTCACACTTATGCCCTTACATTTAAATATTACTTTTGTTTATTTTGTTTTTTTGCCACCATCACTGAATTACTTACATTTTATAAAGTACATATCAAATCCTAACTGAAAATACTTTATAAAATAAGGTTCCAAAGAAAAGTTCTAGTAGTTTATGATGTAAAATTACCACCACAGGCATTTCAAAACATGACCACAGACCAAAAATCAATACAAGAAAGGGTGGCATTTGTATTATGTGCAAGTCAAGATTACAGGTGAATTTTAGAGATTGGAGGACAGGTTGAAACACGTTTATGGTGAGAATTATCAGTGTTTTTCTCTCTGAAAAAGCCTGGGTAAATTCTGCTAGGAGAAAATTACCAGTAGATAAAGATGTTATGGACATGAAGTCATTTTTTATTCTTCCCAGTAGACACAAGAAGTGTGTGTGTGTGTGTGTGTGTCTGTGTGTGTGTATAATTCCATCTCATCCAAATATGTCATTAAAATACGTCTAGGGTAATCTACAGAATGAAGGAAGAAGTTAATTGCTGGCTTGAAACTCCTTTTCCTTGGTAATGTTCAGAAATACAAAGCAGTGATGCGGTTAGACCTCCTTGTAAACAGGCTAATCTGACCTCCTGATGGTATTTGCTAGTGAAAACATAATGGAACATTTTTATCTATTAAATACTTTCAATAGAATATACCTTGTCTGTCTAAATGACTTATAAACAAAACTTGAAATTATGAATTTATAAGGCATACACTGCTGGAGATGTCAGTGATGACTTGTAACTATCAGAGTATAAATGAAGCTATTGTATGACTAAAATAACGCCATTTCTGTAGGTGATGCCGTGATGCATCGCTTAGGAAACGTGTATGTTAAATTTGAATAACAGTCTGCCTTAATATGGAAAGAAAGAACCTGAGAAGTTAAAATGCTCATCTCAGATGTTGCCAAGTTTGTTGACCTGTGGCTTGTGATTGTTTGCATCCTTGGAACTATTAGTGAAACTTTGTTGAGGATTAAAGACATGCATTCTCTGAGTTGACCTTTTTGTTATTCAAGTTAGAATATTAAGTCACTTTTTGATTTGCACTTATGAATTACTCAAAGTACTAATAATCCCAAGCTCAAGTAGTTCTGCCATTCAGAAAACACCTTACGGCAATTGGTGAAAGTTTAGGGAGAGGTTTGTTAAATATTAATCCTTTGCAGTTATTATACAACCCAGCAATTATACTTTTTCGCATTTATCCCAGATCACTGTGAATGTATGTTCACATAAAAACTCATATGTGAGTGTATGTAGCTGTGTTATTCATTGTAGTCCCGACTGGGAATAGCCCAGATTCAAGGAGTGAATGTTTAAACAAACTATAGTATATACACACCATGGAATACTCACTGATAGAAATGAATGAACTATTGATTTTTACAGCATGGCTTCACAGAATTATGAGTATAAAAAACTGTTCCAAAAAGTAACATACTGTATGATTTCATTTATATAGCAGTTTTGAAATGACAAAAATTTAGAAATGGAGAACAGATAGTGGAGTCAGGGTTAGTGGAAAAGGTCAGAGGAGATTTCAGGGAAGTAAGTGTGTCTATCATAGAATAACACAAGGGATAGTGGTCACATTGAGTTGTTCTTTATCTTGATTGTGGTAGTGGATACAAGAACCTGTACATTTGATAAAATTGTGTAGAACTAAATACACACACACACACACACACGTATACAGATGAATGAAAGTAAAACAAGTTATCAAAATATGATCAATGGTTTTGATCAATGTTAACATTCTCACTGTGGTATCATTGTTTTGTAAAATGTTGCCATTGGGAAAAACTATATATACATAGTGTACATGTGATATCTCTATATTATTTCTTACATGACTCTAGAATTGCTTTGATTTTATTCATCAGCTTATTTGTGGGGTAATTTAGTAAGTAAATACTTCTTCATTTCCTACTCAGTTTCAAGCACTGTACTGGGCATTGAAGATAAAATGGAAAGCAAAATTAGATAAAGATCTTACTTTCCTTGAGTTCACAGTCTAATGAGTTAGACATTAATTGAGAGTGTGAATAATGGACACGTTAAGACCAAATGGCAACTCTAGTAAGTGCTACAGAAGAAAAGTAAAGGGTACTATTAGGGAAAAAAGAAAAAAAAACACAAAAACTGATATCCTAATTTTCCTCAATAAAATAATATTAGAACTGAGTTCTGGTAGCTGAACAGATTTTAGCTCCTCAAAGAAGAGACATTCAGGAGTAAGGTGGCAGGGGGGCAACTGAAGGAGGAAACAGAAAGGCCAAAGGTGCGGTGAAGGAAAGAAGGCTCGTGAGGCTGAAATGTAGAGGACCTGCAAGGGGTGAGTTTGAAGATAAGAAGTAACTTGACTCTTAAGCGTTTAAACATTTTTTTCCCGTTATGATAGCAATTATATGGTCTTCAGCATGCTGCTAAAAGGAGAACCATTATATTTGGGAAAGGGAATATAATGGAAGGGGAAATAACTATGTTTGCATCCATCTTTGCAAGCTAATACTATTTCTCTGCCTACATTGTGGCCACTAGAATTTGAAAGAATAGTTTACTAATGGATATAATCAGATAAAATTATTGTATTATTTCAAGTAAATGATGATAACTTGCCCTAGAAAGAAGAAAGTGACTTGAATAGAGTTTGAGGTGTTTTGATGTATATTTTGTACATTTGCACAGTTGAGTAGTTGTGACAGAGCCCTTATAGTCTGCAAAGCCTAAACTATTTACTATCTAGCCTTTTTTCAGAAAAAGAGAGTACTTACCACTGGCAAACACAGTCATAGAAAATACTTAAACAAATAAACGTGTCTGTGTTTGATAAAACTTTATTTACTAAAACAGGCCTTGGGCCAAATCGTAGAGTGCACTGGTATTAGTATTAAACATTTGTTACCTCAAACTAGCCTGCCCATACGTGTGTTATGAAAATAGGCACAGGGAGATTTAATATATTTTAAAGCAAACTTTTACAGTAACAGCATAGAAATGAATCTAAATAAGGAAAGAAATGAAGAAAGGGGAATAATGATATAGTAAGTGTAATTAATGCAGTCAAAAGTAGCATATCACAATAAAATTGAAGAATGGTACTGGTGGGATTGATTTAATAGAGAAGATGGAAGTAGTTTTGAATTAGGCACGTAAGAGCTGATGACAAGTTCTATAGTGAATTGTTGGGAGTAGGTGACAAGACTAATTCAAATAAGCTGTGCATACTTATGGTAATGGTAGCGCCTTATTAGTCCAGTATATCAACGTGAAAAGCCGAGCATCAATTAAGATGCAATGTTTATGTAATCTGATGTTTTGAATACTCTATATCATATGTAATATATAATGTTATAGGCATAGATATATAGATACATATAGGTGTAGATATTCCTTATTGATAAGACTTAGATACAGGCACAGATATATGTATATATACACATATAATCTATTATATATGTGTAAATATATGTGTATACACAGAAATATGCATATGTAGATAGATACAGATATAAATACTTGGCCATGCAATCTTTGTTACTAAGATAACAAACAGATCATCCATTTCAGATTTGCGTAAAGCCAGAGTTTCTCAAGTATAAAAATAAAAACATACCTATTATCTGCAAGCATGTTATACAATAAAGTAGAACTTTTGCCTACCTAAATGATCTCTGTATGAAGAAATGCCATCTGTCTTCACAGTACAGTTGACTTCTCTGAAGTAAAGTAGTATAAGGAACACAGAAGGGGATCTATTTTATTATCACTCTAAATAACTAGAAAAACAGCTTTTAAATAAAACATTACAGAAAAAATATGTTTTATATGATTATAATTATAAAACATAATTTAAGTGTAAACTCTTACTCTTTTAGGTTTTCTGACATAAGAGCTGATTTATGGCAGGTTAAGGACCCATCATATAACAATACACTTGCTGACACTGTTTACTCCATTGTTGTCATTTAAACTGTAAAAATAATTTATATTACCAGAAACAAGGTAAAACATTTCCCTCTACTCCATGAAATAATCTGGCAATTAGTAAGTAGTTTATTTATTATGCACAAACTCCTTTTAGCCAAGTTCATTAACTGATGTTACATTTGCTGAGGTGCCAAAACTATTGAATAGCCAAATTACTTAAAACATTTTGCCCAAACGAGTGGAATAATCACAGCATTATTTTCTTAATTACTAAGCAGCATAGTTGTGGTATTTGCTGAGATTTGCGATGTAATAAAAATGTTTAGCATTTACAGTATAAACTAAATGTTTGGATTAAAATATGACTTAAGGTGAAATGATAGCATCTGTATGTAGTGGGACTTCTCACAGCTGTACTCTAATGGTTCTCAGCAAATACTGGCCAACAATAAGATGGCAATTACAGAAACAGATTTTATCCTTAGATTTTCTATTAAAACTTTTTTGTTACAAGATAATGAGCCATTCTATTAAACCTGTTTTTTCCTAGGGATTTCAAATTACTGCCGTCTGTTATATCCTTACTTGAAACATCATTTACACATAGTTTAAGTGTTAACTGAAATCAGTTTATACCTATTAAACATCTTTTGGCTTTTTACTAAAAACAGTAAGGGATAATTGGGATTTAAGTCACTGTTTCCCATTCTACTCTGGATAACTAACTAGCACCTTTTCATCTCAAAGATACTAAGATTTGGGATCTACCCAAATATGACCCTTTGGGGATCTAGACTTTATGGTTACTTGAAGGCACTGCCTGGATGGGGGAGAAACTTGAAGCTGAGTTAGATATTGCTGTTGAAAAGAGGAAGAGAGGGAGGATGGCAAGGGGGAAGGAAGGGAGGAGAGGAATAATTGAGCAGTACTTGTACTACCACCTGGCAAACAATTTTCATTTGCCACTTCACACAGCTAGTGTCCGCAGTGTACATTCCAGACTTTCCCACCTACACATTGCTAAATGGCCTTTTCCTCTCATATAAATACTATTTCTTTTTTCTGTCTGGATTTGTGCCTCTTGTGAAGCCCTGGATGGGGATAGGGCACTGTAGAGCCTCCCTATAGTCAGTCTGAAACTAGAGTAAAGTTTTAAAGTAAATCTTTTAATCTTTCGATGCGTTTCAAATGTCTCACCTCATTACTCCAAGTCCTCACTTGCTGAATATTTACTTTCTAACTTGCTAATTGTTCACTATGTAGGAGGGGGTTGGTTTAAACTCTGTCTCCTTGTATTTCAGTGACCTTATTGTTTAACGTTTTTTGTGCCCATTACACATTGGAATTAAAAAAGAGGAAGACAGTCATTGATTGAATACTGTAGGGGTTTTTGTTGTTAAATTTAAGGGATTCAAGTACAGTCATGGAGTGAACTGGCTACAGAACTTAGTCAGAAAAAGAGTTTGACCATTAAAATCCATTTCCCTGATTTGCGTTCGCTTTCACTAACTGGAAAGCGAAAAGGTAGCATCTCACTCTGGTCTTACTTTACATAATCTGGGTGTCAAGAGGAGCTTGCCCAATGATTCCACCGTGAATGAGAAGCAGTAGCCTAAACATTTACTTCCGGGTCAAATTGAATACTTATAGCAGATCATCAGTCTCAGAGGTAAAGATATTCCTACATAAGGTACTTGATCTTATTTCTGCCAAGTCCATCTTGCTCAATTTGTGATGAAACCCAAATCCCAGTTGTGGCGAATCTTATCCTACAATATCAGCAACAGCCAAAGACGGTTTAGCTACACACGTACGTAAACTGACTCTTGGGTGAAAAACTCCAAGTTCTCTATTAGCGGTTGATTGTCAGTTTTACACAGACCTAAGAGAAATTTTTTCATAATTAATAATTATAATGACAAAGAAAGGAAAGAGAGTAATCTCTGCCTGTGTTCTGCATCTTTTAAAAATAGCAATTATATTTGCTGGATTGAATTTTCGTGCCTACTAAATAACATGTAAAAATGTATGTCAAACTGCCTAAACATTAGGAGACATGTAATACTTGATTAAAGAAGAAATAAAACAATTCATGGGGATTTAGACTGCCTTTAGGCAGTCATCACTACTCTCCAAATGTATTAGTAGAGTGCAGATTTTTGTACTTGTCTAATTTATTAAGCTGCTTTAATGCATAGAACATTGCCTTGCCTAAAAAATTTGCAGCAGTTTCCAAAAGTTCCTGTTCACCATTAGAGTTTATGTATTAGGTGAGTATGGTTTCATCTGTATATTAATATGGTTAGTTAAATGGAATCATGGATTATACTAGCACAGTGACTATATTGACAGATATAATATGTTTACACTCTCCCCATCTGTTTACATGGCATTACGCCCATTCGTAAGTTAATCAAAGCTTTCCTGAGAGGGGCTGCCAAAAAGACATTGCTTTGGAAGGGCAACTGAGAAATTTTGGGAACGCAAAGGCAATGTAAGAAAGCTAATTTAAATTAATATGTTGAAAGTTACAAAAAGCCTGAACATTATATGATAAATTTCTGAAGAAGAGGGAGATTTTTGGACCAAAAAAACTGTTAGGTAAATTACATAACTTATTTAAGAATGCTCATTTAAAAATTAATAAAAAGTATAATTAGAAATAAATCTTAGAATAAATTTTTATCAACTAGACATTTCTAGATAAGAATATTATTCAAATAATACACTTAAATACTTTTAATTTTCTCTTTTTTAAAAGAAGGCTGAATCTTAAAAAAAAAAATTGGCAAGATATTTTTTCTTTTCCCTTTGGCATGGAAAACTTTCTGTGAATTTATGACAGCTTTTTCCTTCCCATAGGGAAACATATGACTAAGTGATGTTTTTCTCACTTGGTAATAAGAGATTACTTTTTGAAATAGTATTTTTTAAAGAGGACAGCGATTTATATATTTTTTCCTTATCTCCTATACCTGTAATACTCTGTTTAGCCAGAATACTATGTACCTGTATATAATTCCATTATTGTCTAATATCTAATATTTTTCTGTTCAATTTTATTCATGTTCTGTACTGAAGGAGTCTTTCTTGAGCTCAAAGATGTCTAAAAGCTGCACATGCTGAAGGAGTTTTATTTCAACTTATAATGGGCCTTTTGCAAATGAAAGCCCCTCATGATAAAAAAATTCTACCCTGTACATATAGGAATTTCTCCATAAAATAATTCCATAGTTTATGCATTAAATATATAATATTTTTTTCTGTCTTCAGATACAGGTGTGAATATCACATATGTTTATCATCTCAAGTTTCACTGACAACTAAATTTGTCTGGTAATGGTGGCTTTTGGAAAAGCTTCAGGAAAGCAATAACGTTTGCACTAGACCTTGAAAAAATGAGTAGGCATTAAGCCAGTTTGTGTTGTATAGAATTGGTGTGCTAAATAGGAAGCGCTTGGCACCTTCTGTTGCCAGCAGGAAAAATGATTTATATGGCAGAGGTCAGGAATTGAGAATAAGAAAGATGTATGATGCTGCTACATATATTAAGGGAAATTACCTGAAGCCCTAATAGTCCATCCTTCGATTTTAAACATTTGTTGGAAATACTTGTTGTCAATTTGAATACTCACACTGTTATAATGTTTAGAATTAAGAAAATCTAGTCTCCATTTGATTCTCATGCATAATTGCCATTATTGCTAATAAGCCTACTAATCTTGATGTTATGTATCTCATGTTCATGTTAATGGGAGAGCCAATAAAATTTCCAGCAATGATCTAATAGTAACTATATATTTCCATGTAAGTCACTTTCTGGTCAAATCATCATATATCAGAATATGTCTGATGCTAAGATCAGAAATGCCCTTTTAAAAATCTAGAAAAAAATGGAAGAATAGTTAAATTTGTATGTAGTAAAATTCTAATGACAGTAAATCACTAAAATAGCATCTGTTAAGTAAAAAAGAAACCAGAACTGTGCATTTGTAAAAGTGTCATTGTTTTGTTCTTTTTTTTTTTTTTTTTTTTTTTATTTATTTATTTATTTATTTATGGCTGTGTCGGGTCTTCGTTTCTGTGTGAGGGCTTTCTCCAGTTGCGGCAAGCGGGGGCCACTCTTCATCGCGGTGCGCGGGCCTCTCACTATCGCGGCCTCTCCTGTTGGGGAGCACAGGCTCCAGACACGCAGGCTCAGTAATTGTGGCTCACGGGCCCAGCTGCTCTGCGGCATGTGGGATCTTCCCAGACCAGGGCTCGAACCCGTGTGCCCTGCATTGGCAGGCAGATTCTCAACCACTGCGCCACCAGGGAAGCCCCCATTGTTTTGTTCTTGATTTCATTATGACAAAAAAGATACACAGTCTTTGCCAGGAAAATCTGATAGAAGTGAATAATTATTAGGCACAAAGAATAAAATGGAAAGAAATTTGAGCTTATCTATTTTGAAGGGGAAAACAAATAACTGCTAAAATGTTGCAAATAAAAATACTCCTGTTAACTCATTATTTTTAACCACATGGTGAAAATTCCACTTTTTCCTGTTCCATGAGGTAAACCTGAATTTTAAGTATCCACAGGTTGAGAGCATTCATTGTACTTCCAGCTCTTTTATAACTCCAGCTTTAAAAAGAAATGATATTGCTGCTTAGATTTTCAAAATCCTAAAACATGGCATTTATAGTTTTTTAAATCATAGAGCTGGCCTTGTACATTTAAAAAAGGTTGAAACTATGTACAAATATGAAAAGAGAGACACAACTGTAAAGGATTTTTGAATGGCTTAAATATTAATATTAAAATTATTTTCTGAAAAACAGTTTAGGTTGTCTGTTAATTATTCCCTAAATTTTCATCAGTGTCATAAAATGAATATTTATATTGCTATATTGCTACCATTATATGTACATGCTGAATTAGACACATATACTAAGAGATGTATATGAATATACATTATATATTCAGATAGAGTGACTAGAATAGCTAGTTAGTGCAGTTAACTAACTTTCTCATATCCCTTCATGCCCAACATATTAATGTTGGCCTAAGGAATATGGACTTTATAGAAGTATGAAATATTACCTTAATTTTGTCTCTAAGATAAACAACTGAATTTATGACCATAAGTATATTTTAATTATAGCAATAATCTGAAATTTTAAATTAAAAAAAACTTAGGAGTCCAATTTAACGAGTAAACACATTAAGTATATGGGGACTAGTTTTCACAGATTATTACATTGTTATGGGTTAATAATTCAACAGCTATTGAATTGGATTATATTTTTACATTAAATTAATGTTAGTGATGAATTAAACACTAGTTAAAAACCTAGTTTTTTCAGTAAGTATAAATAATAAGTAATAAGTATAAATGTAGATATGTTATTTCCTTCCTCCACTGGAACTCCAGCTGCCACACTGAACCATAAAGGAGAGAGTTGTGTCTGAAGAGTGGTAGCAAGTAAAACAGTCCGGGAACTGAAAACATCGTATAGTCGCCACATCAAACCTCACTGTCAGTATCTGAATTGTATATATCAGAAACACAAATTGTTTTTTTATTTAAATCCCAGCTATTTGGATTTTTTTTCTATATTGTGAAGCTGGACAACCTGACAGATACAGACTTCTAAAAAATACATATGAACATTCCAAAGGTTTAACTTTTATACCTGTTAATTGCGGGTAGACTTATCCACTGTACCTAATTTGTAATATTGCTGTGAAAATAAATGACTGAAGAAGTACTGCATAGTTAACAGACTAGAAAACTGTACAGCTTCTTGGGGGATACTTGAGTAATTGGCATTTGGCAGAATTACTCTAGACAAGTCACATGGTATAGAGGAGTCAAGTAATTCATGTAGGATTTATGCTGATGATGCTGAATCTGCTTTCTGATAAACAGATACACATCTTGCCAATTATGTTTATATTTTTCTATTAATATGTATTTTAGGGCCCTTTTGAATAAATAAATTGAAGAAGAAATATAGAATGAGAGATTGGGGGAAAATAATTTATGAAAGTGATCATGTGTTTATTCATTGAGAAGATTCACATGCATAAAAATGTTACAAACATGCACACAGTCTTTACATGTAATGTAATGGCATTTTAGAAAGAGAAGATAGTCAAAAAATATGCTTGATAAGTAGAGACAAGACTTTTATTAGTATAATCTGATTTCTTCTCAAATATGTGAGATGTTTGGAGCAATATGACTGTGGAAAAGATGGTGTTATACCTTTTTAGAGGATTATCTTTGATCTTGGACCTTGACAAGAGAAACATCATCTTAAATGTGGGTGACAATTTTAGCTCTGAATGAAAACTGAAAACCAAAGTGTAGGTCTCTCAGGCTAGAAGTATCAGGTTTGAATTGAAGCTAAAATACCACCTATAATAAAACATACTCTCTGGAAGCTACACAGTTTTTAAGTGACATGTAAATTAAAAAGATTTTTCGATGTATTTTGCCGGCTCTGATTCATGAAAACATTTGAAATGTATCTGCTGTTATACATCCAACATATCCCTTAGCTCTTTTCATGAAGACTTGTGGGTACATAATGCTCACTATCTTGAAGAAGTGTTGGGATATTTTTAAGTGACTTGACATTAGGACTTTAATATGGTTTCTTTTTGGCAAATATCTGAACCAAATGTGTTTTTTGGCGAGGCTGCAAAAGATGAAGCTCAAAAGCAGGGATCTCACCTTGATGAAAAAACAAAAAATACAGCCAGCGTAGTCAATGAAGACTGACCCCATCTGCCTCTGTACTTGTGTACCTCCAGTTAAACCAGTGGCACAGAAGGAATTGGTGCTGTTGAGTTTTCAAGAAACATGCTTACCTGCCGAGAAAGGCTTTGGGGACACCTTTTTATACTTCCGTACCTCCAAATGATATAGTTACAGAAATGTGGCTTATGAAGGGCAAAGAGACTTAAACTGTTTTATAAGCAGTGGTTTGACTTTTAATACTATCATTAGGCCATGGTGTGTGACTTACTGTCACATTAAAATCTGCATTATTAAAAAAATCAAAAGCTAGTAAAAGTGTTAGTAGGTGATAACTTCATCCATAGAAGGTCAGATGTGAGAGTATAGCAAATTGACTGGTTAATCGTTCTCATTAAGCATACACGTTATCTTAAATTTGTATTATTAATGTGACCTTCAGAGGAAAAATGTCCTGAGCATCTTAACAGCAGCCTCTTTTTTTTTTTTTTAATTGTTGTTTCAGTCCTTTACATTATCATGTGAAGAAACCAGGAAGAAAATGTGGTTGATGTTTCAGTCACGTGTTCTGTAGGATAAAATAGTTGCAAGTGCTCTGTTTAAAACACATGTCAAGGTAATGTTTACCTAACCAAGGATTTTTGTAAAACACACAAAACTCTTAGGAATTCTAGGATTGAGAAACAAGGATGAACAGAAAATCATGGTTAACTGCAATAAGAAAGTAACATCAAAAGGTTGCTTTTCTTTTTTGGAAGAAAAGAATCATAAGAACATGGATACCAGATTTGCTGTGTATTTTGTAAGCACTGCAGCAAAATAGAATTTTTTGAAATGTGTAACAGGGGCTGCAAGGAGATTTTTAAAAATGGCTCTTTGAATGATGGACCCTAGATCTAAATTAAATCTTTCTCTTTGTAGAAGAACTTACTCTCTTTTTATGTTGGTGCTGAAATGACAGGGACCAGTGCTGGCAGTAGAATAGTCTTGTGGAGTCCATCTTCGACATTCACAGTCCAAATGAGATGTTAGTTGCTCTTATGGACAATGCCCGAGGGTTCAGATTAAGCCAGCTCATCCGACTTAAGTTAGCATCTCTTTGGCTGACCTACAGTGCCTGGGTAAATTGTTTAGAGGCTTGGAAATATTGCAGACAGTTATAGGAAGGGGTAAGAATGCTTTCTCAAAATTCTCTGTAGAAACTGGGCATTGAATTATATCTTCTTATAAGTCCTTTTGTTGTCTAATGTTATAAAGTCAGACATACCTAAATAAATATATACAGAGAATGAATGGGATCATGCTAGAAGGAAAAAATATCCAGGCATGTAGATAGAGGTGTCTCATATAAACAGCAAGAAGAAATAAAAAATAGATATCTCAAAGGTGGTAAATGAAATCTTAGGCCTGAGATGTAAAACTGTAGAAGTTTGACTACTATAAATAATCAGTCAAAGATTTAATGAACATTTTTGAATAAATAGAAAAAATTATACAAAATATAAAAATATATCTTAGTAGTTCTAGTTTATCTAGTATTCCTTAGTTTATCAATTTTTTCAAGTGCCTTACATTTAAGAATGGAGTTTAATGTAAAGTTATGTATACTTAGATGTTCTAATTAATATCTCAATGCTTTACTCCTGTAGTCAAAGTAAGTAGGAGAGTTTTTATCCTTGGTCATTTTGTATGCAATGAAGTTGAAATCACAAAGTTCCAGAGGATACTGGGAAGTGAATTAGGGTCCTATTTTTAGCCCCAGGACATCTGTTAAACATTTTTGATAATGTAGATTTAGTCAACTTAAATCTCTGATCCTGTTTCTACATTTGCAAAATACAGAGGTAAAGAATCTGAGATTTACTGATGACGTATAATGTCCAAAGATCTTATACTCCATTACATTTTTTAATATAATTTTCAGTCAACATCATCAGGTAAGTCATGTTAGTCTTACTTTCTAAGTGAGAAAAAAGATTGGAAGAAGTTAAATAACTTGCCTGAATTCTTCAGTTCTAACTCTAATCTGGCTAACTCCAACTATTAGTATTTTTATGTTTACAGAAGGGTTATGTTAGACCAATCATAGGATCTTTCTATTTCAAAATGCCCAAATATTAGAGTATCCAGCTGTGCTCAACTTTGGTGACTAAATATGATTTACATTTATTATTGAGTCTGGAGACCCTTTAACTTACCTGATATAACATGTTAAATCCACGAGACGGTTCTTGGTAATGGGACTATCTAAATTGGATAAAATATTTAAGACCAAAATAGCTAAAAAATGACTGTAAAGACCAAGGTGTAGGTAGGATGGAGAGTAACTGAAACTCTCAAACATTGTTATGTTGCCTGTTAGAGTTGAGTTTATGTATAATCTATTACCCAGCAATTCCATGTGCAGCAAGGGACATGTACGAGAATGTTCAAAGCAATATTATCTGTAATTCGTTCCAGATGGAATATAGATCTAAATATAATGACATAGCAAAAGAAGAGTTCTAACCACAAAGGGGTAGGATGTTTTTAGCACAGAATCTATAAAGTTCAAGCAGCCTTCAGAAGTAGAATGGATTGATTAATTACACTAGCGTCACACTATAAGGATGTTATAGTTCAGTTAAGTGTAATACAGTATAGCTACATGTAATAGTATGGATTAGTCTCAAACTTCATGTTGGACACAAGAAGTCATATGTAAAGTTATCTATACTACATGGTTCTACTTAAAGTACAAAATCAGGCAGTTATGAATTATAGTGTTAGAAGTCAGAATAGTAGTTACCTTCGGGGGACAGGGAATGGATATTGATCAGAAGGTGAAAGATGGTGGTTTCTGGGTTCCTGGAAATGTGCTGTTTCTTTCTTGAGTGGTGGTTAAACACATGCTCACTTTATGATAATGCATTGAAATCAGTATTGATGAATCATCCATTTTTGTATGCAATTAAAAAATAAATAAGTCAATAAGTAAAAAGAAGTCAAGAATAAAAGTTAAATGAAGCAGTAACAGTTATGTGATAAACTTAGTATATAGATTATCAAATAGTATTACTTAGCACCAAAATCCTACAAGAATTACCTGACTCACTATGCAACATGACCTGTTTAGAGTAATTTTGGCAAATACCAATTAATCAAGGATCCCCTCAGGCAGTGGCTCACCAAGCTTTAATTAAATGGAACATTTTTATTTACTTCATAAATCTAGGCTGTTTTGATAGTAAATACCTGAAATTCAGGTCAAAAATGTATCTTCTCATTAAGTGTTTATTTTTCTCTAATTCCTGTATTTGAAGGGGAACCTTATATTTTGTCTACTGCACCTTGAAGGGAGTTTAAGTTTAGATTTCTGTGATTGCAGGTCATGAAAACATTGCTTCCGTTTGAAAAGTATGTCTTTATTAAGGGAAAAAAAAAAGTGTTTCCCAACCTTTCCTTTTTTAGTTTAGCTTCAAGCATTACATTCTCTGCCCCAAAGTCTTATCCTTTTGTATTTCTTACTTTGTCACACTACACCCTCACTCAAGAATCTTTGACCTGATGCTCTTGGTTTCCCTCTATATTTTTTTCAATCATTAGTTTTCCATCTTCACTATTTTCATCTCTTTAAAGTTTCTCTCTTCTACAATCCCTTTGTCAAATTTTCTTCTTGCCCACTGTCCTTCTCTGTCATCCCCCAAATTAACCTCTTCTGTCTCCCTCCCACTGACCTCTTAAATGTGCTAGAATCTGTCTCCCTCTCACTGACCTCTTAAATGTGCTAGAATCTGACCCCTGCCTCCGCATGCCACAGATACTATCAACGTGCTAAAAAGAATGGACAAATTTTTGTTATTAAAATATTTAACATTTCTGAAATTGTTGGCACTGTGGACATTTCTTGTCTTTCTTGCTGCCCTTTAGCTTGTTGATAGCAAATTCTCACAATTTTTCACCTGTTTTTCTGACTGTTTTTCCTTAGGATCACTGCAGACATTTTTCGTCTTCTCTTCCTCAATTTTTGCTGTTTCTTATTATGAATCTCTTGTTCCTCTATGATTTACCAAGTCTCCATAAGCAGTTTTTTCCAAGTTCATGAATCCAGTATAGCTATATGCTGATGGCATCCATCTTAGTTTGGAGTCACCTGAGACAATGATTTGGATGCTAGTAGTTTACAGATTAGAGGATCTCAGAAACAGTGTAGAAATGAGAAAAGGATGGAAAGGAGGCCCAAAAAGAGTGCATTATCAGGTAAGCTACTATTATGAACAACTGGAGATAAATTTTATGGGCTATTTCTTAGTGTCAGGGTAGAATTTGTGATTTGGTTGTATTAACAGAGCTGCAAGAGAGTAGGTGTATTTATCCATTGCCTTGTGGGGAACTTCCAATGTTAATTCCCCAGTACTTTTAGCAGAAAGAATTACAGTGTTGAGAAAATCTTCAGGCAAAGATACATAAGTGCTGGATGTTGGGCTATCATATATGGAAATGGAAAGGGTTGATGGAATTTGGATGTGTCAGACTCAGAATCTGCTACAGTCCATCTTCATATTACCCAGATCCAGTCATGTATACCACATAATGTTTACACTGTACCATCACTGGTTCTCTAAGGTAGTGAGTACTTATAACTTTAAAAAAAGACAAAAGAAAGTATATTGGGTCAATCAACATTCCATGTTGATTGATGCAGTTGATCCCAAGTCCAAAGTCAGTATCCATTATCTTCCTCTGTCACTCATTCTAAAGTTTCTTACTCTTAGCACATCTGCTGCTCCAAATTGCTTGCTCAGTGGGTACTCTAGGTCTTTATCCCTGGGGATCAAAGCCCCTGATTACAACGTTTTGTCAGGTCATCATTGCTGAAATTACACATTCAAGCACACACTCATGGAAGCCACTGAATTTCAAAAAAAAAAAAAACTTTCACTAATCATGCTTTGAGGCAGAAACACTCCTTTATAATAATAAAGACCATTTCTCTTGGCTGGAAACTTCTTTCTTTACCTACATGTCTACTATTACAAGAGCCCAAAATGAGCATTAGCAGTGGGAGCTTTAATTTTAGTAGACTGCACACTGCGTCCTGTAGTGTAAGTGTTCTATGCAGTTTCCAGAAACCAGGATCTCTAGATCTGTAGAACCTAAAGTTGCAGACAAGAAATATAAATCCCTCAAGTGACTAGTGACTGTGAGAGGATCAACCCCTAATTTTATCCTTTGTTCCCAGTCATCACTAGGTCAGCTCATCATGTGAAAATTATCAGTAAAATTCAGTAGTTCTAGGATAGGACCTGCAACTCTGACACCCTAATAAACCTCCAGGCGAAGCCAGTGCTGCTCTTCCATGAACCACACTTTGAGCAACAAAGCTGTTGAACATTCATAGGTCTTACCTGTCATTTCCAGCAGTATGATCCCGGCTATTTGTCTGGCAGGTGATCTAAATAATTTCAGAATGCCATCCTGAAAATTTGCTTTCTGGGACCATCATAGAATTCTTTATTCTGCCCAACTTTCCATTCCCATTCAGTCACCAAGACTAGTATCCATGCCTTTTATTTCTCTCCATTTTTAGTTTTGGATGTTGTCATTCTTTGCAGGATTTTGCGACATCCACTAAATTTGCCTCTTGCCTCAGAATTATCATGGTACAGTCTATTTTCTACATTGCATATAGAGAAATCTTTCTAAACTATAATTCTTGTATTTCTGATTAATACACATATAAAAGGAGCCACTTGCTTTCTGGAGAATGTTCAAACTCTTCTTCATGGCTGACAAAACCCTGCATATCTACTTAACTTCCCAGTCTCTTCTAAAACTCTATAGTTTCCATTTATGATTTTTATTTGCTAACTATTGATTACCAGGAAGAGGTGTACTTGTGAACGCTAATACCGAATCTCTAAAAAAAAAAAAAAAAAGGTATAAAATGAATACATTTAATGAAATGTATCTTGTTAAAATTAGTAGAAAAACTTTAAATTTATGTTCAACTCATAATTTATATGAGCTACAAAGGTAAAATATAAAAATATAAATGTTCTTTCTACTTTATAGGAAAAAAGGGGGACTAATATTTAATGAACTTAAATTATTATTATCTTTAATTTCATAAACTGGAAAATAAGAAGTGAAATTATTTGCTAAAATTGTATATCCAGTGAGTGGTAAAGAGATTATTTTTTTAAAAATCCTGTCAGATTCCAAATTTATTCACTTTTTCTGAACGACTTTATGCTTCAGATACAAGCAGTGTATTTAAGAGAATTTTTTTTTGCCTTCTGTATTACCATAACACTAGACAAGAGTTTGATCTATTTAGTATATGTACTGAATTACAAATTTTCAGGAAAAAGAAATTGCATTAGCTCTATGTTACATTTTCTTGGTTTCCCATATTTTCAACAACATGAGTTCGATACCAATGTACTTACTTTAAAACTTTATTTAAGAGCTGCATTTCAAAACATTTATCTCTGAATACAGATCTCCCAAAGGAGACTGGTATTTGTTGTATCATGAAACGTGTATGCAATATCATATGTCTATATAAAATTAATTCCCTTAAATAGGGCTCTGTTTGTTTATTGGTTTTTCCTATTGGTTTCCTTTTTTACGTTGCCCTGAACACACTTTACCTCCTGAAGCTTTCTTAGTTACTGATGCTGTCTTCGTTTTTGAATCTCTTCAATGGCTGTTTTTTCTAATATATGTTTCAGGCTTCATATTTTCTGTTTCTCCTAATGTTGCAAACTTAATATTATTGATGATATATGACAGGAAATCATACATAAATGATGAAAAAAAAGGTTTAGACATAATTCAGAGGGTAGATGGATGCTTTCAAAAGGGTATTGATCAGGAAGTAAGAGAATCAGAATTATAATCTAGAAAGATTTCTGTGCACTGTGTAAATGGTTTGGAATGTGGCAGTAGTGTAGGAAAGAGTTAAGTTTGGTGTGGGAATTTGCTGAGTTAAATATTGGGACACAGAACATTATTCATTTCATATAAGTCTGTTTGAACCACATGGCTTGGAGGCCTCATTCTGAAACAATCACAAATCTGTGTCTATACTCCCTTCTGTGTTCTTAGTGTGACTCTAACTCTTTCACTGTTAACTGCTTGTCATCTGTGAAATATGCTGCCCTCAGCATTCTGCCAAAGAAAACAGTCTCTTCAGATTAGACAGAAACCAACCAAAAGCATAGTCTCTTAGCATATAAGGAATGGAGGAGGGGCGCAGTTGTGGATTGTCTGATACAGGGTTTGTGGCAAACAGAGCTAATTTCCTGAGCCAGTGCTCATTTTCGAGTCTTACCTGTTGCTCCTTTTTATTAAAGAGATAGCAAAAACTAAAGTAAAGGCAACTCCCATTTAGCATCAGTGATCTATTCTGGAAATACGATGTTCTGCTTGAAGGCAATAACTTAAAGACTATATTATTTTAAAAGTATACAATTATAACATGTTACATTCTACATATCAACTCAAAATTCCCAGTCGATCTCTCAAATGTTGTGGAGAATTATGATCTCAAATTTGTAAAAGCCACAGAAAATCAAGTGTGCTCTTATTTTAAGGCAAGGGGATTTTTAAGTGATATGGGCTATTTAGTAGAAAACTACCAGAAAATACTATTCAAACTAAAACATATGAAAATACAATCCATCAAACTCAGGCACAGAACAAGAAAACCTATTTGCTTTCCAATAACTTTCTAACTCAAAACCAAATCTAACATAAGCAAAAATAAGTTATTGGGAAGAAACTTGGCAGGTTACACAATAGAAGGAGTCTTGAAGGTTAGATTATATGAAAACTACAAAATAAGATAGCTTTGGGGCTATTAAGGTAGTTGGAGCTTGTGGAGGTTGCTTGGAAGTATTTCTTTGGCTAACTCAACTCAGGTTCCCTTCAGACACATTGCTTGCTCAATATTCAAATTCCTGGAAGGGTGAGCCTCTTCTGTGTCATGTCACCTTTCTGGAGATAACAGGAGCAGTTCCCTAAATGGACAAATACTGAAGAGATAAAAGAATTAAAAAAAAAACATTTTCCTTTGTCATAGATTAATTGACCATAAGTATATGGGTTTATTTCTGGGCTGTCTCCTGTTTCATTGATCTATGTGCCTGTTTTTGTGCCAGTACCCTACTGCTTTGATTACTGTGGCTTTATAGTATAGTCTAACATCACGGAGTGTGACTCCTTCAGCTCTGTTCTTCTTTCTCAGGATTGTTTTGGCTATTGAAGGTCTTTTGTGTTTCCATATGAATTTTAAAATTATTTGTCCTAGTTCTGTGACAAATGCCATTGGTATCTTGATAGGGATTGAACTGAATCTTGGTTATTATACTCATTTTAACAATATTATTCCAATCCAAGAAATGGTATATCTTTTCATCTGTTTGTGTCATCTTCAGTTTCTTTCATCAACATCTTGTAGTTTTCTGAGTACAGATCTTTTACCTCATTAGGTAGGTTTATCCTAGGTAATTTATTCTTTTTGATGCAGTGATAAATGGGATTGTTTCCTTAATTTCTCTTCTTGATAGTTTGTTACTAATGTACAGAAATGCAACAGATTTCTGTATATTAGTTTTGTATCCTGTAACTTTACCAAATGTATTGATGAGCTCTAGTAGTTTTCTGGTGGCATCTTTAGATTTTCGATGTATATAGTATCATGTCTTTTGCACACAGTGATAGTTTTACTTCTTCCTTTCCCATTTGGAGGCGAGAACATACAGTGGAGGAAAGACAGTCTCTTCAATAAGTGGTGCTGGGAAAACTGGACAGCTACATACAAAAGAATGAAATTAGAACATTCTCTAATACCATAGACAAAAGTAAACTCAAAATGGATTAAAGACCTAAATGCAAGACCAGAAACTATAAACATAGGCGGCACACTCTGACTAAATCGTAGCAATATTTTTCGGAACTGTCTCCTCAAGCAAAGGAAATAAAAGGAAAAATAAACAAATGGGACCTAATTAAACTTAAAAGCTTTTGCACAGCAAAGGAAATCATCAACAAAATGAAAAGACAACCTACAGAATGGGAGAAAATATTTGCAAATGATATGACTGATATGGCTTTAATATCCAAAATATATAAACAGCTCATATAAGTCAACATCAAAAAAGAAAAAAAAACCTGGTTAAAAATTAGGCAGAAGATACAAATAGACATTTTTCTAAAGAGGACATGCAGATGGCCAACAGGCTTGTGAAAAGATACTCAGCATCGCTAGTCATCAGGGGAATGAAAATCAAAACCATGATGAGATGTCACCTCACACCTGTCAGAATGGCTGTCATCAAAAAACACAAATAACATGTTGGTGAGGATGTGGAGAACAGTGAACGTGTGTACACTGTGGGAATGTAAATTGTTGCAGCCACTGAGGAAAACAGTATGGAGAGTTTTCAAAAAACTAAAAATAAGAACTACCATATGACTCAGCAGTTCCACTCCTGGGTATATATCCAAAAGAAACCAAAACACTAATTCAAAAAGGCATAAACATCCCAATGTTCATAGCAGCATTATTTATAATGGCCAAGTTATGGAAGCAACTTAACTGTCCATCAACAGATGAAAGGATAAAGAAGATGTGTATATGTGTAGAATACTACTCAGCCATAAAAAAGATAAAATTTTGCCATTTGCAACAACATGGACTTAAAGCTCAGGTAAAAGGCAGCACTGTCACCACTCTAATCTTTATTATTTTCTTCCTTCTACTTGTTTTGTGTTTAGTTTGTGCTTATTTTTCATTTAAGGAAAAATGTTAGATTATTGATTTATTTTTTAATAATATTCATTTACAGTTGTGAAGTTTCCTATAAGCACTGCTTTAGCTGTATCTCAGAAGTTTTGGTATGTTATCTCAGAGTTCAAAACAGCCATTGTTTTTGTTCATGACGATTGAGTATTATTCATCACTGAAAAACTCAGGAACAGTCATAAACCTCCTGAGCAGGGTGAATCTGGGTCTAAGAAATAGTCTCTTGAAGACTGCAAAATCAACTGAACTCTATTGAGGTATGATGGGAAACATCAGTTAATTTATAGCCTTGGAGATCAGGCCTCTGAAAAGAGGAATACCTGAAAGGAAAAAGGGAAGTATTCACCTGTAAGTTAGGTTAAAGAACCAGGAGTTAAATCCTGAGACCCTTCATTCCAGCAGATTCCAAGAGGTTAATGGATGAAAATATTTGTATTATGCCACACTGCTCACTAATTTTTTAAAATAAGGGTGTCATTGCTCTTTGTGATGGTGTCCACAATATTGATTATCTTTTGTATAGAGGAATGCATGACCCAAGCTTTTCACTAGACATACTTAGTAGTCCAGACTTTGACTTATTCAGGGAGAAATCCAGTCCATGCTTGGTCTGCTTAGTGATAAGTGCTTGGTCAAATATATGAGTTAGTTGACTTTCACTGACATCATTTCTTTAGATCCTGGGGAGGAAACCAGGTATGAGTCAATGTAGAGTTTTTATACGGATCTGGGCATTCAGATTTTAGCTCTTGGGACTAAATTGGGAAATGTTAGTTTGTAGGGTTGGAGCTGATATTGAAAAAAACTGGAACAATTAAAATTTTTAAAACAAATATTTCCAATTATGTTCTGTTAACAACTTAGACAAACACTTATTGAACCTATACAAATAACTGTATTGCCATGAAGACAAGTATACTCAATAAAGTTTCCAAATTCTGGGTGGTTTGAGAGGGAGAAAAAGATAAATATTTCATTTCTGTTTATAAAAGCATAATCTGCTCAGTGTTTTGATAGCTTAAACTATAGATAGCTTAAGAGAAAAGAGAAAGTGTTTCCATATAACCAGTAAATAGAATATTAAAACATCAGCAATATTCCAAACAATATTCGTAACCATCTTTTATTAGTTCATTCAGTACTATGTACTTGATTCTTATTCTGTTTGATCTTGGTTTAGCAATCTCATGAACACATCTGCTTCTTCACTAGAATTCTGGAAATCCTGAGTTAATCTGCAGTGTTGTCTTAAACTTATTTATTAAATGCCATCAGAAGTTCTGTGCCGAAGAGTACCTGACTAGCACAGTCATTTTCTAACAGTCTCTGAGATAGTCAGTTTTGTTAAAGCAAAGCTCTCTACTGTAGTTGATTTGGAGGTACTTTCAGGGAAGCATCAAAGTAAAACAAACAACTGTCTGTAGATGACAAAAAGATCTAAAAATCTAAAATCACTGTGGTTGGCTTACTGATGATAACTTTCAAAAGTGACAGATCTAATGAGAATTCATTACAGGAATAATGTAATTGATAAGAATTTTTTCTTGTTTCTGTGACACACAAAACAAGCTAAAGTCAATGAAAACAAGATTTGGACAAAATATCTCTAAACATAATGAATATCTATTTTCAAAGAACAGAATCTAACTTATGAAAATAGTTGAACGTAATATCGTTACAGGGAAAAAATCTGATGTATAATAATCCAGGGGCATAATGTATCATGAATATACCAAGCATATACCAAGAATATATCAATATTATCAAGATTATTTCAAGAATATATCAAGATTATCAAGTAAAAAGATGCACTAAGTCTGGAGACAGACTGAAACATCAAAGTCTGGAGACAGTCCTAAACATATGTATGTTAATAAAACTTCATAAGTAAGTGGTGTGAAATCCCTGATTGAAAACAACTAGAATATATAGGATTCAATGTAATTAGCAAAATTGTGACCGAATTAATATTTCAAAAGCAACTGAAATTATGACTGATCACACTAAACTCTTGTCTAATATCAGGCATAGTAGTACCAGGACTCTGATAAATAGAAGCATGTCATAGACAGCCAGTGCGGTGAAAAATCTCTAGAAACCTCATATGATTTCTGCAGTATTTATATTAATAACATTTTAGAAATCCAGATTTAGCCAGGAAACGGTAATATCCTCTTCTGATTTGACAACACTTTCCCTACAATTCATGTCAAATAAACCTACTTATTTCTAGCATCTGTGTTTTTACAAGGTGAAAGAACACGTACTTTGTGATATTCTCAGGAGTCCCTGGGAACTCTCAGAGTGCAAAAGATATCATTTAGGGTTTGATTTGGGGAAGGCAAAATATCAAAAGTTGTCAGGAGGTTTCAGCATTTGAGTAAATAGGATCATGAATTAGTGAGAAACACCATCTTGGCTACCTATTTGAACAAGTGCTAGTAAAATAATTTAAAAGTAAACACAAGATAACATGATCTTAAAGAACCTTAGTTCTTTCAAAAGCCAGCATATTTTGTTTGCTTAAGTAATTAGTGGCATGAAAAAAGTCAACATAAAACACAGAAAATGTATTCTTATTAAAACACAGAATCTTTGCTTCCTAAGAAGATTAATCAGGGGTAGAGAAAACTGTTTTGCAACCTCTTATTAAGAGCAGACTAATAATATAAGAAAAACAATTTAACAGAAAACCAAATTTTAGTTTTGCATTATTATATTTAAAACTGAAGATATTTTTAAAAAACGCTTATAAATAAATTTCAGCTAGCTATGACCGTGACAAATAAAATTTCCTTTCCATGAACTTCCTACAACTTTCTTTTCTATATTTAACTAGACAACATACCTTACTTAGTTTTCATCATTTCTTTACATGCATTTATATAAGTGTGTGCATAGTTCTGTGAAGTTCTGTCCCATGAATCGACCGGTGTAACCATCAGCAAAATCAAGATACAGAATTATTCTATCACCATAAAGAAATCTCTCATGCTGTACTCCTTTATATTCTCATCTTCCCCATCATCATCCACTATTTTGTTCTCCTCTATAATTTTCTCATTTCAGTAATGTTACATAAATGGAATCATAGAGCATTTAATCTTTTGAGACTGAGTCTTATCACTGTACCTAATGCCCTTGAGAATCATCTGGTGCTTGCATGTGTCAACAGTCCCTTCCTTTTACTATTGACTAGTGTCTCATCATTGTATAAATACACTGTGTGTTGTTTACCTGTTCACCTGTTGAAGGACATTAGTGTTATTTGCAGATTTGGCCATTATGATAATTTGTATTTTATTCTCTCTCTCCCCCATTTTTCCTTCTTTATGTTCAGTGCATATCAATTTTGTTAAACTTTCAAAGACCCAGTTTGGTTTTGTTAATTTTTTCTCTCATTTATTTTCTGTTTCATTAATTTATAACCTTATCTTTACTTTTACTTCCTTATAATTAGTTTACTATTTTTTCCTATTTTTTTATAGTGGAAACTTATGGCTCTGGATCTCTATCATACAGGATTATAAGATAATAAATTGTACTTTTTTAATATAAATATTTAAAGCTATAAATTTTCCTCTAAATGCTTCTTTAGCTACCTTTCTAAATTTTTCTCTTGTGTTTTAATATTATTTTGTTTGAAATATTTTAATTCTCTTTAGAGTAAGAGATAAATGGTATTAGAATTAGAGATAATTAAGGGATGATCACATAAAGTTAAAGGAGTATACCATAGTTGTACACTTCTCTGCCACAAAAGAAGAAAAAACATTTTCATAACCAGTGGACATGCTGATGGATAAATTACTCCCTTGTGATTGCTTATTGGACCCGTGCATTATTTCAGTGCATGAGGAATAGTTTCCAAATATTTGAAATTTTACTAGATCCCTTATTATTATTGATTTACCACTTTTGTATTAGATATCACACTATGTATAATAGCAAATATTTCACATTTTCCAAGTCTTTTTTTTTTTTTTTTTATGGCCCAGCATGTTGTTTATCTTGGTGGGTGTACCCTGTGCACCTTATGAGAATATTCTGCCTTTGTTGTTTATGGTGTCTTACATAGATCACTTAGGCCAAGACTGCTAGTAGTGTTGCTCGCATCCTCTCTGTTTTTCTCATGCTTCGACTAGTTGTACTTTTACTTGCTGAGAGAGGAGTGTTAAAATCTTTATGACTGTACGCATTTTTCTCATTAGTCCTTTAATATTAATATGTTGCATTTTCCTTTTTAGTAAGTATAAAAACATTTATAATTCCCTTTTGATTTTTTCTGTGACCGCTGAGCTATTTAGAATGTTATTTAACTAGTTATTAACTAATGTTATTTAGTTTCCACATAAATTTATCTTTGTTACTGAATTTTATTTTACTTTCACTGTGGCCAAAGAACATACTTAGTATGACATGAATCTTTTAATTACATTGAAACTTGTATTATGGCACCAAACTGTGTCTAATCTTCAGAAATATATTGTGTGCACTTGGAAACTTCGTGCATTCATTTACTTTTGTGTGAAGTTTTCTCTAAGTGTCTATTAGGTTAAGTTGGTTGGTAGAGTTGTTCAAATCTTCTATATAGTTGCTGGTTTTCTATCTATCAGTTATTGGTATTGAACATAGTCAACAAAACAAATATATTTATTTTCCAATCAGAATAACAGTTTCTTTAAATACAATTTTGTCAGTGTGTTCTCTGTTTATATGAAGTATCTTATGTATACATATTGAATATTTACATAAAAAGGAGATAGGAAAATTGAGTAAGTGCCCTGCAACTTATTAGCTGTGCAATCTTGAGAAATGTATTCACTTTTTTTCTTTTTTTATTAAATGGCAATTAAATAGCAATTAAGAAGTAGTATTATTTCAGAGAGTTTGGGGAAGAGACCAGTATCTCACGTGTAGTATGCAATGAATAAATTTTAGCTAATATATGACCATTTTGCTTTATAATACAATGTAAAGTTTTATTATTTAATCATATTTTATATAATCATAATGTCTTTTCAATCTCATAATATATAGGAGATATTATTTTATACCTGTAATTCAGGTAATAACATTTAAGTACAGTAAGATTAAGTGACTTGCCTAAGGTTAGGCAGTTACTGAGATAACAGATGACTGATAGAACTCAGGTTGTGACTGCAAAGTATATTTTATTTTTATTTTTTTTAATTAATTTATTTATTTATTTATAGCTGTGTTGGGTCTTCGTTTCTGTGCGAGGGCTTTCTCTAACTGTGGCAAGTGGGGGCCACTCTTCATCGCGGTGCGTGGGCCTCTCACTGTCGCGGCCTCTCTTGCTGCGGAGCACAGGCTCCAGATGCGCAGGCTCAGTAACTGTGGCTCACGGGCCTAGCTGCTCTGGGGCATGTGGGATCTTCCCAGACCAGGGCTCGAACCCGTGTCCCCTGCATTGGCAGGCAGATTCTCAACCACTGCGCCACCAGGGAAGCCCTGCAAAGTATATTTTAACTGAAGCTTTTCTAGATATAAATATTATACTTTTTAGTTAAGAAAGATGAAATTAGTGTGTTTTAAAAATTAACTAGATCTAGATTTAGAGATAGATAAAGAAAGGATGGTCTCATACTAGGGATCTCGTTAAGTCACTATGAACCAATATAGCCATGCCAATTGTTAAATTACTGAAACTCATTCCCAAGCAGGTTGGAAAATTATATTGCTCCATCTCCCACAGTGCTCTCATCTCATCAGTATGCTCACCACTGAAGTCCCTCAGAAGTCCTTGCTACCACTTGGTACTACAGAAGATGTCCAAGAGCCTATTTCAGTGTCTGGGCAACAGTGGACAACATTATTTGTCTGTTCCTGCTTATTATCTATTGTTAAATGTCTTGTATATCACAATTTGCAGATAGCTATTGGAACAGGCAGATGGATACCTTTTTGTGATACCTTGCCAGAAATTCTTGCAGAACAAGCTGATTCAGATAGAGGTTTTCCTAGCCATTATTGAGCAGTTAACACATGCCAGGCAATTTACTAGTTGTTTTAACATGCATTCATGAGGAAAACAATGACCACTAGTTTTCCAGTGCCAGAAGGGAAAATTTATAAAATACTTGTTCATTCCTCCTTTCTTAAAGATATTGATTATATTCTGCATTTAGAAGTACAACTATTCCGTGCGTTGGCTATTACCTTTCATTTACAGTTGCATTATAAACATCAGAATTTCTGAGTCTGTCTATATCTATAAATAGCATTACCTTCTCCAAAAGTCAATGCACTGTGCCTTCACACAGTGTGATAATATTGATAATAAAGGAAAAAAACGCTTAAACTTGTTTTGTAGCCATGTAGGGAAAATAGTTGTTTATTCAGGTGTTGTCAGTATTATAAAGATGTAGAAGGACTCTTTCTCCCTCCTTATTTTTTTTTCCAGGAACTTACATATATGATCACAAATATAGCTACACTTAAGGGGTGGGATGAGCTAGAAGATAGGATAGTATCAGTGTATATGTGGACTAAAATGATTACTGCTCCATCTGAGATTGCTCTTGCCAACCAACTCTCACAGACTTTAGGTGAATCTAGACGTAGAGAATAACTTCAGCTATTTAGAAGTTATATAGTATATAGGGAAGATGTCTTCCTCTGTCTCATCTTTGGCCACACAGTTATTTGTGAATTGAATAGGGGACTGTTTATTTAGATTAAAAATATATACATATATAACTACTATCTGGAATAGAAGCCCTTAAAGCAAAGATGAGTTGAACACCTGAAAGTCATGGAAGGAAATACACAAATCCTCTCTATCACTAGTTTTCTCTCTCTCTCATTTAAATACAGGGCTTTATTTCTATCAGTTATTAACTGTCAATATTAAGTATCACTGGTACCTTTACAAGTGATTTTTTTAATGTCCTTAGAGATATAATTATAAAGAATTTGAAAATTCTCTCAGTTCTGTCAACAAAGAGAACAATATGAAATTTGTGGTGACATTGCATGTCCATACCTCAAAGAAGTGCTTACAGGCAGAACTGTATCTTGGGTAGCACATGGAGGTATAACATGAATATGTGCCATTTAGATAATTCAAATTTGTACTTTACCTTTAGCGTTTTTATCATCTACTTCTATTCCCAAATAAATGTAGTATTCTGTTTAGCTCTAGTTTCTTTAAATTTTATTAATTACTAATCCAAGTTTTACTGTATTTTCTTCAATATTTTCTAATTTGAATGATTTCCAAATTATGTTCCTCCTATTGGATTTCCCTTCCCAGCAAATGTATTCTGAATTAGTTTCAGCAACCCTTACTTTACTAATGAAAGCTATCACTACCTATCAGGTGTCTTAACCTTGAGATATTATAGAATTTATTTTTAAAATATGCTAATAGGTTATCATCTTTAAATCTAAGAGTTTTTAGCCAGCCAGGAAGGAGCAACTTTTATTACATTAAAGATTTAACTTAGTTAAATCAATTTATATTTTGGACAAATAAATTGAAATCTTAAAGTTAGAAAAGGAATGTAAGAATGGGAGAATTAAGTACAGAATAGCTGAATATATTGTTGTTCCTTCTAAAATGTTCTTTGTCATTCTTACCTATAATTTTCGGAGGAGAAGCGCTTCATTAGAAATAAAAACAAAATTGGAACAGCGACATTTAAAGATACCTGGAGCCTAAAACTCATCGTATGTGGAAAACTTTTCATAATTCAGTTGCAGCCTTGTCTTAGGTGAACTCATTTGAGCCATTTCAAGTAGGATTCTGTGCACATCATGATCTCAGAATTGCTCTATTAAAAGTGTATAACAACTCTGTGACTACCGCTGACAGAGGTTGTCTTTTATGACTAGTTTGTGAGGACCTTTTGACAGGATGTGATCTGGGTGGCTGTGACACCTCATTGATCCATTTACCGTCTATGCCTGGTTGTTCTGTAACAGCTATGAATTGGTTTCCTTGTAACTTCTAACAAGAAGTCTAGAGATTTTCTGAAAAAGTTTTGGGTGTGAAATCTCAGTGTTAATTTTGAGAATATTGTAAACTACATAAGAAATCTATCAATTAAAAAAATTTAGATAAACAATTCCTGTTGTTTATTTGTGTATTTTGCAAACATAAAGTTAATAGAGGTTATTAAAAGTTTAAAGAAAATTAACATTTTGCTTGAAATACAGTTTATTGCTTGTTTATACATAGCATTAAATTTTTAAATGATGACTCCATGTCTCAATTGTATCTTTGCAAAACAGGAATAGCGACATCAGTATTATTCTTAGGATGTGTTGCTTGAAAACATTTATTAAATATTAGCCAGAATAAGCATGATAATATGAATAGTCAGATTGATAGAGATAGGTAGAAATACACTGTGGAGACTCTAAACAAGAACATTTATTATTATGTCTGATTGTTATGCATCGTTATTTGTTAATTACTCCTTGCAGCCCAGACTTTGTCATCAGATGAATTCTGTTTTTGCTACCTAGATTTAAAACAGTATTCAAATCTGGATATTATGCAACAAATTATGAAATAAGTTTTAACCGTTATAAATTTTCTCGTGAATAGATTTTCCCCAAAACTTTATTATTTATGTTGATAGGGCCATTTGCAGAAAACAAATGTTGAAGAACTCCATTCTAATTATAAGAAGCATTGGGTTTCATGTTATATAGGGAATAAAACATTCTAGGAAGGCATACAGGAGTATAGATAGAAATACTATAATTTTATAATGAAAATATTCTTATTTATCATCATACTGGCAGAAATCTCACTAATTTGTGACATTATCCAAGGGTAGAATTGAATGGACTTACCTTCCAGAACTGAGGCATTTATTCCCTGGGGGGCTGTTTTATACTTTGATATTGATGTATTTTATAGTTCAGATAACCAACAATTATCTTGAAAACAACAGGAAATAAATATGATTTGGCTACTTGACCATGAGAATTTGTAATAGCACCAGAATTGTTACTTTGTCCCAAGGTATGCATCCGGTCTGTGAGCTGAATCATTCTGTTACTGCCTGAAGTTCACTTCTCAAAGTTTCTGCGTTCAAAACAGAACTGGTTAATGACCTACAAGACATATAACTATCGGAGTTATCTTTTCTATGGAGCAGAAATTTTCAGGTTAGCACAAAACTTCACTGTGTCAGGGCACTAATCAAATAGTAAATTAGCAAAGCCAAATATGGTGAATTCTCTAATGAATTACATCATCCATGGGTGGCCTTGTTAACTAATGCCCAGTTTGACTTTGAAAAGCTATTCTGTAGTCTTAATTTTCACGTTAGATAAACATTAATACATGGAGACAACATTTATCAAATCTAGGCTGTATGCCAAGCATCAAATACTATGTCAAGCAAAGACTACATCGCTACTTTCCAAGTATTCACAGAAAAGATGCGATGAAAGCCTCATATGCAGTTACAATATATGTTATTTTCCACTTTAGAATTATGTTCTATGTTTATGAGAGACCATATAACAGAACTACAAGCACTGCCTCAGCCATTTAGGAAAGATTCACAGGGTAAGAGGCCCTGAATCAGATTTTTAAAAGAGGAACAGGCACCGTAAAAAAGAAGAGATCATTACAGGCTGAAAGAAAAACCTGAGTAAAGAGTGGAAGGTGTGATGTGATATGTCTCATTCAGTATAACTTACCCAGTTTAGAAAAAGTGCCTGAAGCACTTTTCTTTTGCTGTTGTTGTTACTGGTATAAGACAGAACATGTAGACTACCACTGAATCATGGAGCACTTACAGGCTTTTCTGGAAATTAATGTTTAGCCTGTAGGGAATGGGGAAAGAAGCAAATAAGTAGGGCAGTGACAGAATCAGATTTGTGTTTCATAAAAAGGCCTTGACAAAACTGTAGGGCATTGACAGGATGGTGAACAGACTGGAGGGCTGAAGACCAGCAGCATGTCATTATCATAATTTGCACTAGAGATAGTATGGTCACAAGACAGTCTCAGCTGAATTGGAGAGAATCAAGAGACAGGAGACTTACGTTAGAGAAGGAGAGAGAAATATATAGAATGATTCCCAAGAAATTGCCTTGAGCAACAGGATGAGTGACAGTGTTATTAAATAAGATGGGAAACATATTAGGTTCAAGTGAAGAAACTGATGACTTATATTTTGGACAAAATGAGTTCAGGATGCCTATGGGATATCCAAGGGAAAATATCCTAGCAGGCAGTGGAATTTTGGGAGTGGAACCTAGGAAATGGGTCTAAAATATATGGATTAATTAATACATTAGTGATTCTTATAGAGACCACTAGCGATACAGTGTGAATGAGACAGGCTTTGAATTTGCTTCCTTGAAGCCAAGAGTGTGATAAAGACAGTCATCCAAGTGTAGACAGAAAGCAGAGATTGTGGACTGAATTTTAAGAAACTCAGATAAAAGGAAGAGGATAAAGCTTCTTCTTGGATTCAGATTGCAGTCAGTGTAGAACAATACACTACAACCATAATTAATTTCCAATATCTCATCCTACTACTTGAACATTATCCACAGCTGATATTTATTAGGCAGTTAATATAGAACAGGCACTGTGTACACTCCATGACATAACATTATTGCGTGTATTGAAAGCATGCTAGCCAGTATATAAAATTACACAAGAAGAGGCAACCCTGAGATCTCATAACCTCCTATTTTATAAATTATGCACATAACAGTGCTGGTGGGCAAAAGTCAAAAGGGCTTTAGAGGCTCAGAAAAGAGGCAAGTTAGATCAGATTATCTGGTTTAGTGCCTGTTTCAAAGATGCTATTTTATTAATTTTACTTAAGTTTTTTGACAGAGCCTTAATCTGGGATTTAAAATAAAAATACTTTCCTTGTTCAAACCATTTAGAGTGTACTCTGTGTGAGGCATTACTCTGTGGGCTTCATTCCAGCTTCACAGAGATCCCATGGAACAGGAGCCGTCATCTCGGAAAAGGAAGTAACATCTCCAGTGATGTAGGACTTGCGTTTGTGTTACTTTATTTCCCTGCATGAGACATAATCATGGTCACAGTGATCTCTCAGTTTAGGCTTAGAACTAAATTTTCCATTAAAATAGAAGCATATCCAAGGCATGACTTTTCCTATGTGAATCTTTAGCACATAGTTGCCTGACACACAGTAGATGCAACCAGATGCTGATGGCTGCTAAGGATACATATACATGTAGATGTCCTGAGCAGGGTCCAGGTGTTCATAGTGCAGCAAGGTAACCAGAAGCATGGCTCAATCAGTGACAGAACATGTAGGCCCAGTTTGAACAGAATATGGTGACTAGACACCTGGAAGAAAATCAACACAGAGCAATTGCCTTGTGCTAAACATTCTAGTAGGAGACTTAAAACTCTCACTTAAGCTTTACAAGGGAAAGTAGTATAACCAGCCCTAATGAATGGATGAAGAAAAGATGCATCAAATTGATTATATAACTTATTCAATGTTAGAGATGTCCTTATGGATCCAAAGCTCATTCTTTTTCTGCTGCACCTTGCCACACTCCCAAATAGAATGCTTTCTACAGGCAGCATATTTCCATTAGGAGTTAGTCTGTTGATAACAGAAGATACGTAATTTGACTTTCCTGATTAAGAAGGAGTTGTCTTAATAATTACCACTGCACACACTATCAGCAGGACACCTCTCTGTTCTTTCTAATTGAAAGATTATGTGTCTGCAGTCTACTTCAATCACCAATGGATGGTGATTGTAATTTTGGATGGATGGATGGATGGATTAGTAGATATCTTAAAAAGATCCATAGAAAAGAAAAATGGCTTCTCCTCCATAATGCATGTGTATGCACACATATACTATATACATAAAATATATATAAGCTAGTGCATGTGCAGGTATGCACACACATATATACGCTCATCATGATGAAGGGAGAGAGAGGCAGAGGCAGAAGCTTGCTTACCTTGCCTACCACTGAAAGGAAATTTGTGGTTATTCCTCATTTAGCAGTAGTGCAAAAGAACGATTCAGTCATGTGCAAATACTGCAAACATATTTCTAAGGTCAGTCAGTGCTGAGGTGAATTTCTAAGAAAGTGCTGATTGTGTAAGTTAATACTGCTTGTGGAAAGCTTTAACTTTATATTCAGTTTATTTTCAAGTTAAAAGTGCCAGCCCAAATGATCTAGATGTCAAAACCCACCATGTAGAGTATATACCATTTTAATGGTTCTGAGGGTAGCATCAATTTTGACCTCTTTATCTGCACCGTAGTATTCTAATAGCTGTATCATCGGTTCAGGACTGAAGAAAAGCAAGCTTCCACCCTAGTCAGGGTCAGCTCTAGTATAAGTCAAGGATGTTGGAAGTCACAATTCCGCAGGAACATTCTATAGGTTTCCATACCGATTGTCAACACCAGAGATACCAATAAGCTTAGGGAAAGGAATCTCTTAGGTAACTTCAATTCATAAACCTTACCCATCTGTAAATGAGACTCATTACACTGAATTTGACCTAGTAGATATTTTATCTCCAACTTATTAGATTTTATGACAAATGTATAATTAAAATTATGTATAATTACATAATGTACAGTATAATTCAAATTATGTATAATTACAATTATGTATAATTACTTAATTAAAATAGCACTCGTTTCTGAAACACAAATCAGTGAACTATATCAAATACTGTTTTATTTCATGGGAAAAAGAAAATGTATCTTAAAATTTTCAAGATTACCTTCCATGCATTATGTTCATTGTTAGCAATAGGAAGTGAAAATTTAGGTAATTTAGTTGCATATTTGGGAGGTGGGATTGTGATGTACCCCAAAATTAAGCAAACTCCCTCCATTTTTGAATTAAAATGAAATATTTTCCGTAATATATCCTAATCCTAAAAGTTTTCCTGAATGTTTACCTGTTTCTATATCTACATGGTATATTTTTAAAGAAATATTAAAAAATGCTCACCATACATACCTTTTATTAAGTTTTATAAAGGGTAGAATCATTGTTGCTTTCCATCTGTTACTTTCTGTGTCTGACTTCCCTACATCCACAAACCTGATTCACATGATTACCGTGTCTGTCACAGGGGTTTGAAAGAAAAATAAAAATATCTACTAATAAATGTTGCCTTTTAAGATCTTGGGCAAAATGGGTTGCCTCATTGCCTGAACCTTGCTATCCAGACCCACACAGCCAGTACAACCTACCTTATTCTCATGGATATGAATCTTGAAAGTTGAGTATGTGACTATTTAATTCTGGAAGGTAAGAATACTAAAAAAACTGCCACCCTTGTCTTGGAATTGTTTTCACCCCTCAAAAACAAGTTCATGTGTGCAACAAGAGATATGTATAAGTATGTTTGTAGTTAAATTGTCTTTAATACACCCAAATGGTAAATGGTTTCAAGTGTAGAGTGAAATACATAAATAAATGATTCATCAAATGGATATTCTTAAGCGTAGATAATAAATTAATTACAGTTACAACATGGTGTAATTGCAAAACAAATGTTGAGAGGAAGAAGCCAGAAATAAAAGAATAGATGTGGTATGACTTCATTTTCACAATTTCAAATAGGCAAAACATATTTACAATGTAATAAATCAGGATTGTGTTTACTTTGAGGGAGGAGAGAATGATTGGGTGGTGGAATGGAATGAGTTGGCTTTCTGGGATGTTGGTTATGAGACTTTTGTTTTTAAATCCAAGGCTGGTTTCAGAAATGTGTTCACTTTGTAATAATTCACTGAGCAGTGCCCTATGATGTATGAGTCCTTTAAGAGGTAGATTATACTTTAATAATAAGTTAGAATTTTAAAAAAAAATTTAAAAATCCGTAATCAAAGTTAAATCTCTAATGGTCAACCAGTCATATCCAGAAAAAAAGGTCAAATTCTTTTTTTCTTGTTGAAGAATAGTTGATTTACAATATTGTGTTTGTTTAAAGTGTACAGCACAGTGATTGAGTTTTTTGTGGATTATATTCCATTATAGGTTATTACAAGATATTGGGTATAATTCCTTGTGCTGTACAGTAAATCTTGTTGCTTATCTATTTTATGTATAGTAGTTTGTATCTGTTAATCCCATTATCCTAATTTGTTCCTTCCCCACTCCCTCTCCTCTCTGATAACCACGAGTTTATTTTCTATGCCTGTGAGTCTGTTTCTGTTTTGTGTGTACATCCACTTGTATTATTTTTTAGATTTCATATATAAGTGATATCATATAGTATTTGCCGGTTTCTGATTTATTTCACTAAGCACAACATTTATCAGGTTCCATCCATGTTGCTGCAAATGGCAGTATTTCATTCTGTTTTTATGCTGAGCAATATTCCATTGTATATATGTATCACATCTTCTTAAGCCAGTCGTCTGTTCATGGGCACTTGGGTTGTTTCTGTGTCTTGGCTGTTGTAAATAGTGCTGCTATGAACATTGGCGTGCATGTATCTTTTTGAATTAGACTTCCCATTTTTTTCTGGATATATATCCAGGAGTGGGATTGCTGGATCATATGGTAGCTCTATTTTTAGTTTTTTTAAGGAACCTCCATACTGCTTTCCATAGTGGCTGCACCAATTTATATCCCCAACAGTAGTTTACCAGGGTTCCCTTTTCTCCACACCCTCTCCATCATTTATTAATTGTAGATTTTTTGATGATAGCCATTCTGACTGGTGTGAGGTGATACCTCATTGTGATTTTGATTTGCATTTCTCTAATAATTAGTGATGTTGAACATCTTTACATGTGCCTGTTGGCCATCTGTATGTCTTCTTTGGAAAAATCCCTGTTTAGGTCTATATATCCATATTTTTAAAGTAATATATTAGCATAAAAATCTAAATGTATATTAAAAACTAAATCATATGTAGGGCTTGTTCTAAGAGTGCTAGCATGGTTTAATGCTAAATTTGCTAATCAAGTAATTTACCATATTAACAGAGTAAAGGACAAAAGACTGAATACAGGAAGTATTTATTGAGTACCTCTTCTGAGCTGTTCCCAATCTTTAGGAAAGACCAGTGACCAAAACAAACAAAATCTGCATTCTTAATGCTTTTGTTCTACTGGAGGAGACAGATAATAGTAAGTCAAGCAAGTGAATAAAATTCAACATTATGTTAAATAGGAGAAAATATGAAAACAAAAAATGGTAAACATGAAATATATATTTGTAGAAGTGGATGGATGTTGTTCTGTAATAATTAGTGATATTGAGCATCTTTTCATGTGTCTGTTAGCTGTCTATATATCTTCTTTGGAAAAATGTCTATTTAAATTTTCTGCCCATTTTTTGATTGGGTTTTTTTTTTTTTTTTTTTTGGATATTGAGTTGTATGAACTGTTTTTATATTTTGGATATTACCCTTGTCCATTGAATTATTTGCAAATTTTTTCTCCCATTCTGTAAGTTGTCTTTTCATTTTGTTGATGGTTTCCTTTGCTGTGCAAAAGCTTTTAAGTTTGAAGTTTGATTGGGTCCCATTTGTTTATTTTTGATTTTATTTATTTTGCCTTGGGAGACTGATCCAAGAAATTACAGCTACAATTTATGTCAGGAGTGTTTCGCCTATGTTCTCTTCTAGGAGTTTTATGGTTTCATGTCTTACATTTATGTCTTTCATTGTTTTACATGTGGCTGTCCAGCTTTCCCAGCACCACTTGTTAAAGAGACTGTCTTTTCTCTATTGTGTAGTCTTGCCTCCTTTGCTGTAGATTAATTGACCATAGGTGTGTGGGTTTGTTTCTGGGCTCAGTATCCTGTTCCATTGATCTATGTATCTGTCTTTGTGTCAATACCACCTTGTTTTGGTTACTGTGGCTTTGTAGTATAGTGTGAAGTCTGGAAGGTTATACCTCCAACTGTATTCTTTTTTCTCAGTATTGCTTTTGCAATTCTGGGTCTTTTGTGGTTCCAAATAAATGGGGATTATTTTAGTTCTGTGAAAAATGTCATGGATATTTTGATAGGGATTGTGTTAAATCTGTAGATTGCCAACAACTGGAATGAGGTTTGAAGTTGACCTTACCCAGAGCCTCTCAAAAATTCAGCCCAGTCAGCACCTTGATTGCAACCTTGAAATACCCTGAGCAGGGCATCCAGCTTAGAGATGCATAGATTCCTGATCAAGGAGATTACGAGACAATTAATGTAGGTTGATCTAAGCAGCTGTATTTGTTTGTTACATAGCAGTAGAAATCATATATATATATATATATATATATATACACACACACACACACACACACACATATATGAATAGTTTTCTCATATTATTTAGTAGAAATTGCTAATACATATTATCTGTGATAGTTAATTTTATATGTCAACTTGACTGGTCCATGGAATGCCCAGATATTTGATCAAACATTATTCTGAGTATTTCTCTGAAAGTGTTTTGGGATGAGATAAACATTTACTCCAATCAATTAAAGACCTGAATACAGTAAAAAGGCTGACCTTCCCCTGAGTAAGAAGGTTTCTGCAATTAGCTCTGTAATCTGAATAGATTTAAAGATGCTAATGACTCTGTTTCCAGTAGAAAAGAGAGAACTGATGATAGCCTATGGTGTGGCAATAGAGATAGGCCAACTATCACTATTGGATACTCTTAATCAAACATTTATAAGAAGCAATGGGTGATTGTGTGTGATACTTTGGAATATTTTGGTAAACACACAAGTAATGAGATTGTCAGGTTGCTCCTAATGTCACTGAACAAGAAAAGGATGAGCTCAGGGATTCAAATTCTCAATTTAAGTGCTGTATTAAAAGTCCTGAAGGCTTCTGTGTATTCCCTGAAGGAGACCCTTAATTTCTTGTAGCTGTAGGACTGAGGTGGCTGAAAATCACACTCATCCTACAACTGGCTGATATACAATGCATGTTGAACTCGCAGCTTCTCAAGGTGTCTGTTATAAGGAATGGGTTCTTAAAAGGTGGAATGTGTACACGTGGGAAGACCTTGATCAAGCTGGTGACATTGAGCCCCCCTAATTTTGCTAAGTCTTTTTTGACACTGGAAGCAGCTTTGACTTCTACTGGAAGTGGCCTCTCCACCCCTTCTGAGGGGGTTAACCCTACATTAACTAAGGAAACTATAATGGCCCCTAGCTTTGAGGCAGTTGCCATGTAAGACAATGCTGATGTCCTCAACATCCACCCTACCACCCTTTTTTCCTTCTAGGCCTATAACTAGACTCAAGTTGGTGAGGTACAAAGTGTGATCCAGAAGGTGTTCTGTGGTCTAAAAGAACTACTTGAGTTTCCTAATTTATACAGAAAAAAATCCAGGGAGCTTGTGTGAAGATGGCTTTAAGGATGTGGGATAATGATGGAAGGAATATAAAACTGGGTCAGGCCAAATTTATTGATGGGCTCACTAAGCAAAGATTCTGTGTTATTGATGGAGCTCAGGGAGGTAAAAAGGGCTCAGTTTTTTGGTTGGTTGGCTGAAACAGGACCAAAAGGTGGCTCAGAGTTAGCGAGTTGGAAATGCCAGACCTGCCTTGCTTTAATGTAGAGGGAGGGATTCCAGAGCTTAGGGAGATTGGAATGGTAGAGTGGATTTGTCATTTAAGATTTACTCACCCACACTGGGAGAGACACACAAATAAACTTCCTCCAATACTATGAGAAATAAGTTTGTGAGGGGAGCCCCATCATCCTTCAGGAGCTCAGATCTCTCTCTTCTCTGTAGTCCAGGCTTTACAGTGGGAACTGGAGTCACCAAATTGGGAAAATGAAATGCAATGGGAGTAATTGCATCTCAGGGTGACAGGAGCCAAGTGGCAGCACTCAACTGCTAGAGACAAGGTGGGCATAGTTAACTAATGACAGCAGAGTCAAAGCAAAGAGCAGAATAGTCTGACTCACATAGACCTATTACCTAGCCGATCATGGTGTTCCTAGAGGTGGAGTAGATAAGAAGCCTATTAAACTCTTACTTCATCTGTGTAAGGAAAATTTCTAGGTCAAATAAACAAAAGTCTCACCCTGAATCACAAGAACAGTCAAGATTCCTTAATCAGCTCTCAGATTTGAGCCAGTTTACTGACCTAGAGGTCCTTTTGAGGAAGGACCCTGCTACTCTGCCATAAATTTGTACTGTTAATCTTTCTCCTAGCCTTCCTCAAAGAGCCTGCAGCCTTTCACCAACGTGTACTGGAGGAAAGGAAATAATCAGAACTTTTGAGGACTACTAGACATTGGTATCTTGATCGTAGATATAAATTATAAAAATGGTTGTAGTTTGGTTGACACAACTTCTCACACCATGCCACAATTTTACCTAGGCTTCACAATGACATATTATGATAAATGTTTTCCTTTTGCAACTGAACCAGGGCAATACTTTACACAGCCTTCTGCTCCAGTATTACTGAGGATTTATTTAAGTATATTTGTTCCTTTGTGCTTATGGTAGAATTACTTCCACCTTGCAAGAATATATTGATACAGATCTCCACTTAATGGCTTGAGGCAAAAGAGTCTTTGCAGAAGATTTTAAAATATAACTCCATGTATATGGCCCTTGTATGTATTTCATATCAGTTACAGTTACAAACACTACACTATGTACGGTGTTCTATTTTGCTGCTTTTGCCTTTAGACTCAGAAAAGCTCCTGACTTTACTGTTTATGCAGTGTCCTGTTTAAAGTAGTACTTCACACTGAGATTTTTTAAATTATCTACTCCTTTTTTTATCACCACTTCCATAAAATGTCTGATTGAAATTAGTTACTGCTATAAGTAGCATTAGTATCTGGAATACTCCAGTATACTTCAAAATAAAAGTTCATATTGACCAAACTCAGATTGTTGGTTTCCTATTGATTATTCATAAGTCATGGAAGAAAAATAATAGCTAAAAATGCCTCTCTTTTATTTCAGTCCGTATATGCATACCTAAAACTGCCTCTTGCTCCAGAGTGTGGAAATAATAATCAACATGATATGCATTTGCACTTGAATGGGATAAATTCATTTACAAATGAACTTTTTTGGTGTTAATATATTTAAATTAATTTGTCTTAAACACTTATCCATGTCCGTGCATTTACCACTCTTACACCCTCAACAAGCAAATATCAGTAAAAGATTATAGGTATTTTGAAGAAGATGTTCAGTCATCGTTTGACTATTATCATAATCTTACTTGCTATATGAATATTATTTATTTCTTCACACTGTTTCATTACTAAAGCAATTCATATGATTCATTTCATACAACATTTATTTCAAATAAGTGCCATTCTGCACATCTCCTATTAACGTTTTGTTAGTGTCCAAATTTTTATTCCAACTTAGATACTTTTATAAAATACTTGGAAAATTAAAGCAAAGAGAGTTAAGTGGTACATATAGTATTAGTTGTATATTAAAAATAAGTTTTCTAACAGTGAAAGTTGTTTTACTTGATTACAATTAATTAACATATTAGAATCAGTTACACTCTGAAATGATGCAAAATAGTGTTTATTATGGCAGAGGAACATATCAAATGCCTTATCCTTCTTCCGAACTGTGTCTATAAGCATTCAAATAGATGCGTTATGTTCGTTGGCAAGCAAAATAAGTGTCCTTGAAATCCTACATCCTTCACTGTAGTTCAGCTCACTTGACACATTGCTAACATATCAGATGATTAAATGGAAACTTATAAGTACTGAATATTTAAAGCAACTTTGTATAATAGACCCATTGAGTATATATAAAACTCAAGTTCATAAAGTAGAAAATAAACTCGTACTTCAAGGAGAGGAATAGGCAAATGGGCTTTGTGTTCCCCCTGTTCCATGTGCTCTCTGTGATTTGGGACAAGGTACATAAATATTTGAATCTCTTGAAAACACTGTAAAATGGGACATTATCTAAATCACAGGTTAGTTTAGAGGCATAAATATAGGTTGTATACAGTGCCTAGCACAATTCTTAGGAGATCTAAGTTCACAACGAATGTTACTTATCTTTTTTATATTTATTTATTTTATTTATTATTTATTTTGGCTGCACCGGGTCTTAGTTGTGGCACTCGGGATCTTTGTTGCAGCATGTTTAGTTGCAGCACGTGGGCATCTTAGTTGCAGCATGTGAACTCTTAGTTGAGGCATGCATGTCGGATCTAGTTCCCTGACCGGGGATTGAACCCAGGCTCCCTGCATTGGGAGCGCAGTCTTACCCACTGGACCACCAGGGAAGTCCCCAAATGTTACTTATTTATTTTATTTTTAATACTGTCTTATTGCTATTATTTCAGTTCCTTCACTCTATTTAGAAAATTTACAAGATTATATTTTCTTAGGTTCTCAATAGCTTCTTTCCTTTTCTAATAATAATGAAAAGGATTCAAGAGCAAGGTCAGAAAATGTGTTTTTGGACGATACATGCTTGGGCAGTTAGAAGTGATGAATTCTTTACTTGCGGACCTATCACTAGTAGCTACACATGGTGGGGGGGGCGTGCAGAAGTGCCAGAGGGAGATGTGCCAGGCATCTTTTCGTTCTTCTCTACCATGTGTTCAGTCCCAGCAGTTCATGCCATTCAGCAGGTTCCCCTGCCTTCTTGGTTCCAGTTTGAGTCATCCCACAGGGAGCCCTCGTAGGAGATCAGATACAGAAGGAGAGTGACATTGGTAGTACATTTATACCCCTAGCTCCCAACTTGCAAACTCACCTTTAGGTAGTTTGACCCTTCAAGAGAGGTTCACTACTCCTTTACAAGGTGGCTGACACTGTGCAACTCAGTACCTTTGGGTTCTGGTCATTTCACTCTTCTCTTGTCCTTCCGACTCTGGGCTGTTGCCTCCTTAGCCTTTGGAGTTCCCCTACACACACCTTATATAGAATCCTTTAATCATTTCCTATTGCTGCTTTACAGAATACCACAAACTTAGTGATTTAAACAATACAAGTTTTTATTTTAAAGTTCTAGAGGTCGAGGTCAGAAGTCCTAAAATCCGGGAGTCGGAAGGATGCTTTCCTACCAGATGTTTTAGGGGAAAGTCTGTTTTCTTGTCTTTTCCAGCTTCTGGAGGCTACCTGCACTCCTTGGCCCTTGGCTCCCTATTACTTTGACATATGCTTCTCTCACCACATCTCATCTCTGACTCTCCTGTCTCCCTCTTTCACTTATAAAGACTTGTGTGATTACATTTAACTCCATCTGGACACTCCAAAATAATTCCCCCGTTTCATAATCCTTGATTTAATCACATCTGCAAAGTACTTTTGGCCATTTAAGGTAACGTATTCACTGGTTCTAAGGATTAGGACATGGAGATCTTGGGCGGGGGGTGCATTTTTCTGCCTATCTCAAGTTCCTTTGTAAATGAGTTCTCAAATTCTCTAATTCTGAGTGTGATTTATTTCTTGATGGGAACCTCAATAATACGAGGAGACCAATTTCCCTACTGTTTTTTAGGTTCCTTTTCCAATATTATTCTGTGTAAGTAGGAAAGAGACACCAACTAATAACAGTGCTTTCTTTATACCTGTTCCCACCATTACCAATATGGTTTAAGCTCATTTTATTCTTCGTGTTATATTCTCCAATCATCAGTTTTGTTTTTTTTCCCCAAGTCATACTACATATATCTCTAAGAATAATATTCCCAAAGTAAAGCTGTTTTTAGCAAACACTAAAAATAAACCTAAAATCCAGCATCCTTGGATTGATATTCTAAGCCAACTCATTTTAGGCAACTACTCCAACATTACATTTACTTTAAAAAATATTTTTTTTTTAACATCTTTATTGAAGTATAATTGCCTTACAATGGTGTGTTAGCTTCTGCTTTATAACAAAGTGAATCAGTTATACATATACAATATGTTCCCATTTCTCTTCCCTCTTGCATCTCCCTCCCTCCCACCCTCCCCATCCCATCCCTCTAGGTGGTCACAAAGCACCGAGCTGATCTCCCTGTGCTATGCGGCTGCTTCCCACTAGTTATCTATTTTACATTTGGTAGTGTATATATGTCCATGACACTCTCTTACCCTGTCACATCTCACCCCACCCCCTCCCCATATCCTCAAGTCCATTCTCTAGTAGGTCTGTGTCTTTATTCCCGTCTTGCCACTAGGTTCTTCATGGCCTTTTTTTTTTTTTTCCCTTAGATTCCGTATATATGTGTTAGCATACTGTATTTGTTTTTCTCTTTCTGACTTACTTCACTCTGTATGACAGACTCTAACTCCATCCACCTCATTACAAATACCTCCATTTCATTTCTTTTTATGGCTGAGTAATATTCCATTGTATATATGTGCCACATCTTCTTTATCCATTCATCTGTCGATGGACATTTAGATTGCTTCCATGTCCTGGCTATTGTAAATAGAGCTGCAATGAACATTTTGGTACATGACTCTTTTTGACCTATGGTTTTCTCAGGGTATATGCCCAGCAGTGGGATTGCTGGGTCGTATGGTAGTTCTATTTGTAGTTTTTTAAGGAACCTCCATACTGTTCTCCATAGTGGCTGTATCAATTTACATTCCCACCAACAGTGCAAGAGTGTTCCCTTTCCTCCACACCCTCTCCAGCATTTATTGTTTCTAGATTTTTTGATGATGGCCATTCTGACCGGTGTGAGATGATATCTCATTGTAGTTTTGATTTGCATTTCTCTAATGATTAATGATGTTGAGCATTCTTTCATGTGTCTGTAGGCCATCTGTATATCTTCTTTGGAGAAATGTCTATTTAGGTCTTCGGCCCATTTTTGGATTGGGTTGTTTGTTTTTTTGTTATGAGCTGCATGAGCTGCTTGTAAATCTTGGAGATTAATCCTTTGTCAGTTGCTTCATTTGCAAATATTTTCTCCCATTCTGATGGTTGTCTTTTGGTCTTGTTTATGGTTTCCTTTGCTGTGCAAAAGCTTTTAAGGTTCATTAGGTCCCATTTGTTTATTTGTGTTCTTATTTCCATTTCTCTGGGAGCTGGGTCAAAAAGAATCTTGCTGTGATGTATGTCATAGAGTGTTCTGCCTATGTTTTCCTCTAAGAGTTTGATAGTGTCTGCCCTTACACTTAGGTCTTTAATCCATTTTGAGTTTATTTTTGTGCATGGTGTCAGGGAGTGTTCTATTTTCATACTTTTACATGTACCTGTCCAATTTTCCCAGCACCACTTATTGAAGAGGCTGTCTTTTCTCCACTGTATATGCTTGCCTCCTTTATCAAAAATAAGGTGCCCATATGTGTGTGGGTTTATCTCTGGGCTTTCTATCCTGTTCCATTGATCTATATTTCTGTTTTTGTGCCAGTACCAAACTGTCTTGATTACTGAAGCTTTGTAATATAGTCTGAAGTCAGGGAGCCTGATTCCCCCAGCTCCATTTTTCGTTCTCAAGATTGCTTTGGCTATTCGGGGTCTTTTGTGTTTCCATACAAATTGCGAAATTTTTTGTTCTAGTTCTGTGAAAAATGCCAGTGGTAGTTTGATAGGGATTGCATTGAATCTGTAGATTGCTTTGGGTAGTAGAGTCATTTTCACAATGTTGATTCTTCCAATCCAGGAACATGTTATATCTCTCCATCTATTTGTATCATCTTTAATTTCTTTCATCAGTGTCTTATAATTTTCTGCATACAGGTCTTTTGTCTCCTTAGGTAAGTTTATTCCTAGATATTTTATTCTTTTTGTTGCAATGGTAAATGGGAGTGTTTTCTTAATTTCACTTTCAGATTTTTCGTCATTAGTGTATAGAAATGCAAGAGATTTCTGTGCATTAATTTTGTATCCTGCTACTTTACCAAATTCATTGATTAGCTCTAGGAGTTTTCTGGTAGCATCTTTAGGATTCTCTATGTATATAGTATCATGTCATGTGCAAATAGTGACAGCTTTACTTCTTCTTTTCCGATTTGGATTCCTTTTATTTCTTTGTCTTCTCTGATTGCTGTGGCTAACACTTCCAAAACTATGTTGAATAATAGTGGTGAGAGTGGGCAACCTTGTCTTGTTCCTGATCTTAGTGGAAATGGTTTCAGTTTTTCACCATTGAGGACAATGTTGGCTGTGGGTTTGTCATATATGGCCTTTATTATGTTGAGGAAAGTTCCCTCTATGCCTACTTTCTGCAGGGCTTTTATCATAAATGGGTGTTGAATTTTGTCGAAAGCTTTCTCTGCATCTATTGAGATGATCATATGGTTTTTCTCCTTCAATTTGTTAATATGATGTATCACATTGATTGATTTGCGTATATTGAAGAATCCTTGCATTCCTGGGATAAACCCCACTTGATCATGGTGTATGATCCTTTTAATGTGCTGTTGGATTCTGTTTGCTAGTATTTTGTTGAGGATTTTTGCATCTATGTTCATCAGTGATATTGGCCTGTAGTTTTCTTTCTTTGTGACATCTTTGTCTGGTTTTGGTATCAGGGTGATGGTGGCCTCGTAGAATGAGTTTGGGAGTGTTCCTCCCTCTGCAATATTTTGGAAGAGTTTGAGAAGGATAGGTGTTAGCTCTTCTCTAAATGTTTGATAGAATTCACCTGTGAAGCTATCTGGTCCTGGGCTCTTGTTTGTTGGAAGGTTTTTAATCACAGTTTCAATTTCAGTGCTTGTGATTGGTCTGTTCATATTTTCTATTTCTTCCTGGTTCAGTCTCGGCAGGTTGTGCATTTCTAAGAATCTGTCCATTTTTTCCAGGTTGTCCATTTTATTGGCATAGAGTTGCTTGTAGTAATCTCTCATGATCTTTTGTATTTCTGCAGTGTCAGTGGTTACTTCTCCTTTTTCATTTCTAATTCTATTGATCTGAGTCTTCTCCCTTTTTCTCTTGATGAGTCTGGCTAATGGTTTATCAATTTTGTTTATCTTCTCAAAGAACCAGCTTTTAGTTTCATTGATTTTTGCTATTGTTTCCTTCATTTCTTTTTCATTTATTTCTGACCTGATCTTTATAATTTCTTTCCTTCTGCTGGCTTTGGGGTTTTTTTGTTCTTCTTTCTCTAATTGCTTTAGGTGCAAGGTTAGGTTGTTTATTCGAGATGTTTCCTGTTTCTTGAGGTAGGCTTGTATTGCTATAAACTTCCCTCTTAGCACTGCTTTTGCTGCGTCCCATAGGTTTTGGGTCGTCGTATCTCCATTGTCATTTGTTTCTAGGTATTTTTTGATTTCCCCTTTGATTTCTTCAGTGATCACTTCGTTATTAAGTAATGTATTGTGTAGCCTCCATGTGTTTGTATTTTTTACAGATCTTTTCCTGTAATTGATATATAGTCTCATAGCGTTGTGGTCGGAAAAGGTACTTGATACGATTTCAATTTTCTTAAATTTACCAAGGCTTGATTTGTGACCCAAGATATGATCTATCCTGGAGAATGTTCCATGAGCACTTGAGAAAAATGTGTATTCTGTTGTTTTTGGGTGGAATGTCCTATAAATATCAGTTAAGTCCATCTTGTTTAATGGATCATTTAAAGCTTGTGTTTCCTTATTTATTTTCATTTTGGATGATCTGTCCATTGGGGAAAGTGGGGTGTTAAAGTCCCCTACTATGATTGTGTTGCTGTCGATTTCCCCTTTTATGGCTGTTAGTATTTGCCTTATGTATTGAGGTGCTCCTATGTTGGGTGCATAAATATTTACAATTGTTATACCTTCCTCTTGGATCGATCCCTTGATCATTATATAGTGTCCTTCTTTGTCTCTTGTAATTGTCTTTATTTTAAGGTCTATTTTGTCTGATATGAGAATTGCTACTCCAGCTTTCTTTTGATTTCCATTTGCATGGAATATCTTTTTCCATCCCCTCACTTTCAGTCTATATGTGTCTCTAGGTCTGAAGTGGGTCTCTTGTAGACAGCATATATATGGGTCTTGTTTTTGTATCCATTCAGCCAGCCTGTGTCTTTTGGTGGGAGCATTTAATCCATTTACATTCAAGGTCATTATCGATATGTATGTTCCTATTCCCATTTTCTTAAATGTTTTGGGTTTGTTATTGTAGGTGTTTTCCTTCTCTTGTGTTTCTTGCCTAGAGAAGTTCCTTTAGCATTTGTTGTAAAGCTGGTTTGGTGGTGCTGAACTCTCTCAGCTTTTGCTTGTCTGTAAAGGTTTTAATTTCTCCATCGAATCTGAATGAGATCCTTGCTGGGTAGTGTAATCTTGGTTGTAGGTTTTTCTCCTTCATCACTTTAAGTATATCCTGCCACTCCCTTCTGGCTTGCAGAGTTTCTGCTGAAAGATCAGATGTTAACCTTATGGGGATTCCCTTGTGTGTTATTTGTTTTTTTTCCCTTGCTGCCTTTAATATGTTTTCCTTATATTTAATTTTTGACAGTTTGATTAATATGTGTCTTGGTGTGTTTCTCCTTGGGTTTATCCTGTATGGGACTCTCTGTGCTTCCAGGACTTAACTATTTCCTTTCCCATATTAGGGAAGTTTTCAACTATAATCTCTTCAAATATCTTCTCAGTCCCTTTCTTTTTCTCTTCTTCTTCTGGGACCCCTATAATTCGAATGTTGGTGCGTTTAATGTTGTCCCAGAGGTCTCTGAGACTGTCCTCAGTTCTTTTCATTCTTTTTTCTTTATCCTGCTCTGCAGTAGTTATTTCCACCATTTTATCTTCCAGGTCACTTATCCTTTCTTCTGCCTCAGTTATTCTGCTATTGATCCCATCTAGAGTATTTTTAATTTCATTTATTGTGTTGTTCATCATTGCTTGGTTCCTCTTTAGTTCTTCTACGTCCTTGTTAAATGTTTCTTGCATTTTGTCTATTCTATTTCCAAGATTTTGGATCATCCTTACTATCATTATTCTGAATTCTTTTTCAGGTAGACTACCTATTTCCTCTTCATTTGTTAAATCTGGTATGTTCTGACCCTGCTCCTTCATCTGCTGTGTGTTTTTCTGTCGTCTCATTTTGCTTATCTTACTGTGTTTGGGGTCTCCTTTTCACAGGCTGCAGGTTCGTAGTTCCTGTTGTTTTTGGTATCTGTCCCCAGTGGCTAAGGTTGGTTCAGTGGGTTGTGTAGGCTTCCTGGTGGAGGGAACTAGTGCCTGAGCTCTGGTGGATGAGGTTGGATCTTGTCTTTCTGGTGGGCACGTCCACGTCTGGTGGTGTATTTTGGGGTGTCTGTGGCCTTATTATGATTTTAGGTAGCCTCTCTGCTAATGGATGGGGCTGTGTTCCTGTCTTGCTAGTTGTTTGGCATAGGGTGTCCAGCACTGTAGCTTGCTGGTCGTTGAGTGAAGCTGGGTCTTGATGTTGAGATGGAGATCTCTGAGAGATTTTTGCCGTTTGGTATTACGTGGAGCTGGGAGGTCTCTTGTGGACCAGTGTCCTGAAGTTGGCTCTCCCACCTCAGAGGCACGGCCCTGATGCCTGGCTGGAGCACCAAGAGCCTTTCGTCCACACGGCTCAGAGTAAAAGGGAGAAAAAATAGAAAGAAAGAAAGAAAGCAAGAGGCTATAATATAGTGAAGTAAAATAAAGCTATTGTAAAGCAAAGCTATACAGACAAAATCGCACCCAGAAGCATATACATATACACTCACAAATAAAAGGAAAAGGGGAAAAATTAATATATCCTGCTCCCAAAGTCCACCTCCTGAATTTGGGATGATTCCTTGTCTATTCAGGTATTCAACAGATGCAGGCACATCAAGTTGTTTGTGGAGTTTTAATCCGCTGCTTCTAAGGCTGCTGGGAGAGATTTCCCCTTATCTTCCCTGTTCGCACAGCTCCTGGGGTTCAGCTTTGGATTTGGACCCGCCTCTGCGTGTAGGTCGCCTGAGGGCGTCTATTCCCCGCCCAGACAGGACGGGGTTAAAGGAGCAGCTGCTTCGGGGGCTCTGGCTCACCCAGGCCGCGGGGAGGGAGGTGTACAGAGGAGGCGGGGTGAGCCTGCGGCGTCAGAGGCCGGTGTGACGTTGCACCAGCCTGAGGCGGGCAGTGCGTTCTCCCGGGGAACTTGTCCCCGGATCACGGGACCCTGGCAGTGGCGGGCTGCACAGGCTCCCGGGAGGGGCGATGTGGAGAGTGACCTGTGCTCACCCACAGGCTTTTTGGAGGTGGCAGCCGCAGCCCCAGCGTCTCACGCCCGTCTCTGGGGTCCGTGCTGATCGCCGCGGCTCGCGCCTTTCTCTGGAGTTCGTTTAGGCAGCACTCTGAATCCCCTCTTCTTGCGCTCAGCGAAACAAAGAGGCAAGAAAAAGTCTCTTGCCTCTTCGGCAGCTGCAGACCTTTTCCCGGTCTCCCTCCCAGCCAGCTGTGGTGCACTAACCCCTTCAGGCTGTGTTCACGCCGCCAGCCCCAGTCCTCCCCCTGAGATCTGACCGAAGCCCGAGCCTCAGCTCCCAGCCCCGCCCGCCCCGGCGGGGGAGCAGACAAGCCTCTCGGGCTGGTGAGTGCTGCTCGGCGCCGAGCCTCTGTGCGGGAATCTCTCCGTTTTTCCCTCTGCGCCCCTGTTGCTGTGGGATCCGCGCTGGTAGCTGCGGCTCACGCCTGTCTCTGAAGTTCGTTTAGGCGGCACTCTGAATCCCCTCTCCTCGCGCACCAGGAAACAAAGAGGGAAGAAAAAGTCTCTTGCCTCTTCGGCAGCTGCAGACTTTTTCCCGGACTCCCTCTCGGCTAGCTGTGGTGCACTAACCCCTTCAGGCTGTTTTCACGCCGCCAACCCCAGTCCTCTCCCTGCGATCCGACCGAAGCCCGAGCCTCAGCTCCCAGCCCCGCCCGCCCCGGCGGGGGAGCAGACAAGCCTCTCGGGCTGCTGAGTGCTGCTCGGCGCCGAGCCTCTGTGCGGGAATCTCTCCGCTTTGCCCTCCGCACCCCTGTGGCTGCGCTCTCCTCCGTGGCTCCGAAGCTTCCCCCCTCTGCCACCCGCAGTCTCTGCCCGCGAAGGGGCTTCCTAGTGCGTGGAAATCTTTCCTCCTTCACGGCTCCCTCCCACTGGTGCAGGTGCCGTCCCTATCCTTTTGTCTCTGTTATTTCTTTTTTCTTTTGCCCTACCCAAGTACGTGGGGAGTTTCTTGCCTTTTGGGAGGTCTGACGTTTTCTGCCAGCGTTCAGTGGGTGTTCTGTAGGAGCAGTTCCACGTGTAGATGTATTTCTACTGTATCTGTGGGAAGGAAGGTGATCTCCGCGTCTTACTCTTCCGCCATCTTCCTGAGGCCCCCTAAAAAATATTTTTAATATAGAATTCTATTATCCAGAAATTTGGATTTTATTGAATGAGTAAAAGGCCTTCCTATCTCCACAATCCTGCTTATTTTTGCTAAAAATAATGTATTGTTTCTAAGATACATTTTCAGTACCTTCTCAGATAAATTCAGATAGAAGGGAATCCTCTACCTTCTAAATTTCTGTAGGATTTAGGCATCATTTGTGGTTTTTATTGCAATTAATAATGTAGTTATTTCTATTTTTATATCTACACCTAGATTTCAAATTACAGAATCTTTGTATAGTTAAGTTTTATATATCTCTTACTATAGAACATAGAGGATATATATGCAGTTCTTACATAGTTTTCTTTTTTCCCCAAGGTACTTGACTATTTAAAAGTACTAAAGTAGGCACTCTGAGAATGGAGCTGCATATCTTGGTGAATACAATGTTCTGTTGTGTTGGATTTTCTTATATAATGAATTTCCAATATAAGCATCAAACTAGGAGTTTTTTTTCTAATTCATTGCCTAAAGTTCATCGATTGAATCATGGTTAGCTGGCCTAGCTGATAGCATAAGAAGTCATACAAAAACTAAAAAGACCTAAATTAATAAAGGTGAAAATCATATCATGCTTCTGTGTGGTGACTCTTATCTTATACAGAAGCTTAACAGAAAGTTTATGGTATTTTGAGTAAAATGTGAAGTCTTGAATTAACCAGGTTCGGTGTTGATTCTGGTTTTGCTACTTATACAGTATATTACCTTGCTATGTGGCTTAATATCTATGAGCTTCAATTTATTTATTTATTATTATTATTATTTTTTGGAACTATAATGCTTTTATTACCAGAATGTACAAAACATTGATCCCTTTATAATTCTGCAATACTGCCTCAGATTCCCCCAGTTTCAAACAACTTGTCTTTTAAATTTCCATAACATCCATTTAGCATAAATGATTTTGTTGCTGTTCACAGTAGAAGACAGTCTTTAGCTTTGATGGTTCAGACCTAATTAAACAGAAATGGCTAACTTTGGGCCTAAGATAAATGTGGTATAGAAAGAAGAGCACAGAACCCTACCAATACACATAAACCATACTCCATTCAAATAGTCCTGGGACCTTACTGAATGGACTTTCAAATAAGTAAGCCTCCCATTAAAAAACATTTAAAAATGTACTGTCTGATAAACTCAAAATACAAAAAATGCAGTATCACCAATTATGTGCATTTTCTAGGATTCGTTTTAAAATTCAGGCTAATGTTTAACAATAGCATTTCAATTAAATTATGGCATTGGAAAAGGTTATACTTCTGAGGAAAGATCACATAAACATGCTTTTTGGGAGAAGATATGTTTGGAAAACAACAGTAATGAATAATTAATATTGCTTTAACATTTCTAAAATCACATAAAAATGATCATCTTTGATTGCCATTTCAGTAAGTTTCGATACAGGGTGTGTTACTGTCCACTTACTAGTAACCAAAACACACATAGAAGACTTGTAACAAATATTCAGAATCTGTTATTTTCATGAGCTAAACATTTCTGAGACTTTAAGATTCATGTTTGAACATACAGTACTGCAGTGTTGGCTACATAAAATAAATAGAAGATCTTTTTCAGAGGAAGCTCAATCATCAGAGGCTGTATTGCATTTAAGGATTTAACACTGGCTATATACAGAAGGGAAAGCATTTCACTTAGAAATACTTTACATTACTGGAGCTCTCTTTTTAATATGGCAACATATAGCAGCTTACCATTCTGACACTTAAAAATCAAGAGGAATAGTGCTACTCTTTTATCCTTTGGTTCCCAGTGACAAATAATGCAGTAATTACACCTCTGGTTTTCAGTTCCTCTCGAATGATATTTATTAACAGAGAGAAACCCGACGCTTTAGCTGAAATTTGGCAGCCCAAGAAGTGCACCAACTGCTCCAGAACATCCCTCATGGTCTAGAAACAGTGCTTTCAGTTGACCTTTTGACCAGTAATCCAGGACATATGCCAAAAGTTTCATCGAGAGAGAATTGACACGTAAAGTTTCCAACAAAGACAACTCTGTTTATTTTCTCATTAACAGCACACATTCGTGCCACAGAACCAATGTTGTTGGTGATAGTAACTAACGTAGCTCTTGCTAGATCTTCTTTACCAACAGATTCTCGCTTCTTCTTATAAGTCATATTCCCAAAACTAGATGCTACAGCCCAACCAGACAGACCAAATCTTTCAAAATCTCCTCCGTAAATATCACGGACCAGCTTGTCAGCTTGGGTGCTCTCACCTTTGGATGCCATTTCAAGAGCCTCTTCAAAACTTTCACAGCCAGTCAATAAACTACATAAACCCAGAAAGGTACCCCCTCCAAGGCTTGTCCCAGTTGCTCGTTTATAGTTGTCTTTGGAATAGACTGCTAAAATACTGACCCCGGAACCAATGTTTACTACCAGCAGTGGATAGGGATCAGCCAGGTTGAAAGGCATCTTTTGGCATCTCTCAGGTTCTGAGGCATTAGCAAAATAATAGCACTCTGCTTGTCCATTGAAACTGACAGAATCTATGTACAGCAAGCCCTTTACAAGGCAGTCAGCTTCATCCAGTTTGTGCAGGTGGAGGTTTCCAACTGTGCGAAAACCGTTTTCAAACTTGTCACCACCACCTCCTGTAGCACGTAGCACCGTGGGTAGTGTTGAGAAGTTTTTCTCTCTTCCCCTTTGGACAAAAGCAGGCAGATCCTGGGTTGGAAATCTGATAAAGTGCAGGTTCCCTCTCCGGCCAAAAAGTGTTAAATCTTTAAGTTCAAGGCGTGCATCCCGAATACCAGTGGATCCACAGGCTACATTAGAAGTCAAATATTTCCAGATACTTTTTAAGCTCTCAACTTCTTGTTCTTCCTCTGCTGTGATATCGATAGGTTCAAAATACGAGCGCTTTACCAGAGTTCCCCCGATGTCCATGCCAAACCATGGGAAAGAGGGTTTCTTGGCATCCTTGATCTTCATGGCGTCGGCCCGAGGGGCGAGAGGCAGCCTCCGGTCCTCCCCTCGGGCCGGGAGGGGCGGGGGCACCTGAGACGAGGCCCGGCCCAGGGGGCGGCCCCCCTATCCCCGCGAGGGGCGGCCGGACCGAGCGAGCAGGGGAAGCATGGAGGGGGCCCCGGGAGGGGGCCCTGCCGCCGCCGCCGCTCCAAACAAAAGGCCTAGGTCCCCCGAGCCGCCGCCCAATTTATCTATTATTTACACGTAGGATTTTTGAGGACTGAGTTGCACATAGGTTTGTTGAGAAAATAGTATATGTGAAATAGCTTTTTCAGTATTCACTAAACTTATGTTTTAAGAAATCTTAAAAGCAAGAAATGAATATACCAAACCGCAAATCTGGTTTTCAGGACTATATAGAAAATCTTCCACCGGAGCCCGAGAAACATGAGCCTAAGAAATATGTGGTCTAACTTAGAACGGGGGAAAAGGCATCGTGTAAATAGTTTTATGAGACCAGATTTGTTGCAGCTGTTGTGGTGGTTTTGTGTCTAAATGAAGGACTGAAGTCCATTTTTGCCTCCTTGGAATCAACAAGGAAAATCAACAAGGAAAATCACATGGTCATATTGGGGAGAGTTTTCCTTCCCTGTCAGAAGAACCTGTTTTGACATTAAAGTTCTCTCATCAGATCTGAACCACTCTCCTTCATTCACCTCCCTCTGTTCAGAAAAATACTCCTGTCGTAGATCTCAAAGAAATCAGGTTTCATCTGAAGCAGAATAAATGATTTAAGAAACTTGATTATTTTAAGAGAAAATTGGTTTGCCATAGTAAACGATATTAGTAAGAAAGTAAAAGTATCTTATTGTACCTACCCAATTTTTCAGACTTCCCCTGATAAATATTCTTCTAAAATTATTAGATTTATTCAGAAACCACATTTCTTTTATAAACATTTCTTTGTAAAACACCAAACTATCTTCAGTTTGCTCTGAATCACTGTTGTCCTACCTAGAGTCTAAATAATTTGCCAATGAATACATTATAACGTAAGTATTATAGAGTACAGTGAATTATAATGGCTTCTGTCACAATAGAAGGTAAGTGTTCCATCCCATTCACGTTGCAATTTGACAACTTCCTGAAGCAGTTGTTGACAAAATAGCACATATGAAAGGAAGCTTACCCTTTAGCCCTTTGGTACAATCAAAAGAACACAACTATTTAACAAGGGAAGAATTAAAGTCTGAACAGCAGTGCTCTGTCTGGGGAGAATTCTAGTATTGCTTATGAAGGATATTCAGGGAGACAGCTATAAAAACACAAGTCGACTGAAGTTTGTAAATTAATTTAGCAATTGCTACGACAAAGCTAAGGGCATGGAGCTAGCTAATAAAATGTGTCAATCATGAAGGCTTTAAATAAAAGTGGAAGAGAGCAGTTATTGTAGATTTTAATGGTGCTTCAAGTTTTAATCTTTTCTTCCAGACATGACCTTGTATAATAAATCCCAGGTTGTTTTCTGAGAAAGGAGAGCTTATTACAGCTACACAACTGTCATATTTCCAATATTTTTCTCTCTCTTTTACCTTTATGTCAAATGTTTTCTGGATTTTTAAATTCATATGATAATAAAACCGTTAGAGTTTTATTCTCTTTATGGAGAGTTGGAAGTATACACATTAAGCAGAGGATATGAACAAAGTCTTAAATTTTCCACAAGCTATATTAAAAATGATTTCCTCTGGAAAAATAGATACCCACTTAGGAATACGAATAACTGTAAATTAAAAAATGGATTAAATTTCGCAGGATATCGATTTACCAATTTAACAAAACAAATATAAGTATATGCTTTGTTTCCACTTCAATAAAATCTATTGAAGTGATAATTAAATTATGGCCTGATATTTTCTTTCAACCTAAACTAAGCTTTCATATTTCCTACAGTAAGTATTATAACACAGAAGATAAATAAGGCTGCCACCTGCAAATCATTATAGTTTAAAAAGTAAATAGTCCTATCAAGATAAAATATTTAGAATAATTTTAAATATACCAAATACTCATGCACACATAAACAGATACATACACATACATAAACATATATGTATATATGTGAGAAACACACATCTTAAGGATAATCTTGGAGAGTTTTAATTAGTAAAGAGTAGTATTTACCTTACAGAGATTCTTTTATTTTTATACCAGAAGATGCATCCTTTAGAAACAATTTTGGTTTTCAACTCTGGATCTCAGAATTTCAGAGTTGGAAAAGTAAATGTCTTTAATGCCTTTTTAAGTAAATGTATTTAATCCCATTACATACTAGGGCTTCAGTTGTCTCTATCATATTTGCATCAGAGATCAACCTGCTTTTCCTTGTCCAGTGCATCCGAGGGCCACTTGGTCTATCGTTGTACATCTCAGAGTGTTGGGCATTTTTCCCTTGATGCATGCCTCCTCCTGTACATTCTTTATGTCAATTAGATTATCATCTGGTCAGAGCTGCTGTTGAATGTCCATCTTCCTTATTATAGACATTAAGCTAAAGATAGTTAATATATATTCTGAGTTACAGATCTAGAAAGCAAGGCAATTGTCTGTTCTCTGCTGAACTGTCACCCATATGCCACTTTAGTTGCTGTAATTGAAAAGTGTAATGAACATGTACCTCTCCAGCTTGTTGGATTGCAATATATATATATATGCACGCATATATGTCTCTCTATGTGTATATATGTGTGTATACGTACCACTATGTATTATATATATAATATGTACTATATATTATATGAATCAATCCTTCTCCCTTAATATTTATTCTTTGTTTATTTTTATTTAGTTTTAAGGATGTAGCTGTAGTAAGAGAATATGTAAATGATAATCAACAGAGGAAGGAGTTTTTATTACCTAATGTCTAATGGCCTTGAAACTGTCATTAGTGCTGCCTGTTTGTACTGTGTTTCTGATTCATACTGATACATGTAATTGTGTGTAGCCGAAGACTACCAACTTAAGATATCATTCACCTTTAGTGGAAAACATACACTCACATTCCCCTTTTATTTTCTTATCTTTTATTATTGACCCGGTGAAATTCATTGTCTAATTTTACCCTTACTATGAATGCCCACTGTACCCAACAAAGGGATGAAGTAGAAGCTCTAAAACACAAACATTCCCGTTTTCTTTTTCTTTTTTTTCACAGTAGGGTAGTGTTGCAGTTGAACTCTTGATCCATCTCTAAAGTCCAACTGCCTGCATTCACTGGGAACACAGTCAAAGGGATAAAAAGTGACCATAGATGTGCTATAGACTGGGAGTCACCCACCCTGATTAGAATTTTGAATAATGAGGAGGAGACAGTCATGAGGAGATTTAGTATCAGGTTTTTCTAGAAGGAGGAAACCACAACAAATGCAAAGGCCACAAAAAGGAAATAACCTAGGTGTATATGAGTATCAGAAAGAGGTTCATAGACTGCAGTTTGGTGTGTGAGGGGCAGAGGTGTAGGAGGTTAGGTGGGAGAATGAGGCAGGGGTCTTCTCTGTACCCTCTTCTAGCTGTGGGAAGAAGTTTGGATTTTATTTCAAGGCAATGGAATGCAGCCGGAGGGTTTTTAAGAGAGGAAAGAACAATCTGATTTGTGTGGTAAAATTCCACACTGACTGCTGTGTGGAGAATGGATTATAGGAGTGGAAATGAGAAGGCAAAGACAAGCACTAAGCAGCAGTTCCAGTTATCCTGATGTGAGGGAGTGGTGTCTTGGTTAGAAAGTCAGAGGATATATTTGGCAACATTAATTTACTTGGGAACATTTCTCCAGAAGAAAATCTCAGCCTTAGTAATTTAATTAGTGTATGATGCTAATTAATGCATTACACCGTGGTCCTGCTGCACAGGGTGAGAGGTTAGAAGGGTGAGCAGGGTTCAACATAGCCTTTGACAACTGGTATTAGTATATCAGACTATGGCTATATGACATCATGTCACATATCTAAGATTTGAATGGCATACTATATAAGATTTTATATTTTTTTCCTCATTCTGTTTTCTTCCACAAACAGAATGGTTTATTTTCACCCTGAAACCCATAGTGGCAGCTGCAACCAGTTTGAAAGTTTCTGCAATCCTGAGAGGAATGGAAAAGCAGAACTTTGGAAAATAAACTGAAATGTTTTGAGTATTCTCACAAAGTTATAAGATTGTAGGGGAAGAAAATAGTTACTTCTTATAGGAACAGTAGTTTGGTTACTGATCATTAAATTACAAGTTTCCAAGTGATGGGTATTAAAATCTTGTAGGTAATATTGATTTGGATATAACTTTAATAACAATGATTGATAGTATTGTAAGTGAATAAAAATATTCATTCACCTATACATTTCCTAGGAAAAACAGGAGTTGATCTGTTTCCACAGACATTTATTGAGCATTTATTAAATATCAGTGCTAGACAGTACCATCAAGGATTTTACAATTCTTTGAGGGGCTATAGGTATGTAACCTGATCATTTGAATATAATGTGGAAAGTGATTAAAAAAGTAAAGGAAGACAAAAGAGTACCCCAGGGCACAGCAGTTAAGACAATTGTTCCAACCTCTACTTTCAGGGAGAACTTGGTAGAAGAGATGGTGCCTGAGTTGACTCTGAAGAAATGAGTAAGAGTGTAGCAGGTGAGGAAAAGTGGTAAGGGCTTCCCTGGCAAGGGGACAGCATAAGTAAAAGAAGGATGACCTGAAAAATATGTTGTGGAAAATAAAATGACAAATAATTACATAGTATCAGAGAATGCTGAGGAGCAGTGAGATTTGATACTGTAAAAGTATCTGAGGAGGAATTTGTATTCATTGACTTTATTCTCTCTGTGATAGGGATTCTCTGAAGAGTTACATGCAGGTGAAGTTTCAAGGATATATTAATATCCACCCATAGAGAAAATTAAAAATCATATTATCATTAAGCAGTGCTTTTACATATAATTTACACTATATTAATCATGGCCAAATCTACACAAAAGCTTGGAACATGTATATTTAATAATAATGACTGAAATGTATATATGCATATGCATATATAGTTATATACACACGTGTATAAAGATTTATAAACATGCATATGCATATACATACATTTTTTGAGATTAGAAATAGATGCTGAACTCTGCCCCAAATTCTTTACATAACTTTTTTGTCTCCATATAACATTGTAGTTGATGATCTTTTTACACTATTCATAGCTGCCAAAGCTGTTTCTTAAATATGTGTGAACTATAGTTAAAGGGGATTAGCTATAAAATTCTAGAGATAGGATTCCTGCTCATTCCAAGTTCACTCTAAATCTAGCATTTGCTATTCTATGGCTTGTTAATTTACCAGATATTCAATAGCAGTACTTAGTGTATTAGTTTGCGAGAGCCGCTGTACCACAAACTGGGTGGCTGCTTCAGTGAAACTTTCATAGACAGAATGAAACAGGCAAGTCAGACTTTATTCAGGACTGTCACAGTAAGGATGAGGGATTGAACTCACCTCTGTTGAAACAAAAAGCAGGAGCGTTTTCCACACCAGAGTAGCTAGTGGAAAAGTACTAGAAGACAGTAGAGGGTACGTTGGTGAATGTGATTTGGTCATCGGTGTTTGCCAATTGGCACTTTCTGAAGTCTGGCTCCTACTCCCCCAAAGAGGCTGGGGATGTGAGAACCTATCTTTATTCTTGGCGCTTACACTTCAAAAGGGTGGCTCCCAGGTACTTGAGAAAGATACTCCTGGCTTGTGAAAGTGACAAGAAGAAGGGAGAAGATTTACATCTCGAAGGGGTAGGGAAGGAATACATAATTGCAAGTTTCCTAAAATAAATGTGCTAAGATAAGGAAGCTCAGGGGCCTGTAGTCAGGAAGAAACCTGTCTAAAATTTAGTCAAGCTGAGGAGAACCTTAAGGACCTGTCATTCAGCTTAAACAACAGATGTTTCTCGTCTCACAGTTCTAGAGGCTAGAAGTGTGAGATCAAGGTGTTAGTAGAATTGGTTCCTTCTTAGGGCTGTGAAGGAGAATCTATTCCAGGCCTTTCTCTTAGGTGGTTCGCTGGCAGTCTTTGGCGTTTTTTGGCTTCTGCTGCATTATCCTGATCTCTGCCTTCATCTTCACATGGTGTTCTTCCCCTGTGCCTATGTCCAAATATCCCCTTTTAACAAGGACACTGGAGTTAATTGGATTCGGTGCCCACCCTACTCCAGTGTGACCTCATCTTGACTAATGATATCTGCAACAATCCTATTTTCAAATAATGTCACATTCTGAGGCACTGGGGGTTAGGACATCAAATTATAAAACACAGTTCAACCCTTAACACTGAGTATGTATGAGTTAAAGGACACATTTAATAACCCAAATGGTTCCAGACATATTGAGAATTAACACCTAAATAGATTCCCGCTGTAACGTATGACTATGAGTCATCTGGTTTCAGTTATAATGAAATGTAGGGTTTATTATAACTGATGTTTATATTAGTTATAATATTATACATATATAATATTATACATGTATAATCTCTGATTAATAAACTCTTAATTTTAGAGAGACTGCCTACCAATAAATGTTCAGTATTAACCACTATAGTAAAATTTTCCTGGTTATGTCTGAAAATGGAGAGTAGTTTTCCCTTGCCATATATTTAATATTTGTATATGAATATTTTATTATTAGGTGCTTTTAAAACTCTGACTTGATTTTTACAGGATTTTGGCTTATGCAGTTAAATCCCAATTAATGCATATGAGGTACTTTTCCAATTAAAAGTAAAGTCAAGAAAGAAAAAAATATGTTTAATTTTCCCAGCTATATAGGCTTCTTAGTTTAATCGAAATAATATTGATCAGAAAGGCAATGCCTATGTTATTTCAGTGAAATAATCTATCTCTTTGTAAGTATTATTGTGCTTGTTATTTTGAGTTGACAGGTTTTTATACAAGTAAAGTGTGAGTTGTTCTATCATACTTAACTACAATGAAAAGCTGTTGCTTAAGCCTGTTTTTTCTTCTCTGTGTCTAAGGGGTACTCAAGTTCATGAGGAGATGAGAAAAGAACAAGGTGATGGTGGAGCAGTGGGAGGCGGAGCAGGAGGGTGTGACTGATTATGTCAACGACAGAAGCAAACTTGAAGAGGAAGAACAGAACAGAACAAAGCAGTCAAAGATGTTTCAGTACAGCACAGTAAGTGAAAACTGTTTTATAGAGGGGTGAACTGAGTGGGAAGAGAGGAAGTTTTTGATAAAAAAGAGAATAGTTTTCTCAAGTTTCTTAGAAAGGAAAAAGGAATGTAAAATACCACTTTTGGAAGCAATTTGTGATATAGCAGTAATTGGATAGTCTTTAAATAGAAAGCGGCAGTGATGTGGTAACTGTTTTTTGCCCAGGTTAATACGGTTATACCTAAATCAAGTTTCCTTTAAATAATTTAATTTAAAATGACTGAAATGAGACTTAGAGTCTTAGCTGAAAAGCAGTTGGTATTGAAAGGGACAGGAGTTTAATACTGGATCACTGCAAGCCATGAGTAGAAAGTGAATGGAAGAGCCTTCTGGAAAGAGGAAATGTTGAGGCCAAGAAGGCCAGTGGATTTTGTTCATTCTTGTATTGTAGTTTAAAGTGTTCACTCTTGTGTTGAAGTTTAAAGTGTTTATTTCAAGGTCTGTTACTGAAGTCCTTTGCTAAAAACAAAACATAGGGAAAATAGGGACTTCCCTGGTGGTCCAGTGGTTAAGACTTCGCCTTCCAATGCAGGGGGTGAGGGTTCCATCCCTGGTTGGGGAGCTAAGATCTCACATGCCTCGCGGCCAAAAATCAAAACGTGAAGCAAGCAATATTGTAACAAATTCAATAAAGACTTTAAAAACGGTCCACATCAAAAAAAAAAAATAGGGAAAATAATATCCAAAAAACGGGTATCTGGTCATGGCCTAGCATGGACTTTCCTTAGCCTGTATATTTTTTTAACAATGTGGTTTTCTTAATATGTATAAACAAATTAGACTTCCAGAGCACCGGCCTAATTGAGACTATTTGACAATGCTTGTAGTATACAACTCTTTATATTTAAAAAGCTACGTGGATTGTTTATACCACATTAGATCCTGGGCTTTTTCTCTAAAGTATCTTGATCTTTCTGAATTTCATAAAATTAGTTTAGAAAAACAGTAGAATCATTGTTCAGTCATTAATCATGGGTTTTGCTGATGAAGGTTTTACTTCACTTTGAAATGGTCTGGTCTGGATATGTATGGAAGTTGCTTAGCTAAGCAAATATTGGGAGATAAAAAAGCTCAGGCAAATATTAGTTAATGAATAACATGAAACATCTGAGACTGAACTACTGTGCGACAACAACAGCAGATGGAACTGCTTCATAGTTAACTATGAATATGGGGCAAGTCCTGCTTGACGACCTGAGGATCAGCAGAACCTGATAAATATTTCCTAAAGTATTCATTTGTGATCATTTAACCTTTGTATAAATGAGGATTAGGTGGCAGTTTTTAGATGTTGAAGCGGGTGATGTTCTTTTTAGACTACTGTGCTCTGATATCTTAAATGCGTGATACTTTTGGGAAACCAGGAGTATTTTCAGTAGGACATTTTAATGTTTGGTGGTTTCAGAGACTATTAGATTCCAAATCCAGATTATATGACTAAATCTCAGGGGAATGGTTTGAGATTGGAACAGTTTTGCTTAAATATATGTGTGTTAAGTTCATACTGTAGAGTTAAGCTCTTACTGATTTCTAATGATGATTTCATCTTATTGTTGAATCATGTGATGGTCCATGTTTGAAAAAGAAAGGGGGGAATCTAAAGTCTTACAGTTTTATTTAGAGAGATGATAAGAAACAGGAAATGTATATTTAGATATTGAATTAACTCTATAGTCAGATACAGACTTTTCAAACGTAGAAGAAATGTATATGCATGATACGTGTATATTTTACAGAGTAAGACTCTTCATAAGAGTCTTACATAAGTCTTACTCTTCATAAGAAGAAGGTATTAAAAGGCCTGTGAAACTTTGATGAAAAATATTACCATTTTAATATGTGAGTTTTATGAAGTTCCCCTTCTCTCCAGTGTTTTTATTTTTTTTATCATTTCTCTTTAGTTGTATACTTTTCACAAAGAGTACAAAACTATAAGCCTGCTCACATTTTGAACATTGACTCGTAATTCCAAGAATTATTTTAAATGAGTATTTTAAACTTTAAAAGAGAATAAAGAATAACCTAGAGGTTGGGAGATCATTTACAAAATTCATGGTAATTTTACTTGTATGTTGAAACAACGTAAAATAATAATGAAGACCATCACGCTTTCTAATTTCAAGCTGTATTATAAAGCTATAGTAATTAAAACAATATCATACTGGCATAAAAATAGAAGTAGAACAATGGAACGGAATCGAGAGCCCAGGAAATAAACCCATACATATATGATCAACTAATATTTGACAGTAGAGCAAAGAACAATCAGTGGAGAAAATACAGTCTCTTCAATAAATGCTACTGGGAAAATTGGACATTCACAGGTAAGAAGATGAAACTAGACCTCTGTCTTACATCACTCAAAAAAATTAACTCAAAATAAAGACTAAATGTAAGACCAGGCAAAATAAAACTACTAGAAGAGAACATAGAAAAAAGCTCTTTGACATGGGTCTTGGCAGTGGTTTTTGGATATGATACCTAAAGCACAGGCAAGAAAATAAAAAATAAACAAGTGGGACTATACAAACTAAAAAGCTTCTGCACAGCAAAAGAGTCAGCCAAATGAAAAGCCAGACTATGGTTTGGGAACAAAATATTTGCAAACAATATATCTGATAAGGGGTTAATATCCAAAATATATAATAAACTCATACAACTCAATATCAAGAAAACAATTGAATTTAAAAATTGGCAAAGGACCTGAATAGACAGTTTCCAAAGAAGATATATGAATGGCCAACATGTATGTGACAAGATGCTTAACATCAATTATCATTAGGGAAATGCAGATCAAAATCACAATGAGCTATTACCTCAGGCCTGTTAGAATGACTAGCATCAAAAAGACAGAAGATAACGCATGCTGGTGAGGATGTGGAGAAGAGGGAACCCTTGTGCACTGTTGGTAGGATGGTAAATTGGTACAATTATGGAAAACTGTATGGAGGTTCCCTCTAAAATTAAAACTAGAACAACCATATGATCCAACAGTCCCACTTCTGTGAATATATCCTAAAGAAATAAAAACTCTATGTTGAAGAGACATTTGCACCCCCGTGTTCACAACAGCATTATTTACAATAGCAAAGACATGGAAACAACCTAAGTGTCCACTGACAGATAAATGGATAAAGAAATTGTGGTATATATATATATATATATATATATATATATATATATATATATATATATACAGTATTATTTGGCCGTTAAAAAATGAGAAAATCCTGCCATTCAAGACAATACGGATGCACCTTGAGGGCATTATGCTAAGTGAAGTAAAATAGAGAAAGACAAATACTATATAATCTCATTTATATGTGGAATCTAAAACAAACTAACTCATAGAAAAGAAGAGGTCAGATTTATGATTACCAAAAGTGGAGGAGGAGGGGTAGAGAAAGAAGGAATTGGATGAAGGTGGTCAAAAAGTAGAAACTGCCAATGATAAGATAAAATAAGTAGCAGTGATGTAAAGTACAACATAATGAGTATAGTTACACTGCTGTATGATATATATGAGAGTTGTTAAGAATAAATCCAGTTACTTCCCTGGTGGCACAGTGGTTAAGAATCCGCCTGCCAATGCAGGGGACATGGGTTCAAGCCCTGGTCCGGGAAGATCCTACATGGCGTGGAGCAGTTAAGCCCGTGCACTACAACTACTGAGCCTGTGCTCTAGAGCCCGCAAACCACAACTACTGGGCCCACGTGCCACAACTATTGAAGCCCACGTGCCTAGAGCCCTTGCTCTGCAGCAAGAGAAGCCACCGCAATGAGAAGCTCCTGCACCACAGCGAAGAGTAGCCCCCGAAGACTGCAACTAGAGAAAACCCACACACAGCAATGAAGACCCAACACAGCCAAATATAAATAAATAAATAAATTTATTTTTTAAAAAAAAGTCCTTTTTAAAAAAAAAAAAGAGTAAATCCTAAACGTTCTCATGACAAGGAAAAAAATTATCTTTATTTTTTTTGTATCAATGTGAGATGATGGATGTAAACTTACTGTGGTAATCATCTTGAGATATATGTAAGTCAGGTCATTATGCTGTACAATTTAAAGTTATAAAGTGCTATGTCAAGCATGTCTCAATAAAACTGGAAAAAAATAATGAAGAGTCATAGAAGGAGGGTATGAGATTGGAAACAATCTCCAGTAAAATATTTCCTTGATGAAATATGATGTAATAGCTTGCCAAAACCCCAAAATGATTGAAGCAGTGACTCTATTGAAATCATTCTGCACATGTAAACTTAAAATATATATCTAGGCACAATAGAAGAACTTGAAAAGCAGTCTAATTTTTATGTTGATGTGAAAGATGATTAAGGTATAATTGCTTTGCACTATGCTTTGTTTTTAACCTTTAATTAACTTTAGTTGTGTTTTTAAATTTTTTGACCTCATATTCACCTTCAGATGGTGGCATTATTTGCATTTAAAAAGAGACACCTGATAGTGCCATTCTGGAATCAGACATTAAGGAGAAAATGAATGCAAGTCTGACAGACGACATAACATTTTCAGCTGGAAATGTTTGTTATTACAATTAGTATAAAAATACAGAATAAAAATGACAACTTGATTCTGCCTCTGAAATTGTCATACACAGTAGTGAAAACTTTTTTTCTCAGGGCATGTATCTTTTCACAGCATTACTAAACGCTGATGAAGAGAGTGTCCTTCATAGGGTTTCCAGTTTTAACCTCACATCTTCATTTGCTCCCTTCCTCCTTTCTTGCTCAAGTTGAACATCATCTTCAAGAAGACTCTTCTGCAGTTCTACCAGCTGTGACCCCTTCATTTTATAAGTCACTGTAACGATTTATATAACTTTCAGGTTTGTTACCAGGTTGAACCTTATTTTTAAAGTTGTGTTATTGTAATTAACCTAGAACATAACATCCTTGAAGGGGAAAAAAAACTATCCCTCATAATCTTCGTATCCAAATGCCTGTCTCACATGCATAGTCTTGACTCCCACTCAGCCTCTTAAGAATGGGACTTGGGCCTGAAACACTTCCTTACCGAGAGATAGAACACCCACAGAGCCCATGCCAGCCTTATTGCTTCATATGGGAATATCTGTTATTGTTTCATGCTCAATGAGTACTATTTTGGCTTTGCTTAAAGCATGTATGTTTTATGGCACCTGACCAATCCCACTGTTAAATCTGTCTTCCATGGGGAAGGATAGGGTTCCTTCCACTGGGGCATGAAAGGGGGTACTCTCATAGGTGAATCACCAAAACAGACCCCCTGGTCATGGGGGGGACCTACGCCTACCTTTGAAGCTGTCTCTTCTCTGTGTAACTAAAGCATTGTTCTATCCAGTGCTTAACTGCTTTGTGTTTTCCTTGGCAACCCTGATACCAAACTGCAGAGGGCTATCATGTATATTGGAGGCTATAGGTAATGTTCTTTTACAAAGGTGCAAAGTCAGAATGACTTAAGCACAGGAAACAGAGCACAAAGATTAGAGCTAAGAAATAGACTTGATATGGACTTAGGTTTGTTCTTCTCTGTTACAAGGAAGATGGATTTATACAACAAATCTGAATAAATCATTAAACTTGGAGTGGCAAGTTATGGGTGTATGAGCAGACTGTGTGTCAAATTCAAGTATATTGAAAGACTTACGGATTGTTCCTTTGATTTAACTTGGCATAGTTTTCATCTCTAGTTTCTTTTGGTTTACATGGTTCACTAAATTAAATATGTATTTATTAATTTGGTTGCTAATGTAGTGATAGGACCAGAGGGTTAATTAACATACTCATAATTATAAAACATTTCATCACAACAGTCATGTTGGTGAATCCATATTGTGATTTGATTTCATGATAAATTTTCTTATTTCATATTGTAAAGTTTTAACATAATGTAAACATCGTAAGATCTAATTAGTAAGTTCTATAGGAATGATTAGTCCAAGAATGTTTTTCAACAAGAAAATTGCATGGTTTTGAAAACTTCACCAGTGTGCTACACATGCATTATCTGGCCGCTGCATTTATTCCCAGACATCACTTCTTGAGACAACATCTCAGGAGAATGGGCGCTTTAACTATACCCAGTGTCTCATACCTCTCACTGGGCATTTTGATTCCTCATAACATGAAGGGACTACAACTTTCTTGAATTAGAGTGGCTGTGGGAAATTTTGGTAACTGGATTAAATTGGAAAGTTAGTATATAAGCTAGGCATTTTGTTCCTCTCATGCTAACAAGAATGATGTGAATATCTTTATGGAGCATTTTGCTTTCATGATATTTTGTAGTGTGACCTTAATCACAGCTCTTGCTGTAGGTAAGTTGTTTACAACGGTATGTAATTGAACCAGATAACATTCTCTTGAAATGGCTTGCTGAGGACAGGAATCTGTTATTGTTGTTGTGTATTTTTATGATTGAGCTGGTCATAGATTTTGCTACCATGTGAATGTTAATAAGTCAACATCTGGGAACGCAGCTTCTAAACATCTGATTATGAGAGTCAAATATACCTTTTGGTTTTCTGCTTCTATTCCTTTGCTCCAGTTATTCTTTCTGCTGTGAGAGGACTGTAATTCCTCAAACATACTTCACTAAGTAAACTCATCCTTTATCCCATTATTATTCTCTAGGGAGCATATCATTTGTTAAATGAGCAGGTGAAAAAAAATGAAAGGTTTTCCTTCTTTCTCTCATCAAACACAAATCAGTATAACTTTGATGCTGTAACTAATGGAATTACTATATATTTTAGTTCAAAATTGCCGTTATATGCTAGGAGGTAGACAATCTTCACTTTTTTAACTACATTCATTGTTATTCTCCGCTTTAGTCCATATATAAAAAGGTACCCTTTGTCAGTTCAGACTCGAGTTCTCTCTAGTTCTCATTGCTTTACTTAGGTCTTCTAATTATTAAATTAATGTAAAAATTAATTTCAAGATTTCATGTGTGTGTGTGAGAAAGGTGTATGTTCTCCAAGAAGTATTAAGTTATATGCTGTAGTACATGGGTGAGTTCACACAAATTTGATATAGGTCAATACAACATTTTTGTAAGAAAGTAATAACATCAGTAACAACTAAATTGGGTTTGTGCCTTACAAATATTTTCATATATGTGTATGTATATAGATTTTCATATACATAAAATGATGTAATTGAACAAGCATTCCCTTAATTTGTAAAATATTTTACAGCTAAAAGCAAAACAAAGCAAAGAACCACTTAATACATCTGTACTGCTGAAGTCTGAGATGTCAGATTACAGCTGAATGTGTTTCCTTCTTATTTATAACAAAATAAACAAGCAAAAAACTGAAAATGGAATCATATTGAATGTAAATTCAATAGTGTAGGTTTCATCTTTATGGAGTTGCCATCACTAATCCTATCTTCAGTGATGTGGTATACCATGAGTCCTGTGTCTAGATTTCATTACCTACAACACTGTTTTATACTGATATATTACATTGTCTATGCCTTAGGTACTGCTTTTATTTTCATGATACCCTGTTACTTATGCAATTCTGTTTTTGAAAAACAGATTTTACCTCTGCATTTTACAGCACAATGTGATTTCTTTCACTTCGGATCATTTTATATTCTCTAGGAAATTCAATTAGCAGTTTGCTGTTCATATTATCATAATGTTACCAAAATCTCTTAAAATATGAATATATTAACTTTTTTTTTCAGTGACACAGATGTGTTGTTTTAGGTTGGATGTAATGGAATGCATTTCCTAGAAGGCTTGAGATAGAAACCTAGTTATTGATTGATTGATTGATTGATTGCCGTGTTTCAACTTGACATCATGTGGGCAATTGATAAATTATATTACAGTCAAATAATCCTGTTGATCAATTTTTATTGGGGTCAGTCTAATTTTGGATTGTCTCTTCCATGTTTCTGGCTGTAAGTAGAAGGCCTCCTTAGATGTTTTTGTTATGACAACATATAAACATGTCTAAGCCATCCATACTCAACTAAATATGATATTTTTGCCTAGACTTGGCACTTGTAATATGTACATTATCCACAGTTACTATTTTTTTAATATAAATTTATTTATTTTTGGCTGCGTTGGGTCTTCGTTGCTGCGCGTGGGCTTTCTCTGGTTGCAATGAGCAGGAACTACTCTTCGTTGTGGTGCATGGGCTTCTCGTTGCAGTGGCTTCTCGTTGTAGGACACACACTCTAGGTGCGTGGGCTTCAGTAGTTGCAGCACACAGGCCCAGTAGTTGTGGCTCATGGGCTCTAGGGCGCAGGCTCAGTAGTTGTGGTGCGCGGGCTTAGTTGCTCTGCGGCATCTGAGAGCTTCCTGGACCAGGGATAGAACCCGTGTCCCCTGCATTGGCAGGCGGATTCTTAACCACTGCGTTACCAGGGAAGTCCCCACAGTTACTATTTAGTTATCTAATTTGGTTAAAAGATTATATGTTTATCAGTAATGACTTCCTTATTCAACTTTGTAACTTCAGCAGATTAGCTCAGTTCTTATCATGTAATAGATGGTCAATAGATGCAAGTTATATTTAATTAAATTTGCTGAATGATCTCAGCATCAAACAAAGCTGAATTATAACTGTATCAAAATGTTTATAGCATATGTGAAGCACTACAAAAAAGACAGAGTATCAAGTATATTACAAATGATTTCAGACTTGTTTGAGAGAAGCAAGAAGGCAAGAATGTCTGAAAGTATCAGTTCAGTGACAAGCAGCAAGGAAAGTGGGTTGTTAAATCACACCCGAGTTTCAGACGTATATATAAATCATCAGTAAGTATTTCTGGAGTCCAAAGAATGTGTTGCTAAACAAAAAATAGTTTAAATGCTACATATCTGAATATTAGTAAAATATTATATATAGAATTAACCACCTTAGGATTTGTAAGATATTAAACTTTAAAGATTGATCACATCTCAGAATACCCCCATCAACTAAGGGTGGTTAGCTATCCTGATCCCCCTGAACAAGGTGAGGAAGATGACAGGAAGAATATCAACAGAATGTACAATAGAATTTTTTTAGTCACAAGTTTTCATTTATAAATTCAATGTATGACTGAAAGTGTATCATTTCAAAATGCTTTTATGCACCAGTATATTAGGTTACAAGTTTTAATAAGAACATACAGTCCAAACACAAGAAGTAACTTATCTTGGACATAGAAAATCTATTCCATGTATATTATTTTGCTTACATAAACCTTCATGATTTATGTAGTTGTACACCATTGACTATGAAACTACATTTTTAGTGTGCTACAGGAATTTCATGGTTCCAACCAAGATTTAAAACCTTGTTACTCCTAAGTTAATCTTGTTATAGAAACTCTCTGTAGAATGTAATTCATACTACTTTGAAAGTAACTTTGCACTACTGAGTGAAGTAATGGTTCAGTGGGGAACTTTGTATATCAACACCATAAAATGTATAGTTAATTCATGATTATCCATGAGTAGGTAATACAGTTTGAAGATTTTCTTAGACTTTAAATGGTTTCATTCTTTGTTATTGTTATTGTCATCATAATGTTGTTTGTCACTAGTTAACCACAAAAAACTAAGGATGCCTAAGGATCCTTTTTCTGAACCACCAAATAAGCCCCCATGTTAAATTAACTATGAAAGAGAAGCAGAAATGTTGTAAAAGAGACTACAGTGTGATTCAAATTCTTATCAAATAATTAAACCCATTGCAAGTCATTTATTTTATATGTGTATGTATATAACAGAATATAATGTTTTAAAAATTCATCATTTTAAAATCCTGTAAATTAATAAGGAAAAAGGCAAACAAATATATAGGAAATTGGACAAAATGTTTCAGATGGCATGTCACAAGAGGGTACATGAAATACGCTATGGAAATGGGCAGAAATGATAATTAGGAATAGGTGGGGGGAAAATGACTAAATGCTATTTATGAAGATTCTCTGTGTCACTAGTACTAAGTTGATAAATGCAAATTAAAGCAAGATAGAGCCTCAAAGACCAATTTTTAAACTTTGTAGTAGAATACACTTATTGGTGATGATGTTGGGAGACTGGTACTGTTACCCACTGCTGGTAAGCATTTAAACTGGCACATATATTATGGAAAATAATCTGGTATTAATTAAACTAATATGCACATACTCTAAGGCTGAAATTCCATTCCTTGACTTATATCCCAAGCAAGTTTTCACAAATTTGATAATGATCAAAGAACAAGATTTATATAATAGTGTTGTTTGTGGTAGAAGATATTTGGATGTAATCTAAATGTCCATTACTAGGAAAATGGATCCATTGGTAAATGTTTTAAAGGGGAAAAAAAGAGAGAAGTGTGTTGTGTGAAATGGTGCAAAATAGATGGTAATTTATAGCATAATATCATTGATGAAAATTAAAAACAGATACATCAAATAATACTATATATTTAAGGACACATTTTATATTTTAATGAGTACAATAGGATGAAATAAGGAGCTCTGAAGAAAAAGGTTAAAATTAAATGAAGAGAAATTTGTTGCAAGGTCATCAGGTAACAGTGTTCTATGATGTGAGGGATCTGGTTTTCCCTCTCTTTTGTGGATCTGAAATAAAAGCAGAACTATTATTACAATATTACAAGTATAAATATTATAAGTGCTTATTACGCCTAACAATGTATGGAATTTACTCAAAGGAAAACTGGAAATGAGTGGAGCTTAAAAAAGACTGCACAGAATGTAGAGGAACAAGAAAAATAAATGCAATAAAATAATAAAGGTTATAGAAAAGGACAGTCAATAAAATCAAACATAGATAGCTGATATCCTCAAATTAGAGAGAAAACCATTCGAAAGTGTGAAGAGGGAAGGGTTTAGTCTATAGATTTATATGTATCACTGTGTTTCAGGAAAATTTAATAGAGTCAAATCAAATCAAAATTTATTCTGGTAATATACTAAACCTCAGAAATAAATTCCATTCAAAAAAGAATAATAAAGCACCGAAAAAATATTTAAGACAAACAAAAGTAGTTCCAAATTTATACTTTGAAAACTATAAAACATTGTCAAAAGAAACCAAAGACGATTTTAATGGAAAAACATCTCATGTTCATGGATTAGAATCCTCCCAAAACTAATCTACAGATTCAATGCAATCTCTATCTGATTCCCAGTTGACTTATTTATAGAAATTGGTAAGCCGATTCTAAAATGTATATGAAAATGCAGGGGACCCAAAAAAGGGAAAACCTTTCTGTTTCAAAAAACACAATCAGTGAAGTGAAAAGACAACCCATAGGATGAGATAAAATGTTTGCAAACTCAGATATATGATAAAGAACTTGTATCTGGAGTATATAAAAACTTATTACAACTCTTTTATTAAAAGCCAACCCAGTTTTTAAAATGGGCAATGGATCTGTATAGACACTTCTCTGAATAAGGTATGCAAATGCCCAATAAGCAGGTGAAAAGTTGCTCAACATCATTAATAACTAATGATCTGGGAAACATATTATATGTATTATACCTTAAATGGGTGAGCTGGATAATATGTTAGTTGTATTTCAATAAGCTGTTTAATTTTTTTAGTAGGCAATGGACTCAAATTGATATTTTTAAAGATAATATACAAATGGCCAACAAGCACATTAAAAAATGCTAAGCATCATTCACATTCATGGAAGTGCAAATCAACACAATGAAAAACTGCTTTCACACCAAGTATAACAAAGATCAAAAAGGTTAAAATAAGGTATGGGAAGAACGTGGATTAATTAGTACTCTCGTATGTTGCTGATGGGAATGTAAAATGGTACAGCTGCTAGGGAAAACAATTTGACAGTTTCTCAATGAGTTAAATATAAAATTACCATATGACTCCACTATTCCACTCCTACATAAATAGCCATAACAATTGAAGACAAATATTCAAACAAAAACTTGCACATACATTTTCATAGCAGCATTATTCTATTTACAGTAGTCAAAACTTAGAAACAGCCCAAGCGTCTATTGCCTGATGAATGGACAAAATATGGTATATCTATACAATGGGATATTATTCATCCACAAATAACAAATGAAGTAGTGATATATGCAACAGTGTGGATGATCCTTGAAAACATTATGCTATGTAAAAGAAGCCAGACAAAAGGCTGCATATTATTTCATTTATATGTAATATCCACAATAGGCAAATACATAGAAACAAAAAACAAATTAGTTATTGCCAGGGTTTGGGAGGAGGGGAGAATGGCTATAACAACTTTATTGGCATGAATTTTCATTTGGGATAAAGAAAAATTCTGGAACTAGATAACAGTGATGGTTGTGAATGTACTAGATGCTACTGAATTGTACACTTTAAAATGTTTAAAATAGTGAATTTCATGATGTGCTTTTTATCATCATAAAAATAATAGATAAACCATTGTTGTGAACATAGTACTATGTAAAATTTAATCATCTTTATTTTATGAATTATAAAATAATTCTGTTTTCCAGATAAAATGCACAGCTGAACAAAATGATTTAGTTCATTGTTTCAAATGAATTTTCACCCAGATATATAACATAGGTAATGTTGAAGGATCTCTAGTGTTTGAATTTTCCCCTTCATTTGTCCAAATATGTTCATGTTCTTGAAAGGAAAGCAATTCTACCTATTTGACTTTAATTAAATCACTGTTTAGCCTATTTAACATGAAGATTTTAATTTAAATTTGTACCTTTCTCATATTTGTCAAGGTGGGATAGCACAGTGTTTTAACCATTCTAATAATAATTATTGAAATAAAAGCACAGGATGATTTTCCAGGGCCAGGCTGCAAAATATTCTTTGTCTGGTTTTGATTTATATTTAAGGTGAATGTAAGTTGTTGGTAGTATTTTCTAATAAGTATGTCAAGTATACCTCAAAGATTAAATTAAAACAGAAGGGTAATATTCGTGGTTTGTGAGGCAGAACCACTTAAAGTATTCCCATTAGGATAGTGATCTGTGAAAATGGGATCATGTCTGTGTTATGTGAATTATATTAAGTCATGACAACAGACTTCAAGGCATGTAAAAGTTCAGCTTAAGATAGTGACGTCACTAAGATAGTCTACTAGGAAGCTTCAGGCCCTCCTTATTGCTCATAGGAACCAAATTAGCAACAATATAATGATCAGAATGCCTTGGTGAGAAGTGTAGAGAACAGTTGAGAAGCTACAGCAGTCAGACCAATGTAAAATCAAGAAAGTGTTCCAGCAGTAGGAGTAGAAAAAATTGTGGCATTTTGCACACCCTTCCATGCCCTTCTTCCTACCTGACTTACTGTGGTGAAACTAGGAAGAAACCTCACACATTGGCCATCCTCCTTTGGGACAGAATCAAAAGAGAGGATCAAGAGTCAATGTTCTGGCTAGTCTGAAGGCTGCTTGAAGGACTGGAATCTGTCTTGCCTGACTCAGAACACTGACAGGAGTGGTGCCATTTTTTGGAAGCCCCTGAAAACAGACTCTTATCACTGTAGCCTATTAGAGCTTCAGTTCTGCAGGCAGATGCTAGGTGGAGCAAGAGATTATGAACTTCTGAAAATAAGCATTGATAAATTGTTTAGGTGAGTTGAGATAATTAAAATTACATGCACACACTCAGAGATGATACATTATCAGAAAAGGTTTGAGAGGACCTAGGCCTCTATCAGGGCTGATCAGTGATGGTCATCCCCTTTGTTCTAAGACAACCCATAAATATCAGGAGAGGTGGTCGTTTTTTTCAAATGCTGAAGTCTCAACAAAGCATTACAAAGCATAAAAATAAACAGGGAAACATAACTCAATCAAGGAAAACAAAATGAAACTCCAGAAACCAACTCTAAAAAAATGCAAATGTAAAAGCTGCCTTACAAAAATTTAAAATAACTATCTTAAAGATGCTCAATGAGCAGAAAGAGAACACAAATAGCCAGCCAAACAAAATGAGGCAAGTGATGCATGAACAAAATGAGAATGTCAACAAAGTGGTAGGAGCTATAAAAAAGAACCAAACAAATTCTGGAGCTGAAAGATACAATGAATGGAAAAATTCACTCAGTGGGTTTAACAGCAGACTTGATCAGCCCGAAGAAAGAATCAGTTAATTTGAAAAATAGGTCTTTTGAAATCATTGAGTCACAGAAGTAAAAAGAAAAAAATGAATCAGAGTGAAGAGAACTTGAGACTCATGGGACATTGTTAAGTGGACCAATATATGCCTTACTGGAGTCCCAGCAGGAGAAGAGAGAGAAAAGGGGGCAGAATTTATTTGAAGAAATAATGGCTGAAAACTTCTCAAATCTGAGGAAAGAAGTGGTCATACAAATTCAAGAAGCTCAAGGAACTCCAATTATATACATCCAAAGAGACGCACATTGAGACATAATCAAACTTTAAAAGACAAAGATGAAGAGACAGCATTGAAAGCAGCAAGAGAAAGGTGATGTATCACATAAAAGGAAGCTTCCTTATGATTCCCAGCAGATTTCTCAGCAAAAAACTTGCAGGGTGGAAAGGAGTGATATGATACATTCAAAGTACTGGAAAAAAAAAAAAAAACTATCAACCAAGAATATTGCATCTGGCAAAAACATCCTTCAAAAATGAAGGAGAAATTAAGACTTTCCAAGATAAACAAAAGCTGAGGGTGTTCATTAACACTAGAGATGCTCTGTAAGAAACATAAAGGAGTCCTTCAAGGCAAAAGCAAAGATGATAGAGAGCAATGTGAAACCACATGAAAATATAAAGTTCTCTCATAAAAATAAATTCAGGGACAAATATAGTAACCTACATTAATGTGAATTTGTTGCATGAATTCACTTTTAATTCTTGTATAGAATTTAAATGAGTAAAACATAAAAATATCCTGTGTTAATTGGTATATAGTATGTAAAGATGGAATTTGTGACATTAATACCATAAAGTGATAGGTGGAGCTATATAGGAAGCTTTATTTTTAAATAACTACAGGGGTAACCAAAAAGAAAATATCTATAGAGCTTACACAAAAGGGAATGAGAAGGCAATCAAATCACGTCACTACTGGAAAAACATTAAAAAAAACAGGAAGGCGTTGAGAGGAAAGGAAGGACAAAAAGGTAAGGTACAAGATGTACAAAAAACAATGAATAAAATGGAAATAGTAAGTCCTTTAATATCAGTAATTAGTTTAAATGTAGATTGATTAAACTTTCCAATCAAAAGACATTGTTCAAGTGAATGGATCAAAAAAACCAGGAAGTGTATGTTATCTTCAAGAAACTCACCTTAGAACTAATGATAGAGGCTGAAGTGAAAGGATGGAAAAAAATATTCCATACAAATGGTAACCCAAAGAGAGCAGGGGTGGCTATACTAATATCATACTTTTAAGTATAAAAGCTGTTGTTACAAGAGATAAAGAAGGACATTATGTAAAGATAAAAGGATCAATTCACCAAGAAGATGTATCAATTATAAATATTTATGCACCAAACATCAAAGCTCCTAAATACATAAAATAAACTTGACAGAATTGAAGGGAAAAATAGGCAGCAATAAATAATATTAGGAGACGTTGATACTCCATTTTCAATAATGGATATAAGAACCAGATAGAAGATTAGCAAGGAAATGAAGGACTTAAACAACAGTATAGTGAAAAGTGACAAATACCCTAGACTTATTGGTAAGGTGTTTGTGTGTCAAAGGAAAATAAATCTGAAAGAAATTCAACAGCCTTTTATCTCAGTGAAATTTCTAGGGATTCGGTGATGCGGAGCATATCGATATATCTAAGGTGAAGGATATGTGGTTGCATGTGACCCCACCTACAGTGAAGCAAGAGACACAACATTTAGTGTATCTGTATGGATTTTGGAGGAAATGTATTCCTCATTTGGGAATGTTACTGCAGCCTATTTTTAAATTGAGGTTTAATTGACATATAACATTATATTAGTGTCAGGTGTATAATTTAATGTTTCAGTATTTGTATACATTGTGAAATGGTCACAAGTCTAGTCAACATCCATCACCATACATAGTTACAGTTTTTTTTTCTTGTGATGAGGTCTTTTAAGATTTACTATCTTAGCAACTATAGCATTATTAACTGTAGTCACCATGCTGTACATCCCCATGACTTATTTACTTTATAACTGGAAGTTTGTACCTTTTGACTTCCTTAACACATTTTGTCCACCCTCCAGCCCATGCCTCTGGCAACCAGCATTCTGCTCTCTCTATCTATGAACTTATTTTTTGTTATTGTTATTTGTTTGTTTAGATTCCACATATAAGTGATATCATATGGTATTTGTCTTTCTCTGACTTATTTCACTTAGCATAATGCTCTCAAGCCTCATCCATGTGGTTGCAAATGGCAAGATTTCATTCTTTTTTTATGGCTGAGTAGTGTTCCATTAGGTATATATCACATCTTCTTTATCCATTCATCCATTGATGGACACTTAGGTTGTTTCCATATCTTGACTATTGTAAATAATGCTGCAGTACATATGGGGTGCATGTATCTTTTTGAATTACTGTTTTTGTTTTCTTCAGATAAATAAAAGTAGAATTGCTGGATCATATGGTAGTTCTAATTTTAATTTTTTGAGGAACTTTCATACTGTTTTCAGTAGCAGCTGCACCAATTTACATTCCTACCAACAGTGCACAAGGGTACCCTTTTTCCCACATTCTCACTGACACATTATTTCAGTTCCTTTTGATAACAGCCATTCTGACAGGTATGAGGTCAATCTCATTGTGGTTTTAACTTGTATTTCCCTGATGATTAATGATGTTGAGCATCTTTTTATGTACCTGTTGGCCATCTGTATGTCTTTTTTGGAAAAATGTCTATTCAGATCCTTTGCCCATTTTTTAATTGATTGTTTTAACTATTTCCCTTTTGAGAAACATTGCTTAGCCTGCTACTGGGCCTTAGTATTGACTGAATGTTTAACCATGGACTACCAAGTTGCCATGGAACCTGAGTTGCCCATTATGTTCTGGGTGTTATGTGACCCACCAAGACATACATTTCGTTGTGTACAGCAGCACTCCCTCATCCAGTGGAGGCGGTATATATGTGATTGGGTTTGAGCAGACCCTACAGTCACAAGTAAAGTACATGTAGAATGGGCCCAAATGTCCATGGTCACCATTCTTGCTACACTGCCTTCTCTCTCTAAGCCTGAACCTATAACCTATGGGGAGTTTCCTGTGGTCAGGTAACTGAGGAAGAGGAGACTCAGGCCTAGTTTACAGATGATTATGCACAGTATGCAGGCACCATCCAAAAGTGTAATGGTGTAGCATTACAACCCCTTTCTGAGTCACCCCTGAAGGACAATGGTGAAGGGATATCCTCCCAGTGGTCAGGATGTTGAGCAGTGCAGTTGGTTGTTCACTTCACTTGTATGTGGAAATGGCCAGATGTGTGATTATATACCTGTTCATGGGCTTGGCTAATGGTCCATTGACAGATGAATGGATGAACAAAATGTCTGTGTGTGTGTGTGAGAAAGATGAAATATTATGCAATCTTAAGGAAATTCTGTGATATGCTAAAGCATGGATGAACCTTGAGGACATTTTGCTTAGTGAAGTAAGCTAGTCACAAAAGATAAATACTGTGTGATTCCTCTTTAATGAGGTATCTGAAGAAGTCAAAGCAAAGAAATAGAAAGTAGAATGGTGGTCACCATGAGCTTGTAGGAGGGGAAAAAGAGGGGTTGTTGCTTAATGGGTTTAGAGTTTCATTTTGTTCTGGCGATCTTTGTTTCACAATGAAAATAAACTTAACACTACTGAACCATACACTGAAAAATGGTTAAGATGGTAAATTTTATGATTTTTACTACAATTAAAAATAATAAAAATTTTAAAACAAAATTTTAAAAGTTCAGCTTTAGAAGACTGAGAAGAAGCTAATTCCCATTAAGTTCTCACTGTGAGCCCTCCCCTCTATTACATGACTATAACAGTAAATATTAAATACAAAATAAGAAAAAAATGAGAGAAAATGGATTTTTAAAAATGATAGAAGCATAACCAAGGCTAAAGTGGTTTAGCATGACTGATCTTGTTCCAGGTTACAAAGCAGTAAAAAGTTACCTGAATTTGGCTTGTGCAGAGTAAGAGAGTTTAAAGTATCCTACACGAGGATGTGATCAGATCTGTGTTCACTTCTTAAAGTCAGAACCTGGGATGTAGTTTTCCCAGCTGAGAAAATTGGCTGCAAATATGTAAGCCTTCTAGCTCCCCGGGACAGTGTTATACATGGCCCTGTCTGTCCAGAAAGCTGACAGTCTTCAGTCAGGGCTTCATGTAGACTAGTCATTATATTGCTGCTCAGTCCCTCAGATAGGGCAAGAGTCTTGGACTGCTAGTAGATGAAGTATTTCTGAATTAAGATTTAAGGAGGCAAAGGGAGATACAGGACAGCTGTTTGACAGAGAAATTTGTACCCAAATTAATGTACAAATAAAATGCAATTATCTTCAAAGTATGAACAGGTTTTTATTTTAATGAGATTTAACAAGATGGTTTTGCATTTTTATGGGGAAAACCAGAAAAGGTCCTTAAACATTATGAATGAACAAGTCATTCTATATTTCAAGCCTTATTAATAAAGATAGGATAATTAAGACTGTGATATTATATAAGAGAAGACACAGTATTATAAGGGAGTGAAAGAAAGCCCAGAAACCATATATACATCTATAGGAATTTGTTTTAACACATAAGTGGTCACACTGAAGAGCAGTGGGTAAGTTTTGAACTACTAGATAAATGCTTCTGAAAAATGCCTGATGTCATTTTGGTGCTACCATTCCAGGTTAAAGCTGTGGAATATATATTTTTTGTATAATTCCTTTCCCTTTAGGTTATAGGTTGGGTTAGAAAGGAACTGTGTGCAATTTTGAAGTCAGAGGTAAAGCAGAGGGACAGCATGCATTAGCTTTTATGTGGTTGACTGATATGATTTAAATACATAGTAAGAAAATAAGAACAATGCTGCTGTAACTGTGATCAGAGAGAAAGATGGATGTTTGATTTCCCTAAAAATGATTTGTTCTTTCATAAGCAAACATTTCCCTTTTTATAAAATACACTTAGTTTTATATGAGGAAACTCCTTAAAATTATATTTCAATATCTGCTGTTTTCATATGCTCTGTTTAGGAGATTCACAAAGGAGGATTTTAGTATATAAGGCAATCTAGCATAAAATTTCTGGAGATATGGGTTTAGGAAAACAAAAAATGTTTTATAATAACTTTAAAGAAATTCCTACAGACTGGCAGTGGGGAGTAAAGAAAATTGAAAGTAGGTTCTGTGATACTGAAAATTAACTTGTCACAAATTAAGAGGTACAGTAGAAACTGCATGACTGTGTGTTGCTAATCTGTGCATTATTGGTGTCTGAGTTAATATGAGAAATTGCAGAGGAAGGAGTGAAAGAGATAGCAGATGTAGCTGAGATTCTATGTCCATAAAGTGAAGCAGTTATTTCTATTCCAGTAAGTCAAATACTTATACAAAAGGAGATTCAGGTTTTTTTTTTTTTTTTTTTTTTTAAGACAAACATATTAAACTAGATACTGAGGAGCTGACATGAATTGATACTGTTATTCTGGAGCTTCAGAAGATACAGTGAACACAACTAGGAATGTCCTCTAGCAGATTTTAAAAGCTTTATTCTACTTGTAAAAATTAAGCTGGCTGGAAACTAGACAAGTTTGTTGAGGTAGTGTTTCATACTACTAGGAGATTGGAAGAGATTTATTAAAGCAAAAGCACCGGTGGGTCATGCCCTGTGAACTGTACTGTCTGCCAGGAAGAAGAGGACTCTCTCCTAGAGCTGTGGGCTCCAGGATCTCAGTGAAAGATTTTTACCCAAGTTTAGGGCTGAGTCGTAATAAAAAGGAGGATCTGTGGTAGAAAATACAGAATCTATTACATGCACATAAAATTGAAATGTGAGAGAAAGAGCTGGGAGCCACAGAAGACAGCTTAAGGTCAAGATGTGTGCGTCGAAGATCAAGAATTAAGGAAAATGAAGCCAGGGTCTGAAATCAGATTAGTCAGAAAAGAGAACATGTAAATCTTTTATGGTAAGAAAGGGATCTATAAGAGAATTTGGATGCAATAGCCAAGATTACTGCTACAAGCCTGCCTAGTCTAATAAAAGCTTATTTTTTCACAGCAAAAAGGCAATGAAAATAAAATGGATCCTGACACTTTCTCTTTCTGGAAGACAGAACTAAGTTTTGGAAGCCAGAATTTATTTAGAAGGAAATTAATAACTATTACGTTGTTAACAGCCAAATGTCCAACATGTTTCTTATGAATATTGGTTGAAATAGAATTTTCTTTATTGTCTTGTTAACTTCAATGACCTGAATTAAATTACTGTCAATAGTCAATTGTTCAAAAGAGTCTGGAGTTTGGTTATCTCTGAAATACTAAGTAAGTACTATTCCCACTTGATATTGACTAGTTAATTACAAGTATATTTTAATGAACTATCTTATTTCCTCTAACACAAGATGCCATTAGCTGAAATGTATTCCATTATTTTATGAGACCCTAATTAATAGAAAACATTACAGATGCAGTTACGGAAAAAAAAATCTGACCACGTTGCATTTTGTTTTATGCCTATGGGAAGAATGCATTCAAGTTTATTTAGACCCAGATGTTTATTATGTACCATTCTTTTGTATACATAAGGAAGTAAAATATAAATGAAATAAATGGATTAAGGTATGTCCAAACTTTCTTTTCACTCAGAGCCATCGGTGTTCATCTTTTTCCATAAAATGTCATATTATGGAGCATCAAGAGAATTGGCTTGCCACACTTAAGATAGCACACCACTGTTGTCTCTGGGATTTTCTCCAGAGTTGCTGACACTTATCTTAAAAGTGTCTTTCTTACGTACACACAGTGAAGACAAATTCCACCTGCTGCCTCTAAGGTGAGCCGGTTGTCCAATATATTTGACTGGTAAATTGGGGAATAATGAACTAGAAATTCCTGGCTCAGTAACTTTCTCTTTCTCTTAGTTATGTGATGGCAGGCAACACAGATATCTCTCCACTTCTCATTTGAAAGTTTTATAGGGCAGAAGTGGGAATCCCACAGTGGAGTTAGTGTTTTATTAAGCCCACTTACCCACAGATTTGTGTCTTCTTCGTAAATTGATCTTCATATGCCTGTTTATTTCCTAATAGGTTTAAAATCTGATCAGAGAGAATATTTTCCTTTACTGTAGATGAGAGTAAATAATATGTATGTACTACTTGAAGTGTTTTACAAGGCCATTGCCATCAGAGTATGTGGCTGCAGTTTTAAAAAGGAGGGGAATGGGCTACAGAGAGCGAAGAGATTATTAGATGGAAGATAAAAAACTCTGAATCAGATGGTTTTTAAAATCTCTCGTAACAATAATGTTATTTGAATGGAAATCATTCCATGAGGCAAAACTTACAAGTCATAGTCTCGTATCCAGTTCTTTAAGTGTAATATCTTTAATTGCCATTTAATGTTAGACATTTGGGAATAAAATGTAAAGTGACATAGACTTGGGAACAGTCCCCTTTCTAGTAGAAAACAAACACAGTTAAGCAATAGACATAAAATGTGGTGAATTCTATCATCATAGTAATAGGTTGTTATGAGACAATATACTACTATAGCAATATTGCTCTGTCTCCAAATGCACGTGTGTAAGAAATGTCACTATTTTCTATAATTAAAGTTTTCCTACAAGCCCTCAGTGCTTCCAGGCCCTTAGGAAATGTTGTCTCATTAATTCTACGGGTATTCTGCTCTGGGTTTATACTCTGGTGGAGTCATTCCCCCAAAGAGCATGTCTTGAGTATCTGTAATGAGCACTATTACAGTTCTTGAATGTTCTGAAGCCCAGAGATATTGCCGGGCATAAGCCACCTCCAGTGCTGGTCTTACTCGGGCGGTGGCAGAGAACAACGTCTCAGTGCTAAGGACTAGGGATCCAACACTCCTTTCGTGCTTCTCCCTTCCTGGTGTAATTTTTTACATAATTATTGGTAGGGCTTACTCTCCTCCTTCTATACTTTCTCATATAGACCTTTTTACTGAAAACCCATCCTTCCTCAATGATTTTAAGATTTTGAAGACAAAAGCATGGAAGTCCTGCTGACTTGTACTACTTATTTTTTCCCCTGGCAGACAGCTCCCCTGAGGCAGAAGGGCATGAGACCTGCTATTCCAAGAATTATGGAGAAAGAGAAAAAAGAAAATGTGGTTAGACAGGAAGAAAAAAAGCTTCCCAAATTATATCTAAAAATATTATCTAGCGACACCAGTCAAGAGATGGTCAGGAAAGATTATATTTAATCTGATAACTGAAGTAGAAAGGCCAAGATTGTTTGAAACAGAGGAAGAATGCTTGTTTGAGAATCCACAGGGTAGAGAAGACATTTTATGCTTGCTGCTGAGAGGTTCTCAATATATCTGTAGCTTAGAATATGGGAGGAGGTGAGAGGGATGGAGAAAAAATAAGACAGGCAAGATAAACAGGCTCTAGGACTTTTATACAACCATATTAAGCAATTTTAATTTTATTTTAAGGGCAGAGGGACGTTTTGAAAATGTTTAAAGCAAAGACAAGGTTGATTTGCATTTTAGAAATCTCACTCTGGTTTCAAGCCAGAGGGAAAATCCTCACACCTCTCACTACTAAATGCTTCTTTTTTCCCTGAGCTTTTATTGGACTAGTAATCTTTCCACCTGCTATTTATTTCATAAGCTATATTGTAATTCTGCCATAAAAATTAAATATCTTTGCATGATATTTGAGGGATAATTAAACCAGTTTTTTCTAACCTCATTAATTCCTAGTTCATACTTGTTCCAGAGTTTCCATATCAAAGTCCATGCCTGATAAATTCTAATCACAGTTTATTCCATACTGTAGAAAAAATACTCTATCCATTATTAATTCATCATGAGAATTTCAAGCATGAAAACAAATATTTTTAATAAAATTAATTATAGAATCCTTGAGTTTAAAGAAAACAACTTTACAAATGTGTCCTTTTGTCTTATTTAAAGATTGCCACAATACTTCTAAAGAGGGAAATTTAAAAATCTTTTTCCCATTAAAAATTTTTTTCCCATTTTAATTGCAATAGCCCTCGCTGTCAACAAACATATCTGTGCTTTTGCTATCAAACTTAATTCAAATCTACCTGCTTTTGTTCTCCCCCTTTGAGTATAATTTATCAGTAACCACTCAGCAACTACTCCTTAGCATTAATATGTAAATGAAGGCTGGTTATATAACATTCCCTTTGAAAGAGCATTTTTGGCATCTGTATATTTCTTCTTGATCTTAACTTTTTTAGGGCTGAAGAGAATGTTCCAGATTTTTTGAGAGCCTACAAAGCCTAAAGGCCTTATATTATTAGCTCCCTCCCCTGAAACCCATAACTCTGCAGTGTCTCATGTCCTCACTCAGCGCTTCCCTACTTTCCACTCTCCTGGAACCTCCCAGATCTTCCTAGAAAATGCCCCCCACACTCCTGGCTCAGGGCCTTTAAACCAGCAGTTCCTCTGGCTGTAGGCAGTGCTTGCCTTCAAATGTCCACACAGCTTGGTCCCTGACTTTCCTTGTCTTTGTTCAAAAGTCCCTTTCTCAGTGAGGCTTTTTCTAACCACTCTAAATAAAATTACAAAAACAATCTCTGGCGCACTACTGTAATCCTTATATCCTTTTCATACTTTTCTAAGTATTTATCACTTTTAAATATACTTTATCAAATCCTTTTTAATTTTTATTTTTACTCTCCCCCTTTAAAATGTAGACCTTTACGAAATTAAAAAAAAAAAATTACTGCTCTGTTTACTGCTGTATCTTCGGGGCTTAGAGAATTGCTTGGAAATTGTGTGGTTAAGAAATATTTGTCTGATGAATTGATTAAATACTAAATGCTTCAAGAATCCTATTTCTCTGTACTTAATATGTATCAAGGCAAATTTTCATGTTCATCTTGAATATATATACAAACACAGAATTTTATTTGTAATCACATATAATTTATGTACAATTATATTATCATATATGTGATTTACTCTAGTAATTGAAGAGTAAGAGATCATATATATGGTCCAGAGAAGTGCCGAATTAATGCTATCAAGGTTTTATCTTATAAATGCATGGAAAAAATTGAAAGGCCTTTATCAGTCATAATTTAGTCCTCAGAGCACACACACATGTGCATTTGTGTTTTATCTTGAGTATCAACAATCTATTAATGCTAAACTATTAAAATAAAAGATCAAATAATTCTTAAAGTAGTGAACAGTAAGACAAGTATTTGTATTATTAAACCCTGTGCATGTACGCGCCACACACACACACACAAAACAAGGATTTAGCAGCATCCCATGAATTTTAACATGTTGTATTTTCATTTTCCTTCAGTTTAAATATGTCTTGAAATGTCCCTTGAAATTGCTCTTTGTACTAAGGGTTATTTGGAAGTATGTTGGTAATTTTTGGATATTTAGATACATTTCCAGATATGTATTTATTATTAATTTCTCGCTTAATTCTGTTATGTGTCGAAACACACTTTGCTTGATTTATTTTAAATTTCAGGTTTTTTTGTTTAATGGCCTAGAATATGATGTTTCTTAGTGAATGTTCTGTGTCTTATGTTCACTTTAAAAGAAAGTATATTTTGCTGCTTGGGGAAGAAATATTTTGTAACAGCCTATTGGGACTACTTACTTGGTGATGGTATTCAGTTTTCTCTATTGTTTCTGATTTTCTGCCTATTCTGTTGATTACTGAAAGGATGCTGTTAACATTTCCACATGTGATTGTGGATTTGACTATTTCTCCTCTCATTTCTAACAGCTTTTTACTTCATGAATTTTGATAACTCAGTTTTCAGATGCATACATATTTAGGATTTACATGTTCTCTTAGAGATGTATTTTCCTTTATCATTATGTAATATCCCTCTTTATCCCTGATAATATCGCTTGTTATGAATTCCAATTTTTGATATTAATATTGCTATTACAGTTTTTTTAATTTGTGTTTGCATGGTATATCTTTTCCATCTTTTATCTTTAATTTCAAATTTAAAGTAAGTTTTTTTTAGATGGGTTTTCTTTAATCAGATCTGATCATCTCAGTATTTTACATGAAGTGTTGGACTCATTTACTTTTTTACACTTCGTTTTATTGTGTTAAGAACAGTTAACATAAGGTCAGACCTCTTAACACCATTTTAAGTGCACAGTACATTATTGTTGACTCTGGGTACAGTGTTGCACAGCAGATCTCTAGAGCTTATTTGTCTTGATTAACTGAAACTTTATGCCTGATGACTAGTTACTCATCATTTCCTCCTCTCCTCAGCCCCTGGCAACTACCATTCCACTGTTTGATTTTATGAATTGGACTTTTTTAGATAACTCATGTAATTGGAATTAGGGTCTCAAAGAAATATTTGTACTCCCATGTTCATTGCAGCATATTCAGAATAACCAAGATTTGCAAACAACCTAAATGCCCATCAGTAGATAAAAGGATAAGGAAAATGTGACATATATACACAATGCAATACCACTCAGCTTTAATGAAGAAAGAGATTTCTGCAATATGTGACAACATGGATGGACCTTGAGAACAGTATGCTAAGTGAAATAAGCCAGTCACAGAAAGGAATGAGCATTTACAGTATGCATCTTCATATAATCAGAATCTACCCTTAATTAATATTTTACTGCTTCATATTTAGTGAAAAAGTCTACGGTAGTATATTACTAATCCTTTTTCCCATCCCTTTGATGTTTTTGTCATGGCCCTTACTTTTACCTATCCTGTAAACATACAAACAGTTATATTTAATAATATTTAAAAGGAAGACAAGTAATTTTCTGTCCGTCATTTATTCCATTCCAGAGCTCTTCATTTTTTGTAGCTTCACATATCAGTCTGACATCACATTATTTTTGCTTGAAGAACATTTTTAACAGTTTTGTGGAGAAGATCTGTTAACAGTGAATTCTCTTGAGTTTTTGTTTCTCTGAGGAAGGCTTATTGCTGTTTCATCTTGAAAAGATACTTTCTCTGAGTATATATTTATAGGTAGGAATATTAAATTGTTTTCTTTAAGCATTTAGAAATGTCCTTTTATTATCTCTGGCTTGCATAATTTTTGACATTTTTATCTTTCTTACTCTGTATTTATTTTTCTCTGCCTACCTTTAAGTTTTTCTCATTGTCTTTGTATTTCAACATTTGAATAGGATATGCTTAACATATTTGTTTGTTTGTTCCTGCTTTGTTTCTCCGAGCTTCTTGAATATGTGCTATATTGTCTGTCGTTAATCTTGGAAAATTCTCTGTGATTTAAAAAATAAATATTTCTTCTCTTTTAGTCTTTTTTCTCTTTCTGGGATCCCAGTTACACTTAAGTTAGAACATTTAATACCATTCTACAGCTCTTGAATTTTCTTGATTGTAGCTGTTTTATTTCTCTTTGTGTTTCAACTTGTATAGTTTCTGTTTACCTCTCTTTAGTTCACTGATTCTTTCCTTGGCTGCATCAAATTTTTGATGAGCTTATCAAAGACATTCTTCATCTCAGTTGCTGTGGTTTTATTTCTACCATTTCTGTTCTCTTCTTTCTTACAGTTTCCATCCCTCTGCAGAAATCACCCATTTGATCTCACATGTTCATCTTTTTAATTTGAGTCTTTTTTAAACTGCAAATTGCTTATTAAAACACAAAGCAATGGACAGTAAAGAACACTCTGATGATTTTTACTTTCTGATGGTAGTAGGGTGAGGTATGGAAGGAATAGGGACAGATGGAGGTAGCACATGAGACAGCTCTGTCCACCCCTACTGCTTTCCTGAGCCAGCTGGGTTCAAAGGCTCTCAAGTGCATCTTACCGTGCCACTGTAAGTTGTGCACTGTGGCTACAAAGAGGTGGTTTGGCCTCTGCAGGGAAAGGATGGAAACTTAGAGTAGGAGCTATTAAGGCTACCAAGAACTTGACAGTATACTTCAATACTTGGTACAAAATAGAGCAGCCAGGCCTGATCTGAAGGGATGGGGTTGATTTCCTGACAAGCCAGGTTAGGCTAATAATGATTGAAGAGGCTGCCCTGGGCTCAGAATGGGCAGCTGGTGCTAGGTTGGGAGAACTTGGTGGAAGGAAAATCCAAGGAGGGAGCTAATCCAGGGTCATATTTCTTTTCATTCCATGAATCATGACATACCAGGGAAGAGAGGGGTCAAGAATGTCTCACTCCTGGTTTTGCCATATCATCTCTGCCTGCCAATTCTCCCCTCCCACATGGCATACTTATTAACATAATTTATCATAGTGATTTAAAATTCCTTGTCAGACAGTTCTAACATCTGTGTCATGTCTGAGTCTGGCTCAGATTATTGCTTCGTCTATTCTTAGTGCATTTATTCTTGCCTTCACATATATATTATATTGTATTTTAATGCTGACATCATATGTAGGAAAGAAGAGACTGAGGTAAATAACATGTGTGCTTGGAAGTGGGCACACCTGTCCCCTAGGCCTTTAATGCAAAGGTGTGAGTCAGTATAGTTGAGTTGTGCTGCTTTTGTAGTGTTGTTGCTTTAGTTATCATCATTGTACTACAGGCTTCAAATTCCTACAGAAGTACTTTGTATTTGGGGCGAGGAGTGAGGTTGGTTTTCTAGAGCAGTGTCTCTCCATTGCTGAGTTTTAGGTCTTCCCCTTGTGGTGTGCCTCAGAATCTCTGCATGCTCTTTTTCTTCTCTTTTTCCTCTCCTGACAGTATTCTGCTTACTTGTTACTTGAAGCTTCTGTACTTAATGGTGTGGGTGTGGTCTTAGAGGTGCATTCTCTGATGTTCTAATTAAGTCTCAATATTAAGCTGGAATCATGTCCCTGGGTCTGAGATTATAGCTACTTTAGTCCTGCTGCCCCTTGTCTGACTGTAGTTGTGGGCCCAATGCATAATCCAGCTACTTTCTAAGAAATAGTTTTTGTTTGTTTTTTAATCCTGATATATTCCATCAGTTGTAATGACTTCACCAGTGCCCTAGGGACTGCAGTTCTTAGTTACCTTTCATTCCCTGAGAGTAAGGGTTTTGTTCAGTAGTGATTAGGAAAGAGGATCTGAGTGGAGTTTCTTGCCTTTCCTGCACAGCCGCTTTCTCCTGGCCCAGGTCTGGATCCATCACATGAATGCCTCTTGGGATTTTTTTCCAGTCTTTTCTATGAGCATGCTCAGCTTTCATCAATTTACAACTCTTCTAACTAAACTCTTAGCTTTGCATCTTCCCCAAATGACTGAGTCCCTACCTTTCTCCTTTCAATGCATACATCGTCTCTCAAAGATCTCGTACTAGTTGGTCGTTCTGTGACCTTTTTACATCAGTGGGTTCAAAAATGTTGTAATTTTTAAGTTAGCCCATCTAACTACTACTACTACTGCTACTACTACTACTGTCCTTTTTTTGTGAGATTTAGAGAGATGCTCTTTCTGGGACTCTACAGTCTGGGGTTGGAAACTGCAATAGATAGAAATTTAAAGATAGAAATTTAGAGGCATAAATATCCTTAGAGTGACTTTCAGAGTAAAATGAAAGTTTAAGCTCATGCTTTCATATCATTCTTATTTCCCAATCATATTAAATCAATAGAACAGTAATTAATAAGCATGATTTCGTAGTTAAAGGAGCATCTCAATGTATGAGAAATTTTAATCAACTTCTAGAATTTGAAAAATGGTTGGTAGACTATTTATTGATGAAGCAAAACAGAGAGAGTCACAGCCTATGTACATGTGGAGGAGGATGCAGAGAAGAACAAAGAAGCTGAGCTGCTTTGGGAACCAGAGGGACCCTGGACTTGGAGGCAGCAGGTAGATCAGAGGGAAGGAGTGAGAGGTGGAAGCAGAAATCAGAAGTTCTAACTGAAGACTTTAATGTCATTTACATAATGGTATATTATGCATTCACACTTCCCACCCCTGCCTTTATTTAGAGATTGCAGGGCAGCTCGGAATTTGCCTACCACAAGGAAAAAAAACAGTAGGGTTCTTTTCTGATGGTATTATATAATCTCTCCAGGGGAAGAATGAGCAGTTAGTATAGATGAAGCTGACTTAAGAATAGGATTCCTTATTCTGACACTTGGGTAACCCCTAATACATGGGTTAGTTCCTCTCATGCTCACTGTAAAGAAAAATCTTCATGTAACCAAGCTTTTCTTATTATTACAAGAAAAAAATAATGTTAAAGGACTCTTTGTTTACTACTTATTAGGTGCCAGTACTTATCTAAAGTAAGAGCCATGGAAAGACAAAGCATTTATCAGCTATTTGAAAAATCCAGAAATTAAAGGCAAAATACCAGTATTATAAAAGCAAAAATACTGAATTAAAATTAAAAGTAGATATGTGATGAGTAAGAAGACAAATAGTTTTTTTAATTAGAAAACTTGAAATATTAGAAAGAATTCATAATAATCTTATATTCATAGTGAAAATAATTATATAAAGGTGGAATAATGTAAGAAGAGATGGCTTTGGCAATATTAAAACATGATTTCCTAGATTAAAATATAAATAACATGTTGGAAAACAGATTTGGTAAAATATTTTAAAATATTTAAAAATAATAAAATAACTTAAAATCTGTGTAAAAAGTAAGAGATAGAGACTCAATCCAGGAGTTTCAAAATGAAAATAAATCAAGACATACATAATCAGTATTTTAATATTTTCAAGTTGCTTGTCTCCTACACTGTGGCTCCCATTAAAATGTATATATCTTTTCATTAAAGGTGCTGCCACATTACACAAACACACAGATGCACACATATATGTATAAATATACACATATATTATACGTGCAAACACATACATTATGTGTAAAAGCGTTAAAGTAACCACCAGCATTGCAGAGGATAAACCAGTGTACTCAATGGCCTCTGGAGAGTTCTGTGTATGCAGAAGTATGGGCATAACTCTTTATCTTATTATTAATATCTTGTACTAATTTTTATCATTTTAATATCTTGCTTTGACCAACATATTAAAAATAAAACATGTTTATTTACATTCTGACTCCAGCACCATATCTCTTTACCACTCAGTAACATTTTGTGAATCACAATATGATAAACGATGTTTCACTATCACCTTGAACAGATTTTACAATCTTCTGATTACACTTGGTTACAGTAAGTATCTCAGTTGGTATCATCTAGGATCTGGTTCAGAATTTCAATCTCAGATTTTTACTTTTCACTGGTCAGGCTTCAGTTAAGGGGATTTAAAATGAAGAGAGAGGTGTTATTTTAATGACTCCTTCTCCTGACTCACCTTGGAGTAGAAGGAGATTGGTTCTGTTTTATAGGCTCTACGTGGCCTGACATGTTGGGTCAAGGAGGGTAAGGAGGAAACACGGCAGTACTTCCAAACATCTCTTAATATGGAAAAAGAAAAACTCACTCACCAAAGATGGGTAGGAAAAACCTGCTAGGTCCAAGACACACACACATACACACAGACATATTTCTTCTAAACCTGTCATTTCCCCTATGGAAGTATTGCTTATAGTCTCGGGCAGACAGTGTGGGTTGATACAACCCTTAATTATCCCTAAAGGAAATGTCTGGGTTGTAGGTGTTTATGATTCACTTTATAGGGTGACGGTATTAAAGTGTCTGCATCTCCCCTTGGAATCCCAGTAACCAACAGGACAGCCCCACTGACCATAGTGCTCATGTGACCTGCCCATTTTGAAACTGGCTCCCTACTTCCAGGATATGTCTCAGTCATTAACTGTTGTACAATTGTTAAAAAGTTATTTCATTTCTTAGTGTCTCTTTGTTCTCATCTCTGATAGAATAATATGAATGTATCTATTTATTTTGTTTTACAAGAACTAAATGAGATCAAAGAGAGTGTGTAGCACAAAGCCTGGCACAGAGTACTTAATTAATATTACTGTTAGTATAACCTCAGCCTTCACATGTTTGGGTAGAGGTGAGTTCTTTCCTCACAGTACCAAAATATTAGTTTTCTGAAAAATCACTTCATTAAAAAAATCAAGAAAATTTAGTTGAAATTCTACTTATCTAGCAATGTGACCTAAAGAAAGTCATTTACCAATTACGTTTCAATCATCTCATCCAAAACTGAGAAGTGGGAGATAGGCTATAATATCTTAACGTATTTTCTAATTTATAAGTTGTTTTATTGTATTTCAGTATATTTTTTCTTTTTCTGTAACACTTCTTCCTTTACATTAAGGAATGCTGTTAATTTCTCCTCTAAATGAGTCTAGTAGTAGGAGACTTCCACCAGCAAGCTGCCTGAGTTAGTAGTTCACTTCATAACCTGACATTAGTGACAAATTGTTTCCAAAGAACTGATAGTCATTTAACCCAGAAAGGTAAGGCCAAGGTAAGAGACCTGACAGCCAAAAAGGAAAATCACCTTAACTGGCAGTTTCAATAAAAGTATATGCCTCACAGGGAACAAATTAATTGAACCTAACCTTCCTTCCTTTCTCTCAGTCTCTATTAACAGTGAGTATTCCAGGAGTGAGAATGGTAAAATGTTCTCTAATTCTGCATGTTAGAGAGGAAAGTGTGTTTGGAGAAAGGGATGATTTTTTTACTCCCTTATCAGAATGGTGTTAAACCCACTTGACTCCAGGACACCACAAGCTTTTTATTTTCCATGAACATTATCTTAACATAGTATAAGAATAAAGTGCCCACATTGATTCCAGGACTTCATTGGTTTATAAATTTTGGACTAAATATGTAAAATCACTCTCTTCATCTAACCAGCAAGACAGTGTCCTATCTAGACTCTCCTGTCCACATTGGATAGGAGCCTTCGACATGTCTTTGTAGGACCAAAGGAATGTTTAGTAAACATTTGAATACAGAGGTGTGGAGTGCAGAAAACATGTCTAGACTGCAGATGTGTGTTTGGTGGTTAGCATATGGGTGGCATTATTAAAGTAGGACTCGATGAGGCTAGCTAAAATAAACACTTGTAGAAAGAGATAAGGATGAGGGCCTAGACTGTGGCCTTATGGACATGATACTTGAAGATTTTTAGTAAATAAAAGGAAGAATTCCAGAAGAATATGGTGTCATGGAAATGATGAAACAGTGTTTTGGTAACAAAAACGTGGTTCTCTGATAATGAGTTTTGACTTTGATGCAGTCAAGAAAGATGTAAACGTCTTCATTGAATTTCTACCTTGGTGATGCCAGAGCTGGAATAGTTTCACTTAAGTGAGTGAAAACCTGATTCAACTTATTAATTTTTAAGTTATTTCAAACAGTGTTAATTTAGGAGTACATATGCAGTGAACTATCTTCAACATTATTGAGGTAAAGTTGAAAAAATTTTAAAAAGAGAGACAGGAATTCCTGCCATATTTAACATGCAATCTAGTGGTAAAAGACAGTTAATAAGTTAAATGAGTAAGTAAAAATAGTGTCAGATGAATAGAAGTGCTATGAAAAAAAAAAGCAAAAAAAAAAAAGAATACAAGGTTTTGTGGGGACATTGTAATTTTATTTCTTTTTATTTTTTATTTTTCTTACATAAGCCTTCCATAGCCTTTATGGTGGAGGCAACTCTGAACCACCTTCAACACTCAGGGCACTTGTCCACTTCAGAGAACTTGGGCCAGTGGATAGAGCCCTACCTGACACAGAACACAGTGGGTTACCTCGTAGAGTTGGCGGTGGCAGAGTCGTAATGCCTACAGCTGCAGCTGCTGCTACCAGCCCTTGGATGTCTGTGAGATTCGCAGTGGGCAGTGGGAGGACCGGTCCTTGCTGCCCTCCTAGCCATCCGGCCATGCTGAAGGGGATGAGGACAGGCTGTTGGAGGGCCGGCGTGCCTCCCGGCATCACACCGGCGACAGCAGAGGCTAACTGCTGTGCCGTCAGAAGTGGCTGCAAGGATTGGCTGCAGAAGTCTTTTAATAAGTCTGATGGTAGTGAAAGGCAATGCAAGAATTGCCACATATAATCACATATGCCACACATAGTCACATATAAAGCGTGACTTACTCTCTATTCCCTAGAAAACACAGATTTGTAATGTCTGGCTTTGGTGCCGAAACCTGGCGTCTTCCACTTGTGCTGGAGCATTCCAAAGACGTTGTACAGCATCCCTATCCTCCCTGGGTACCTAGAGTACCATCAGATGTCCTGTTATATGTCACTAGTTGTACAGCAGTTTGAACCTCAACCCCCTTACTTACCATCCTACTCCCTCAGGCTAAAATTTCCAGATCCCCCTTTGCCTGCCACCATTTATTAACTAGCTCCTGAAATTTCTTGGTTTGTAGGCTGTTTTCTTTTTCTGAGCAGGGCTTGTACTTCCTCACTCGATCTGGCTGAGATCTGACCCTTTTAAATCTGGGGGCTAACGTACAGTGGCAGTAAGAATGGAGGAGAACAGCATCATGTTGTGAGGCACTTGCTATAGACCAGATCATAGCATGAGGCCATTCTTAGCAAAAAGGAAAAGGGCTACTTCTCCTGTCCAGCAGGATTCAGGAAAGTATGGATGTTTGATATATTTTATTCCCATTCACACAAATGTCCCCATAAGTGTCAGGGTCCCACTTTTCCTCATAAGGGTCAAGATATGTCAAGGCTGCATGTTTAGTGTTGGCTGCAGCATTTACAACCTTATAACCTTTCATTGGACCTGATTTTCAACACGCTCTTCCTTGTAGCTGAAATATTTAAGAATTGCTTCTAATATGGCCTGAGAATTCCTGAGGTTTTTCGTAGCATGCTTAAGGTTAGGGACTGTTAGTCCTGAGCCTGTGTGTGTGTGTGCGTGTGTGTGTATGTGTATGTACGTGTGCAAAGTCTCCATATCTGGCAAAAGCAGACATCTTACCTAAGGTTTCTTATAATTATCATTGCCTCTATACTAATCAAGTGCAGCAGCTACCTTCCTACTCTTTACCTTGTATCTGAGCTTCTTCCTAATTAAACATTTCTGAAAGCCTTAGTAAATATGATGCCAGTGCCTGACAGGGATCATTACTCACTCTAATTATCCAAAAAAAAATGTGTCTGTATTACTTAAGATCAGTGAGAATGCAAGCCGGAAATCTCATTCTGCGGGTTTATTTATAGGACCAATGTTGTAACCAATTGTCTTAGTCCAGATTTTCTTGAAAATCGAGCCAGAGGTATAGCTTATATGGTAAATCTTTTGTGGGTTTTTTTTGGAGGGGAGAGGCATGGTGGGAGGATTGCTGCATTACTAGGGCAACAAGACTGAGGGAACAAGTATGAGGCCTGCTCTGGGGAAGGAGAGAAATAACTATGAGTTTGTGAATAACCATGCTGACCACAAATTCACAAGGGAATGTAGGCAACAATGCGTCTCTGGAAAGGACATATGGAATTACTGTGTCTGGAACTATTAGGGTGAGAGAAAAGGAGGGTCAGACTATCTAGCCATTCTTTCAGGTCACCTGTCTTTCATTGTTCAAAGTTTACCCTGTACAGTTTAATACCCCTACACATTTACGCACTGTTTTAACTGGCCCTGCCTGACTGCTACTGGGGAAACCAGAGCCTGCATGGTTGTAATTGAACTGAACGTGGGTGCTAGGGCTCCTGTAGCTGTTGTGTTAATAGTTGTGATATTGACCATGACAGGGCTCAGCCCTTATCCTGAGGAGAGGCTGAAACAACCATTTGGCTGGGGGGTGTGGGGGGACAGTGGGCAGGGAGATGATGGAGTTGAGCAGATAAGAGAGAGGAGTATAATCTGCATATTCAGTCTATTAATCTTCTGTTACAACTTTATTTTAAAATATTTTTACTTGATGCTCTTTGTGGGAATATACCAATGTCATGTACAGTGTTCAAAATATAAAATATTTTTAAAAGGTGTTTTGTATATGTTTGATTTGTATTAGCATAGCCAACTTGAGATGTTTTTGCACTTTATATTCTTCACGTAACAGAATTCTCCCAGAGCTGATCAGGTATCTGTACTAATGTGGTCACATCACAGGGTAACTGACACTCCTGGGACCATGCCTCCAACTGTGTAATTCAGGAATTGTTGCCCTGCCCAAAAGTCTCATTTAGTTGTTGGGAGTATCTATCTAATAGGACCTCACAGTCTTCCTTCACCTTTGTGAATGAAGGATCCACCCTTGTGGATCTGATGCACAAATTTCCAGTCGCAACTCCTCGTTCCCCTGAAGTTGTTAAGCAAACTCTGACTCTAAAGCTGTGGCAGTCAGTGGGAAAGATATGTCTGTGCCAAGGTTACAAGCTGTGGATTATCTAGGCCAAGTTGCATTGGAGCCCTCATTTTAGTAAAAATATACTGAATTTTAAGCAGAAGTGGAGAAAATATTTCACCATCTATCTTTACTTTGTCATTTTAGAAGATACTTTATTCCTCCTCTGTCTTTGTGATTGCATCATAGGAGTTCTTACACTTAGGCCAGCAGACTTCTGGCTCTGATCTGAGTCAAGAAATCAAATCCTGAGAACATTCCTAAGGTATGCATCATGTTGTGTTCCTCTCAGGAGACATTTTCAAGCTCCTCCTCCTTTTTAAAGCCAGAACAGCTGTATGGACTGAATGTATTCCCCTCAAATTCATATGTTGAAGCCCTAACCCCCAGTGTAATGGTATTTGAAGGTGGGGCCTTTGAGAGGTGATTAGGGTTAGATGAGATCCTGAGGGCTGAACCTTCATGATGGGATCAGTAAGCTTTGTAAGAAGAGGAAGAAGGGGTGTGTCAGTGGAGAGAACCTTGTCTGCCCTGTGAGGGCACAGGGAGAAGGCTGCCATTTACAAGCCAGAGAGTCCTCCCCAGAACCCAACTCTATCTCAGACTTCCAGCATCCAGAACTGTGAAAAAATAAACTTCTGTTGTTTAAGCCACCACGTCTGTGGTATTTTGTTATGGCAGCCCAAGCTGACTGATACAGTAGCATTCAAATCGCTCTTGAAAATTTACCACTTCCAGGATGGAACTGCATTCCATCCTTCTTCCAGATGTGCTTGATTCCTATGTAGGCACAGGTTTATATTCCTGCTTCCTACAATTCCTTAAACCTGTTTACAGAATAATTTTAACCTCTGTCTCTGCTGTCACATGAAAATATTGGGCTGGCCAAAAAGTTCATTCGGGTTTTTCTGTAAGATGTTAACAGAAAAACCCAAACTTCTTGGCCAACCCAGTAGATTGACAACTTTAATGGAAGATCAATTCTGTTAGGTAGGTACAGATCCAGACAATTAGTAACATACAATAAATCCCCAGGATAAAAAATGTCAGTATTAGATTGCTATCTACTTCTTAAACAATATGCTCCAAAAGAGCTTCAATTTAAAAAAATTGAACAGTTTAATATTTTTTTAAACTTTTAATTATAAAAAATTTCAAATGTATATAACAGTAGCTAGAAGAATGTTTAATAAAATCTCATATATGAGTCTCCTACCTTCAAAAACTATAAACTCATCGCTAATCTTGCTTTACCTATATTCTCACCCATCTCCCCTCTAGCCCCATTGCATCTATAAAAAATTTAGTACGTATTGGTAGATAAAGTATTCTCTTTAAAAAACATAAACACAGTATCATCAACATACTTTCAAGATTAACAACAGTTTCTTATTATAGTATCAAGTCAGTGTTCAAATTTTTAAGTGTAAGTCTTGATCGAGTGAATATATGACTTGTAATTCATAAAAAAGAGAAACACGTTTATTTGCTTTACTTTTAGCGATCAGTATTTTTAACTTACATCCAAATTAGATAGCTTCGTTGCACACTAAAATGCTCCATATTCATTTACCCCTGAATGTATCTGAATATTGGAAGTTTGTCATTCAATCTAAATTTTTTCACGGGTCATTGAGATAAATGTTATTATAACTTTTTTTTATATAAAAATGCTAAGAATATTGGATTTTGGTGTTTGACATAATTTTACTGGCATGAAATAATATACAAATTCTAATATTATATGTTGGAAATTGAACTTCATGTAGTCAGTAGTACAGTTTAGAAAAGTAAGTGTAATCACACTTAATTAAACTTTTTTTCATATATTATTCTGCAACACTGATAGATAACATATTCCTATCTAATGGTCAGATGTCAACTGTAAAACTTCATAATGGAAGGGAGGCAATTGTATCATTTAGAATTGGAATTTAAGAAAAACTCCCTCCCAACATCCTCCCTTCCCTCCTCCCCTCCCTCTCTCCCCTTCTTCCTCTCTCCCCCTCTCCTTCTCTCCTTCCTTCCCTTCCCTCCTCCCTCTCCCTTTTTCTCACTCCCTCTCTCCCCCCCTTTCTGTCTCTTTCTCTCTCTACCCCCTCCAACACACATACCTTATTTTTCTGATGTTCTTCTCTGGCTTTTTTATGCATTTTGTATTCTATAGATGCTTTATTTTTATGATTGTCATATCTGCTATAACTAAGTAGAGAAGAATGAAAAATGATTCTTTGTGGTGCTTAATTAATACATAGATCTGTATTAAAAATCAACAAAAGGAGATTATTTTATTTCTTAATATTCACCGTTTTTAAAAGGGATCTTGGAGATAATTTCCAGGTTAAACACACAAAAAATGTATAAGTTGACAGAGCAAAATAAGTAATTATTAAGGAACAATATTATCAATTTAAGAAGAACACAAAAATATAATTTACTTTTTTAAAAGTAACAACTATTTGTTCTTGAACCTTTGGATCATAGAGTAGAAATTCCATAAGGAGAGATAACAGTATTTCCCTCTTCATAAAACCATGTTAATAATTCTGCCTATGGAAATAAATGTTATCTGTAGATAGAGATATATGATGAATATATACACACATATATTTATGCTATCAATAAGTTATATAGTAGAAATGATGGAGAAGGTATATCTCGGAGATGAAATAAAGAACCAAATAATTATAATTGACCTATATGGGAAAAGAATCTAAAAATGAGTGGATATATGTATATGTGTAACTGATTCACTTTGCTGTACAGCAGAAACTAAAACAACAATGAAAATCAACTATACTCCAGTAAAATTTTTAAAAACTTGTATATATGGTATGCAAAGCTCTGGAAACTAAGTAAGTTTTCTGCTCACCGCTGTCTTTCAAAAGCAGTGACTAAGTACATTTGGAAGTTGACTCAACTAGAAAAACATATTGCATATTGGTTGAGGTTAAATCTGGATCAGAGAAGATGTACTTTTACATTAAAATGTTTTTCATCTCCAAGTATATGTAGAATTAGGTACATATTTATATATGTATGTGTGTATTTGAATATAGTCCTAGTAACCACATACACAAATTAGCTCTTAACAGAGACTATTTGATTGTGTTCTTATACACCCTTTCTGAAAACGATTAGCATTCCAGAGACCTATGTATTTTTTGTTTTGTCTTTATGTCTTCCAATAAGTACTTTTATGTTACTGAGAAAAACAACCCACTTCATTCAACAAACATTTTTCACCTTTCTAATGTATGACAGCCAGTAAGTTAGCTGTATTGGATTCAGTTGTGAAATGCCAAGTTTGTATTAGATTAAAAAACAGAGCTAAGCCAACTCTAATCTTTCATTATTCTATAACTTCTTTAAGGAAAAAAAAAGCCAGTCTCAGTTCCTTTGAGTAGTGGTGCAACAAATTGACAATAGGTGGCTTTTGTATTGTCCTTCTTATCACCAGCCCTTTAACAGAGGGTATTTTATACGCACAGACATACACAATATAAAAACAATTTCTTTATGTGTCAGTATTTTATCGGTGTCTTATAGTAAATATGAGTATGATTTGTGGTAACTCATGACAAATGTAGTTTGTATTTGAGTGTTGTAATATGAACATTTTAAAATATATCACAGTTAAATACATTTATATACCATGCATATTTATAAGCTGTGTTAGTACTTAGAATCCAAATTGTTGTCTTTTATTTAAAAAAAAAAACAAAACTTGGACTCATTCTGCTTTTTGAGAAACTTCTAAAAGACATTTCCCTAAGTGTCCAATTTAATTGCCTATGACTCATTTTTGACAGATCATGTACTTAAACCAATGAGTCTTAGTTCTTTTCTTGTTTTTCATTGTTGGCAGCCACAAAACTTGTATTACTCATACCCTTGTAGATAAAATTTTTACAATATTACTGACAGATTTTTGTATTAAGTCTTCTGTGTTGTGCAGACCACATGCTGAAGTTGCAGTAGATTCCATCAATCTATATAAAAAGGTGTGAAGATGAAGGAGCCAGTAACCCTACTAAAAAGATCACCTTTAGATGGATATTGAAAAAAGGTGAAAGTGGGTATAAAATGATGAATGATTAGCATTCAAAATAAGAATGGCAGATATGAAAAAGAGGGTCCAAATACTGTCCTTTCATTAAAGAAATAAAGAATATGATGCAAGTTAACTGTTAACTAAGTAAGGGTTTCAATATATAAACATTGACCTGAATAAATACACAAAAAGTTTTTAAGTATCTAATGTGTTTGCTAACAAGAGGAATACTGTAAGACAAGTAAATTAACTTCCTCACACACACAAGAACTACAGAGCTTACTGAAACTGTAAATTTTTGAAAGTGATAGTGTTAAATTAGCTCGTAAACATGGCTAATTTATACCCTGAGAGTACAACTTATGCTTCTGAAAATCAGACACATCATACACAGTAGTACCCCCTTGTCTGTGGTTTCACTTTACACAGATTCAGTTACCCAGGGTCAACTGTGGTCTGAGAATAGTAAATGGAAAATTCCAGAAATAAATAATTCAGAAGTTTTAAATTGCATGCCATTCTTTGTAGAGTGGTGAAATCTCATGCTGTCCTTTGCTGTCCCGTTCTGTGGCACCTGTGGGATGTGAATCATCTCTGCTCAGCTGATCCTAACCATTAGTCACTTAGTAGCCATCTGGGTTATCAGATCTACTGTTGTGGTATCACAGTGCGTGTGTTCAAATAACCCTTATTTTGCTTAATAATAGCCACAAAACATAAGAGTAGTGATGCTGGCAATTCAGATACGCCGAAGAGAAGCCATAAAGTGCTTACTTTAAGTGTAAAAGGTGAACGTTCTAGACTTAATAAGGAAAAAATATATATATTGTATGCTGAGGTTGCTAAGATCTACAGTATGAATCTTCTATTCCTGAAATTGTGAAGAAGGAAAAATAAATTCATGCTAGTTTTGCTGCCGCACCTCAAACTGCAAAAGTTAGAGCCACAGTATGTGATAAGTGCTTAATCTTTGGGGGTGGAAAACGTGAATGGAAAACGTGTTCTAAATATTGACAGTGACGTGTTGTGCCAGAAAGTGTGGAGCCTATACGAAGACTTCAGAAAAGGGTCCCCTGAAAAGAGTGACACCAAGCCATTGGTTGCACGTAAGGGATGTTTACACACATTCAGGGATAGGTTTGGACTAAAAATATATATAAATTACCTAAGAGGCTGTATCTGCAAATGAAGAAGCTGCTGCCACATTTCCAGCAGAGCTAAAGAAGTTGATGAGGGAGAGACACCACGTTCATAAAACTTTTATCACATATATTGTTATAATTGTTCTATTTTGTTATTATTATTGTTAATTTCTTACTGTGTCTAATTTATAAATTAGAATTTACCATAGTATGTAGGTATAGGAAAAAATGTATATATAGGGTTCACTACTCTCCGTGATTTCAGGCATCCACTGGGGGTCTTGAAACATATCTGCCATAGCTGAGCGGGGACTACTGTACATACATAATGATCATACTGGGGTAAGTGGATGGTGTAGTTTATTTTCTTTCTCAATTGTATATATACATAGCTATAAATTGGTCATATTTACTCAGTGTGTGTAGCTTTCAGATATATTTCAAAGGAGAGACAAGTTTATAAAAGCTGAACCTGTATTTGCTACCTGTGACGGTGTCATTTAATACCACACACACAACAGAAGGAATAATAGCTGACATATTTGTATTTATTATGTGTCAGGCAGTATTGTGACATACAGCACCCATTTAATCCTCACAGCAGTGTTATGATGTGGGTACTGTGAGTGTTCCCAGTTTAGAGAGGAGACAACTAAGGCATGAGTAACTCTGCAAGGTGGAGGGTGAGGATTTGATCTTGGGTAGTTTGAGTGCAGAGAGGACACTGTTAACACCCATACTTAGCTGCTTTCCAAAGATAACGTCAGGCATTTTCGTTGAAAGGGAATCTAAGGCTCACAAACTACAGTCATTTTAGCTACTTACAAAAGAAATAACATTTCTTCCTAATAATTTAGGGCTACTAAAATTTTGGAGATGAGGCAAAGTGATGTACAGGTTTTAAAAGCAAACAAAAACAACAAATCTTTAGGACAAAATGAAATACTGAAACATGACAATTCTTAGATAATAACCTCAGTGAATATTTCAAGAATGTTGTCTAAGATTATCTATGGATGCAATTATGCATGAGTCTGTAAAGCTATGTTTAGCTCAAGCCTTTAAACTCAGTGGTGGAGGCTGAAAATCCACCAGTGGTAATATTCCATTCAATGAAGAAATGGAAATTAGTATATAAATTTTAAACTTTAGTTACCTTATTGTTCATTTGTTTCAGTCTTAGAATAGAGACATAATAAATTGTAACACCAAAATATGCATCTTTTAAAGTACCCATGTCTAAAAATTAGGTATAAGTTTGTTGATTGTAGGTAACAACATATTTTCTTTAGGAAATCAGCTCTACTGCTGTTTCCTTGTCACAATTCTGGGGTCAAGGCAACTAAAAAACTTACTGGAAAATTAGTTCACAGCTAAAATCTCTAAAGGATAATTTTGGTAAAAATATTGTGATAAGGTGGTTTGCCTAAGTGAAATATACCAGGATAGACTAGAAGCTGAATAATATATAACTGAAGTGAGTCTGTGTATATGAAGCTTACAGCAACACATGTACCGATAGTGAAATATATGCAAATATTAATTTTTTAGTTTTATTACAACTGACATCATTTTATTTATATCTTCTGTGAACTTCAGTGAACTCAGTGGGCATTAGTTATTTTCACGTATTCCATAGTATATTTATGGTTACTTGGATCAATTTGCTTGATAAGAACAACTCTGTAAATGGAAATAAATAAAAATGTAAGTTTATAATTTAAAATATTTTGTTTTAAATTCAACAGAAGAGTGAGCTTGCAATTATTTTGGTATTAAATAGTATATTAAGCAAGTATAAAGCAGGAAAACGTGGATAATATATATATCTATATTATCTACACTTATATTTTATCACTTATTTTTTAAATGAACTTGCAAAATGACTATTATTACTGCCACTTTTTTTTTTTAAACATCTTTATTGGAGTATAATTGCTTACCAATGTACTGCCACTTTCAAATAGAGATTGAGGTTTATAGCACTTAAACTTTCTCGAAGTTGTATTGCTAATGGTAATAATTATTATGTTAGTGGTAATATTATTTATAGCCTACATGGAATACTTTTATCCAGGAAAACTAATTTAGGACTTCACGTTTATCTTCATAGCACTTTGAATCTAATATAATAATAATAATAAACAGGGAATTATAATGTCATTATTATTTTAATATTATTACTATATATGCCCTCTTTACTTTTATTACTACAGTAACAGTCATTGCTCCTTTATTATTATTATTTGGGGATCAATGGAAAAGACTAGAAAAATAGGTTCAAGTGTATTAGACTTTTAATATATGTCTTGGAAAGTAAATTAATAGAAGAATTATGATGCACTTGATAAATTGTGATAGTACATTTAGTAAATTATCTGAAAGAGAACACTCAAATTGAAGTATTACACAGGCACCTAAAAGAAAAGTTTAAATAACTACCAAAGTTTTCCATAGTCTACTGGTGAGAAATGCAAAATTGGATATAGAATAATAGGATCCCATTAATACAAAAGAAACAATGACAAATTCCATATATATTTTTGTGTGTGGATGCACACATATATGGTACATATATTGCTTTAATGGCCCCAATTCTTCATCCTTCCCGTGTCCATTTCCTTTGCAATGTGGCTTTACAACTCCTCCAGTAAAGGTGAGGAAGGTGGACCCTCCTTGATTCCCAGTACATACATATGATTTGCTTTGGCCACTGTTAGCAAAGGATTGAAAAAAACACTTGTGCATTTTAGCTTCATCTCTTGCTCTTTTTTTTTTTATAACATCTTTATTGGAGTATAATTGCTTTACAGTGGTGTGTTAGTTTCTGCTGTATAACAAAGTGAATCAGTTATACGTATACATATATCCCCATATCTCCTTCCTCTTGCATCTCCCTCCCATCCTCCCTATCCCACCCCTCTAGGTGGTAACACAGCACCGAGCTGATCTCCCTGTGCTATGCAGCTGCTTCCCACTAGCTCTCTGTTTTACATTTGGTAGTGTATATATGTCCATGCCACTTTCTCACTTCGTCCCAGCTTACCCTTCCCCCTCCCCGTGTCCTCAAGTCCATTCTCTATGTCTGCGTCTTTATTACTGTCCTACCCCTAGGTTCTTCAGCACCATTTTTTTTTTTGCTTTTATATTCCATATATATGTGTTAGCATATGGTATTTGTTTTTCTCTTTCTGACTTACTTCACTCTGTGTAACACTCTCTAGGTCCATCCACCTCACTACAAATGAATCAGTTTCGTTTCTTTGTATGGCTGAGTAATATTCCATTGTATAAATGTGTCACATCTTCTTTATCCATTCATCTGTCATTGGACACTTAGGTTGCTTCCATGTCCTGGCTACTGTAAATAGAGCTGCAATGAACATTGTGGTACATGACTCTTTTTGAATTATAGTTTTCTCAGGGTATATGCCCAGTAGTGGGATTGCTGGGTCGTATGGTAGTTCAATTTTTAGTTTTTTAAGGAACCTCCATACTGTTCTCCATAGTGGCTGTATCAATTTACATTCCCACTAACAGTGCAAGAGGGTTCCCTTTTCTCCACACCCTCTCCAACATTTATTATTTGTAGATTTTTTGATGACGGCCATTCTGACCGGTGTGAGGTGATACCTCATTGTAGTTTTGATTTGCATTTCTCTAATGATTAGTGATGTTGAGCATCCTTTCATGTGTTTGTTGGCAATCTGTATATCTTCTTTGGAGAAATGTCTACTTAGGTCTTCTGCCCATTTTTGGATTGGGTTGTTTTTTTAATATTGAGCTGCATGAGCTGCTTGTAAATTTTGTAGATTAATCCTTTGTCAATTGCTTCATTTGCAAATATTTTCTCCCATTCTGAGGGTTGTCTTTTCGTCTTGTTTATGTTTTCCTTTGCTGTGCAAAAACATTGACGTTTCATTAGGTCCCATTTGTTTATTTTTTTTTTTTATATCCATTTCTCTAGGAGATGGGTCAAAAAGGATCTTGCTGTGATTTATGTCATAGAGTGTTCTGCCTATGTTTTCCTCTAAGAGTTTTAAAGTGTCTGGCCTTATATTTAGGTCTTTCATCCATTTTGAGTTTATTTTTGTGTATGGTGTTAGGGAGTGTTCTAATTTCATTCTTTTACATGTAGCTGTCCAGTTTTCCCAGCACCACTTACTGAAGAGGCTGTCTTTTCTCCATTGTATATTCTTTCCTCCTTTATTAAAAATAAGTTGACCATATGTGCATGGGTTTATCTCTGGGCTTTCTATCCTGTTCCATTAATCTATATTTCTGTTTTTGTGCCAGTACCATACTGTCTTGATTACTGTAGCTTTGTAGTATAGTCTGAAGTCCAGAAGCCTGATTCCTCCACCTCCGTTTTTCTTCCTCAAGATTGCTTTGGCTATTCGGGATTTTTTTGTGTTTCCATACAAACTGTGAATTTTTTGTCCTAGCTCTGTGAAAAATGCGGTTGATAGTTTGATAGGGGTTGCATTGAATCTGTAGATTGCTTTGGATAATATAGTCATTTTCACAAGGTAGATTCTTCAAATCCAAGAACATGGTATATCTCTGCATCTATTTGTATCATCTTTAGTTTCTTTCATCAGTATCTTATAGTTTTCTGCATACAGGTCTTGTCTCCTTAGGTAGGTTTATTCCTAGGTATTTTATTCTTTTTGTTGCAGTTGTAAATGGGAGTGATTCCTTAATTTATCTTTCAGATTTTTCATCATTAGTGTATTGGAATGCAAGAGATTTCTGTGCATTAATTTTGTATCCTGCTACTTTACCACATTCATTGATTAGCTCTAGTAGTTTTCTGGTAGCATCTTTAGGGTTCTGTATGTAGAGTATCATTTCATCAGCAAACAGTGACAGCTTTACTTCTTCTTTTCCAATTTGGATTCCATTTATTTCTTTTTCTTCTCTGATTGCTGTGGCTAAAACTTCCAAATCTATGTTGCATTATAGTGGTGACAGTGGACAACCTTGTCTTTTTCCTGATCTTAGAGGAAATGGTTTCAGTTTTTCACCATTGAGAATGATGTTAGCTCTGGGTTTGTCACATATGGCCTTTATTATGTTGAGGTAATTTCCCTCTATGCCTACTTTCTGGAGAGTTTTTATTGTAAATGGGTGTTGAATTTTGTTGAAAGTTTTTTCTGCATCTATTGAGATGATCATATGGTTTTTCTCCTTTAATTTGTTAATATGTTGTAGCACATTGATTGATTTGCATATATTGAAGAATCCTTGCATTCCTGGGATAAACCCCACTTGATCCTGGTGTGTGATCCTTTTAATGTGCTGTTGGATTCTGTTTGCTGAGGATTTTTGCATCTATGTTCATCAGTGATATTGGCCTGTAGTTACCTTTTTTTGTGACATCTTTAACTGGTTTTGGTATGAGGGTGATGGTGGCCTTGTAGAATGCATTTGGGAGTGTTCCTTCCTCTCCTATATTTTGGAAGAGTTTGAGAAGGATAGGTGTTAGCTCTGCTCTAAATATTTGATAGAATTCGTCTGTGAAGTCATCTGGTCCTGGGCTCTTGTTTGTTGGAAGATTTTTATTTACAGTCTCAATTTCAGTGCTTGTGATTGGTCTGTTTATATTTTCTATTTCCTCCTGGTTCAGTCTCAGAAGGTTGTGCTTTTCTAAGAATTTGTCCATTTCTTCCAGGTTGTCCATTTTATTGGCATATAGTTGCTTGTAGTAATCTCTCACGATCCTTTGTATTTCTGCAGTGTCAGTTGTTACTTCTCCTTTTTCATTTCTAATTCTATTGATTTGAGTCTTCTCCCTTTTTTTCTTGAGGAGTCTGGCTAATGGTTTATTAATTTTGTTTGTCGTCTCAAAGAACCCGCTTTTAGTTTTTATTGATCTTTGCTATTGTTTCCCTCATTTCTTTTTGATCTGATCTTTATGATTTCTTTCCCTCTGCTAACTTTGTGGGGTTTTTTGTTCTTTCTCTAATTGCTTTAGGTGTAAGGTTAGGTTTTTTATTTGAGATGTTTCTTGTTTCTTGAGGTAGGATTGTATTGCTATAACCTTCCCTCTTAGAGCTGCTTTTGCTGCATCACATAGGTTCTTGGTTGTCGTATTTTCATTGTCATTTGTTTCTAGGTAATTTTTGAGTTCCTCTTTGGTTTCTTCAGTGATCTCTTGGTTATTTGGTAGTGTAGTGTTTAGCCTCCATGTGTTTTTACTTTTTACAGATTTTTTCCTGTAATTGATATCTAGTCTCATAGCATTGTGGTTGGATAAGATACTTGATACGATTTCAGTTTTCTTAAATTTACCAAGGCTTGATATATGACCCAAGATATGATCTATGCAGGAGAATGTTCCATGAGCACTTGAGAAGAAAGTGTATTCTGTTGTTTTTGCATGGAATGTTTTATAAATATCAATTAAGTCCTTCTTGTTTAATGTACCATTTAAAGCTTGTGTTTCCTTATTTATTTTCATTTTGGATGATCTGTCCATTGGTGAAAGTGGGGTGTTGAAGTCCCCTAGTGTTATTGTGTTACTGTCAATTTCCCTTTTTATGGCTGTTAGCATTTGCCTTATGTATTGAGGTGCTCCTATGTTGGGTGCATAAATATTTACAATTGTTATATCTTCTTCTTGGATTGATCCTTTGATCATTAGGTGTAGTGTCCTTCTTTGTCTCTTGTAATAGTCTTTATTTTAAAGTGTGTTTTGTCTGATATGAGAATTGCTATTCCAGCTTTCTTTTGATTTCCATTTGCATGGAATATCTCTTCCCATTCCCTCACTTTCAGCCTGTATGTGTCCCTAGGTCTGAAGTGGGTCTCTTGTAGACATCATATATACAAGTCTTGTTTTTGAATCCATTCAACCAGTCTGTCTTTTGGTTGTAACGTTTAATCCATTTTTGTTTAAGGTAGTTATCGATATGTATGTTCCTATTCCCATTTTCTTAATTGTTTTGGGTTTGTTATTGTAGATCTTTTCCTTCCCTTGTGTTTCCTGCCTAGAGAAATTCCTTTGGCTTTTGTCTTAAAGCTGATTTGATGGTGCTGAATTCTCTTAGCTTTTGCTTGTCTATAAATGTTTTAATTTCTCCGTTGAGTCGGAATGAAAACTTTGCTGGGTAGAGTAATCTTGGTTGTAGGTTCTTCCCTTTCATCTCTTTAAGTATGTCCTGCCACTCCCTTCTGGCTTTCAGAGTTTCTGCTGAAAGATCAGTTGTTAACCTTATGGGGATTCCCTTGTATGTTATTTGTTGCTTTTCCCTTGCTGGTTTTAATATTTTTTTCTTTGTATTTAATTTTTGATAGTTTGATATGTGTCTTGGCGTGTTTCTCCTTGGATTTATCCTGTATGGGACTCTCTGTGCTTCCTGGACTTGATTGACTATTTCCTTTCCCATATTAAGGAAGTTTTCAACTATAATCTCTTCAAATATTTTCTTAGTGCTTTTTTCTCTTCTTCTTCTGGAACCCCTATAATTCGACTGTTGGGTGTTTAATGTTGTCCCAGAGGTCTCTGAGACTGTCCTCAATTCTTTTCATTTTTTTTTTCTTTATTCTGCTCTGTGGTAGTTATTTCCACTATTTTATTTTCCAGGTCACTTATCTGCTCTTCTGCCTCAGTTATTCTGCTATTAATTCATTCTGGAGAATTTTTAATTTCAATTATTTTGTTGTTCATCATTGTTTCTTTGGTCTTTAGTTCCTCTGTATCCTTGTTAAACGTTTCTTTTACTTTCTCCATTCTATTTCCAGGATTTTGGATCATATTTACTATCATTACTCTGAACTCTTTTTCAGGTAGACTGTGTATTTCCTCTTCATTTGTTTGGTCTGGTGGGTTTTTACCTTGCTCCTTCATCTGCTTTGTGTTTCTCTGTCTTCTCATTTTGCTTAACTTACTGTGTTTGGCATCTCCTTTTCACAGACTGCAGGTTCCTAGTTTCCATTGTTTTTGATGTTTGCCCCCAGTGTCTAAGTTTGGTTCAGTGGGTTGTGTAGGCTTCCTGGTGGCAGGGACTGGTGCCTGTGTTCTGGTGGATGACGCTGGATCTTGTCCTTCTGGTGGGCCAGACTACGTCTGGTGGTGTGTTTTGGGGTGTCTGTGACCTTATTATGATTTTAGGCAGCCTCTCTGCTAATGGGTATGGTTGTATTCCTGTCTTGCCTCTCTGCTAATGGGTGGGGTTGTATTCCTCTCTTGCTAGTTGTTTGGCATAGGGTGTCCAACACTGTAGCTTGTTGGTCGTTGAGTGGAGCTGGGTCTTAGCTTTGAGATGAAGATCTCTGGGAGATCTTTTGCCGTTTGATAGTACGTGTAGCCAGGAGGTCTCTGGTGGACCAATGTCCTGAACTCGGCTCTCCCATCTCAGAGTCACAGGCCTGACACCCGGCCAGAGCACGAAGACCCTGTCAGCCACATGGCTCAGGCTGGTTGACTTCAAAAGCAGAAGTATATTTTTCAGAGTTCTGAAGCCTGGAAGTCCCAGATTAGGATTCAGCAGGTTTTGGGTTCTGGTGAGGTCTCTCTTCCTGGCTTGCAGATGGTGTCATTGCTTCATCCTCACATGGTCTTTCATCCAAACTGTGGAATTCTACGCTCTAAAGGGTCTCCTTTGGATGTGCTGCCTCTCCCCTTCCACGCCGCAGAAATTTATTTAAGGAATGTCGAAACATGATTAAATGAAGCTTCCATGCTGATACAACCTCAGAAGTATTGCTGCTTTGTTATCTTCCTGCTCTGAGTGATGGACTATCCATGATCTGCCAGGGGACTTGGACATGACTCTGCCTCAGGGTCCCCACAGAAGCAGCTCTTTGAAAAGCACCCCAATTTTCTGTCTCATCTCTTGCTCTTTTTCCTGTGCCATGAGAGTATTCCTGAGCTAGCCTTCTAGAGGAAGAGACACATGGACCAGCGTTGTTTCACTCTAGTACCCCATCCCATCCCAGGCCAGGCTATAATAGACTACCAATGGACAGCCAGCTGGCCTTGAGATATGTGAGAGAGTCCAGCCAAGATCACCAGCGCTGTCTAGCCAACCTTCAGTTATTGCAGATGCACAAGTGAACCCAGCAAACACCATGTGAACATACCTGCTAAAACTGTAGACTCATGTATTCAATAATTACTTAATTTTTTTATACTGAATTTTGGTCTGTTTTGTTAAGCAGTATTATTGTGGCAATAGAGGAGCAACAGTAGTGTCCTATGAACCTGTGGAATGGAAAAAATATGGAAATATAGGTACTATGTTGCTATTCTTGATTACCTGCAGAAAGGTTATGGCTAGCATAGGGGTAAGTTTATAGAACAAGTGAATTAAAGAAAAACTAAAAGACTGAAACACTGTTACTAAATTGAGTGATTACTGATATTTTCAGTCTTGGCAATTTTTGTTGAACAGAGCTATCCAGCATTGTGCAGAACATTTAGACTCATTAGTCTCTGATAATTAAATGCTTGGAAGACCTCCTAATATGTTGACAATGAAAAGTGATCTTATAAGTTGCCAGGATTAACATGTGTTCAAGATCAAAACTGCTGTATTGTCACTAAATATGTGTGTTCCAGATTAAAGAACAAAAAACAAACAAGAATTTCCTATGTAACATAATACAAACTATGTTATGGGATTCATGAAAAAATTATAAATTCATTGTTTTTAGTCTCAGAGTGGTGAGTATTAAAGAGTGAATCTTTGTGTTACTCCCAGTTCATAAGTTGAAGCCCTAACCCCGGTGTGGCTGTATATAGAGTAAGGAAGTAATTAAGATTAAATGAAGTCATAAATGTGGGCACCTGATCTGATTGGATGGTGTCCTTAAAAGAAGAGACAACGTGGTGTGTCCATCGATCCCATGTGCACTCAACAAAGAAAGGCCGCTTGAGGATATAGCAAGAAAGGGTTGTCCGTAAGCCAGGAAGCTCCCGTAGGAGAAATTGACCGTTCAGATCTTGACTGGGGACTTCTAGCCTCCAGACTGTGAGAAAATTAATTCCTATTGTTTAAGACACCCAGTCTGTGTGTTATTTTGTCATGGCAGCTCAAATTGACTAATACAGTAAGTTTTAGATGATTTTAATTTTCAGTTTATGATATCACTTATATACTTTAAATAGTCAATAAGATAAGAACAGTTGCAATCTCTCTCTAAGAAAGAATAATTTTAAAAAAATAGTTAATACATCTATAAGCACTTAGCTTTGTGCCTCACACATAATGCCATACTCATGCAATAGTCAAATACATTATATCAAAGTATTTAACATTTAAATATTTTCATTATAGTACTTAGTGTTCAAATGCCTAAAATTGTACATATAGCAGTTAAAAATCATGTTTCAGAAACATGGATATGGAAAAAATATTACTTTGTCTTTTAATAAATGAATCTTAATTGTACTTAGAATCTCCTCTTTGAAATTTAGTCTCACTGAATTCAGGATCTCCTCTCATCTCCTTCTTGATGGGATATAATCATCAATGGGGCTCACTCCCTCTTGTGAGAGCACTGTAATCACAACTAACTGCTGAACAGTCATCAACAGGAAGACACTGGAACTCACCAAAAAAGATACCCCACATCCAAAGACAAAGGAGAAGCCATAGTGAGACAGTAGGAGGAGCACAGTCACAATAAAATCAAATCCTATTATTGCTGGGTGGGTGACTCACAAACTGGAGAGCAGTTATACCACCAAAGTCCACCCAGTGGAGTGAAGGTTCTGAGCTCCACGTCTGGCTTCCCAACCTCGGGGTCCGGTAGCAACAGGAGGAATTCCTAGAGAATCAGACTTTGAAGACCAGTGGGATTTAGTTGCAGGACTTGGACAGGATGGGGGGAAACAGAGACTCCACTGTTGGAGGGCACACACAAAGTAGCGTGCGAATCAGGACCCAGGGGAAGGAGCAGTGACCCCATAGGACACTGAAACAGACCTACCTGCTAGTGTAGGAGGGTCTCCTGCAGAGGTGGGGTGGCTGTGGCTCACCGTGGGAACAAGGACACTGGCAGCAGAAGTTCTGGGAAGTACTCCTTGATGTGAGCCCTCCCAGAGTCTGTCATTAGCCCCACCATAAAGCCTGTAGCCTCAGTGCTGGGTGGCCTCAGGCCACACACCAACAGGGAGGGAGCTCAGCCCCACCCCTTAGCAGACAAGCAGATTAAAGTTTTACTGAGCTGTTCCTATTAGAGCAACACCCAGCTCTACCCATCACCAGTCCCTCCCATCAAGAAGCTTCCACAAGCCTCTTAGATAGCCTCATTCACCAGAGGGCAGACAGCAGAAGCAAGAAGAACTACAATCGTGCAGTCTGTGAAACTGAAACCACATTCACAGAAAGATAGACAAAATGAAAAGGCAGAGGGCTATGTATTAGATGAAGGAACAAGATAAAACCCCAGAAAAACAGCTAAATGAAGTGGAGATAGGCAACCTTCCAGGAAAAGAATTCAGAATAATGATAATGAAGATGATCCAGGACCTCGGAAAAAGAATGGAGGCAAAGAGCGAGAAGATGCAAGAAATGTTTAACAAAGGCCTAGAAGAATTAAAGAGCAAACACCTAGAAGCATTAAAGAACAAACAAACAGAGATGAACAATACAATAACTGAAGTGAAAAATACACTAGAAAGAATCAATAGCAGAATAACTGAAGCAGAAGAACAGATAAGTGACCTGCAAGATAGAATGGTGGAATTCACTGCCGTGGAAATGAATAAAGAAAGGAGAATGAAAAGAAATGAAGACAGCCTAAGAGACCTCTGGGACAACATTAAATGGATGAACATTGACATTATAGGGGTCTCAGAAGGAGAAGAGAGAGAGAAAGGATACCAGAGAAGATATTTGAAGAGATTATAGTCGAAAAATTCCCTAACATGGGAAGGAAATAGCCACCTAATTCCAGGAAGTGCAGAGAGTCCCAGGCAGGGTAAACCAAGGAGAAACACGCCAAGACACATAGTATTCAAATTGAAAAAATTAAAGACAATGAAAAATTATTAAAAGCAAGAAGGGCAAAAATGACAAAAAACATACAAGGGAGCTCCCATAAGGTTGAGAGCTGATTTCTCAGCAGAAACTCTACAAGCTAGAAGGCAGTGGCACGATACATTTAAAGTAATGAAAGGGAAGAACCTACAACCAAGAATACACTACCCGGCAAGGATCTCATTCAGATTTGACGGAGAAATAAAAAGCTTTATAAACAAGCAAAAGCTAAGAGAATTCAGCACTACCAAACCAGCTCTCCCACAAATGCTAAAGGAACTTCTGTAAGTGGGAAACACAAGGGAAGAAAAGGACCTACAAAAACAAGCACAAAACAGTTAAGAAAATGTTAATAGGAACATACATATCGATAATTACCTTAAATGTGAATGGATTAAATGCTCCAATGAAAAGACACAGGCTCGCTGGAAGGATACAAAAAGAAGACCCATACATATGCTGTCCACAGGAGAGCCACTTCAGACCTAGGGACACATACAGAAAGAAAGTGAGGGGATGGAAAAAGATATTCCATGCAAATGGAAATCAAAAGGAAGCTGGAGTAGCAATCCTCATATCAGTAAAATAGACTTTAAATTAAAGAATATTTTAAGAGATAAGGAAGGAAACTACATAATGATCAAGGGATCAATCCAAGAAGATATAACAATTACATATGCACCCAACATAGGAGCACCTCAATACATAAGACAAATGCAAACAGCTATAAAAGAGGAAATTGACATTAATACACTAATAGTGGGGGACTTTAACACCTCATTTACACCACGGGATCGATTATCCAGACAGAAAATAAGGAAACACAAGGTTTAGATGACACAATAGACCAGATAGATTTAACTGATATTTATAGTACATTCCATCTGAAAACAGTAGATTACACTTTCTTCTCAAGTGCACCCGGAACATTCTCTAGGATAGATCACATCTTGGGTCACAAATCAAGCCTCGGTAACTTTAAGGAAATGGAAATTTTATCAAGCATTTTTTCTGACCACAGCACTATGAGATTATAAATCAATTACAGGGAAAAAAAAAACATGAAAAACACAAACACATGGAGGGTAAGTAATACATTACTAAATAACCAAGAGATCACTGAAGGAATCAAAGAGGAAATCAAAAAATACCTAGTGACAAATTAAAACAAAAACACGATGATTCAAAACCTAATGGATGCGGCAAAAGCAGTTCTAAGAGGGACGTTTATAGCAATACAATCCTACCTCAAGAAACAAGAAAAATCTCAAACAATCTAACCTTAGGCCTAAAGGAACGAGAGAAGAAGAACAAACAAACACCAAAGTTAGTAGACGGAAAGAAATAATAAAGATCAGAGCAGAAATAAATGAAATAGAAACAAAGAAAACAATAGCAAAGATCAATAAAACTAAAAGGTCGTTCTTTGAGAAGATAAACAAAATTGATAAACCTTTAGCCAGACTCATCAAGAAAAAGAGGGAGAGGAGTCAAATCAATAAAATTAGAAATGAAAAAGGAGAAGTTACATTGGACACCACAGAAATACAAAGCATCCTAAGAGACTACTACGAGCAACTCTATGCCAATAAAATGGACAACCTGGAAAAAATGGACAAATTCTTAGAAAGGTATAACCTTCCAAGACTGAACCAGGAAGAAATAGAAAATATGAACAGACCAATCACAAGTAATGAAATTGAAACTGTGATTAAAAATCTTCCAACAAACAAATGTCCAGGGCCAGATGACTTCACAGGTGAATTCTGTCAAACATTTAGAGAAGAGCTAACACCCATCCTTATCAAACTCTTCCAAAAAATTGCAGAGGAAGGAGCACTTCCAAACTCATTCTACGAGGCCACCATCATGCTCATAGCAAAAGCAGACAGAGATACTACACAAAAAGAAAATTACAGATCAATATCACTGATGAATATAGGTGCAAAAATCCTCAACAAAATACTAGCAAACAGAATACAACAGCACATTAAAAGGATCATACACCATGATCAAGTGGGATTTATCCCAGCGGTGCAGGGATTCTTCAGTATATGCAAATCAGTCAGTGTGATACACCATATTAACAAATTGAAGAATAAAAACCATATGATCATCTGAATAGATGCGGAAAAAGATATTGACAAATTTTAACACCCATTTATGATAAAAACTCTCCAGAACGTGGGCACAGAGGGAACCTACCTCACCATAATAAAAGCCACGTATGACAAACCCACAACAAACATCATTCTCAGTGGTGAAAAACAGGAAGCGTTTCTTCTAACATCAGGAATAAGACAAGGATGTCCACTCTCGCCACTCTTATTCAACATAGTTTTGGAAGTTCTAATCACCCCAATCAGAGAAGAAAAAGAAATAAAATTAATACAAATTGGAAAAGAAGTAAAACTGTTTGCAGATGACATGTTCCTATACATAGAGAATCCTAAAGATGCCACCAGAAAACTACTAGAGCTAATCAATGAATTTGGTGAAGTTGCAAGATACAAAAGTAATGCACAGAAATCTCTTGCATTCCTATACACTAACAATGAAAGATCAGAAAGAGAAATTAAGGAAACAATCCCATTCAGCATTGCACAAAAAGAATAAAATACCTAGGAATAAACCTACCTAAGGAGGTTAAAGACCTGTACTCAGAAAACTATAAGACACTGATGAAAGAAATCAAAGATGACACAAACAGATGGAGAGATATACCATGTTTTTGGATTAGAAGAGTCAATATTGTGAAAATGACTATACTACCCAAAGCAATCTACAGATTCAGCACAATCCCTATCAAATTTCCAATGGCATGTTTTTACAGAACTAGAACAAAAAATCTTAAAATTTGTGTGGAGACACAAAAGACCCCAAATAGCCAAAGCAAAATTGGGAGAAAAAACGGAACGAGGGGAATCAAGACTCCCTGGCTTCAGACTATACTACAAAGCTACAGTAATCAAAGCAATATGGTACTGGCACAAAAACAGAAATATAGATCAATGGAACAGGATAGAAAGCCCAGATTTAAACCCACGCACCTGTGGTCAACTAATCTATGACAGAGGAGGCAAGGATGTACAATGGAGAAAAGACAGTCTCTTCAATAAGTGGTGCTGGGAAAACTGGGCAGCTACATGTAAAAGAATGAAGTTAGAACACTCCCTAACACCATACACAGAAGTAAACTCAAAATGGATTAAAGACCTTAATGTAACACCAGCCACTATAAAACTCTTAGAGGAAAACATAGGAAGAACACTCTGACATAAATCACAGCAAGATTTTTTTTACCCACCTCCTAGAGAAATGGAAATAAAAACAAAAGTAAACAAATGGGACCTAATGAATCTTAAAAGCTTTCGCACAGCAAAGGAAACTATAAACAAGACGAAAAGACAACCCTCAAAATGGGAGAAAATATTTGCAAACGAATCAACAGACAAAGGATTAATCTCCAAAATATATAAATGGCTTATGAAGCTCAATATTACAAAACCAAACAACCCAATGAAAAAATGAGCAGAAGACCTAAATAGACATCTTTCCAAAGAAGCCATACAGATGGCCAAGAAGCACATAAAAAGCTGCTCAACATCACTAATTATTGGAGAAATGCAAATCAAAACTACAGTGAGGTATCACCTCACACCATTTAGAATGGGCATCATCAGAAAATCTTCAAACAACAAATGCTGGAGAGGGTGTGGAGAAAGGGGTACCCTCTTACACTGTTGGTGGGAATGTCAGGTGATACAGCCATTATGGAGAACAGTATGGAGGTTCCTTAAACTAAAAATAGAACTACCATATGACACAGCAATCCCAGTACTGGTCATATACCCTGAGAAAACCATAATTGAAAAAGACTTATGCACCCCAATGTTCATTTCAGCAGTATTTACCATAGCCAGGTCATGGAAGCAACCTAAATGCCCGTCAAGAGACATATGGATAAAGAAGTTGTGGTACATATATACAATGGAATATTACTCAGCCATAAAAAGGAACAGAACTGGGTCATTAGTAGAGACGTGGATCGATCTAGGGACTGTCATACAGAGTGTCGTAAGTCAGAAAGAGAAAACCAAATATATATTAACACATATATGTGGAATCTAGAAAAATGATACAGATGAACTGGTTTGCAAGGCAGAAATAGAGATATAGATGTAGAGAACAAACATATGGACACCAAGGGGGGAAAGTGGTGGTGGGGGGGTAATGGTGTGGGATGAATTGGGAGATTGGGATTGACTTGTATACAGTATTATGTAAAATAGAGAACTAATAAGAACCTGCTTTATAAAAAATAAATAAAATAAAAATAATCAATGGGCCCATTAATAAGAATCGAGTTGTATGTTTTGCTTGTCTGTTTGTTTATTGAAGCTGTGGAGGTGCAGGTCTTTGTCCTGGTTTGTTATCCTAGTGACATTGGTGGGAAATTCTTTCTCTAGATAGTCTTCACTGCCCTTGCAGACATCTGTGCATCCTTACCACCAGCAGTTCTCTCCAAATGCATTCTCCCTCCTCCCATAGATATGTGGGAATTAGCTACACTCATATGAGGACATTTCTACCCTTTCAACTCTGGTGCTTTTGCTGTTTGGGTCATAATGAGTGCACAGCCATGTTGTTTCTCCAGGATGTTCCCAGGAGTGCAGGCGGCACTGTCATATTTCAATATACATATCCCCCCAGATTTCTCATTTTGTTCTGGCCTGATACATGTTTTTCCCAGTCTCCTCTCTGCATCCCATAGGCTGGGAGGGATGAAGGGAAGAAGTTTCCACTCTCTTCATTAGGAACATACACCAGTTTCTCACCAGGACATTCCTCTGATTTTCTTCCAGCCTGTGATATACTCCCTGTTTAAGTATGGCATGTAAATTATTTACTTGTAGTTCAGTATGTTGGTTTTGATATTGGGAAACCTTTTTTTAAACCTAGCTTCTCTATCATTAAAAAAGTTAAGAATGAGCCCTTTTGTATTCTGTCATGTTATGCATTCACTGATGTGTTGAGAGAGAAAAAATACATGCTAACTGAATATGGAAGACGAAAGGAAAAGGACATTCAAAGGAAAATAATCAGTTAATATGGCAAATATTATCCTGCTGAAAATTAGTGCTATGTTATCAGCCAGTGAAGTAATCTGAAAATAATACAGATTAATTTTTTGTGTTGGAATTGTGGTAAGAGTGAAATACAGACTGATATCAAGCTAAATGATTATTTTAAAAATTTTCTAGAGGATGAATTTCAAATCCAAGTTGAATCAAGCTCATCTTTGATAGAAAGTGTAATTTCAAATTGGGAGAATAATGTTTGTGTGCAGTTAGATATGGTTTTTGGCCTGTGTTTTTAACTTGATGTCTCACATTTGGAAATGTGCAATTGAGACTTTTTTTTTTTTTTTAACCTCTTTACAAACTTACTGTGGAAACAAACAGATGTGCCTGGCTTTATATGAAGAATCTTCCCGGAGACAGGGTAGGGGTGTGTAGCATAAAGCCAGAGTAAGAAGAAAATGTGTGATGGGACAGAGAAAGATTTGAGATTTGCATCAGTGTGTGAAATCATAGGAAAGGGAGAACATAGTTGTGTCATTCCAAATGGCACTTCCACTTCACCTCAATTGTGAGAATATTTTTAAATGCTGATTTCATAGAATTCAAGATTATGGTAATTTTATATTTCACTACTTAAAAATGATAATTTGCATTTTTTCAGTGGTTTATGTTTTGGGCTAATATTATTATATCTAAGTTTGTAACTATGGTATTGTTACCTACAATGGAAAGCCTAGAGAAGAATATGCAAAAATCTGACATAAATGTCACATATGCACCTGCCACCAGTGATTCTTTCTGCCATATATGCAGTTATTTTCATACATCCATGTCTGTTCATTTATTCTAAACCAGTCTGTCTTTTAGTGTTTGCAAACAGAAAATAGTTTTTAGTCTTCCATCAAATAGTTTAAACCTACTTGATAGTAAAACTTATAATTTTTTTTAACAATTCACTGTTTTTTTTTTAAATTTATTTATTTTTGGCTGCATTGGGTGTAGCCCCTGCTCACCGCAATTAGAGAAAGCCTGCGCGCAGCAACGAAGACCCAATGCAGCCAAAACTTATAATTGAATGCCATACAAATGTTATTTGTGAGCTTTTTTCTGATAAAAAAACACTTAATGAATTGAATAAATTCAAAAGGATGTCATTTTTTAAGTTAACATAAAAGTATAAAATCATGAGAAAAATATAAAAAGTAAAACTAAAAGTGTTCTTTATGTTGTATCTGTGTCCATATTCATTTTAACTACCCCTAATATGTTTCCTAATACAATATTTAAATCATTTATCTCTATAAAATGTATTAGACCCTAGAAAGTATTTATAAGAAGATCGCTTATACATTGGATCTTAGTAAACCATCAGTCTTCTTAAGAATATAACCTCATGTGTGGTCCCCCTCTTGTTTGATTCTAGAATCTCTAAGTGTGGCTTAGAGACTTTCTGCTCACATTATTACTTCTCTGACAGAGTTAGGTGAAGGATTCAGAATAAAGTTAATTGAAGGAATTGGGAAATTATTAATTGCTTAATGTTTTCACAATCTATAGAATTTCTTTAACACTGTTTTTCTACCTAAGTATATTTTAATATTTTATAAATTAAAAGAATAAAATCCAAGTCTAACAAAGCTCTTTCTCATACATGTAAAACATCTAATATGTTAGTGTTCTTGTTAACATATCTGAAAAAGAACTTACAACAGAAATTATTGTACATTTGGAATGCTTCTTAACTTCATTTCTTTAAAAAAAATAGTCCTAGAAAAACATGGATTAACTGGGACCAAATTACCATACTGAATATTAAATTATGTGCATTAGCTTTTGTTGTTATTGTTTTCACTCTTGATTTTTTACTGGGGGTGAGAGATCATGTTTTTAAAAAGTTTAAATTCAGAAATTATACAAAGATAAATTAGAAACTGTCCTTGCCTACAAGTTTTGAAAATAAGTGACATAAACAGCATTTTAGACTTCTGTGCAAATAAGGACAATTGAACACATTCATACACATAATATCTCTATGTATTCATATCTATACTTATTTCTACATCTGTCTACCTATGTTTACATACCTACCTATCATTGTTTGTTACCTATGTTTACATACCTACCTATCATTGTTTGTTCCAGGATGGTATTGGAATATCAGTAATGGAATAAAATTATAATGTAATTATAAGGTAAGAGAAGTAGGAGTTGTCAACAAAATATTGGAAAATGAGAAAGCTGAGGTTATCCTTGGTTCTCCATAAAGCAGAGTCTGAGACAAAGGCTTGCATGCAGGTATTATTTGAAAATGTGATCTCAGGAAGTTGATATAAAGGGTAGGTGAGTGAAACATGGAAGGAGGAAAAGCCAAAAGAAAGATGTATTTTGGATTTAGCCACTGCTTACAGGTGACTGGTACTTGATCCCACCAGAAAAGCCTAAGGAGCATTTTGAAATGCATGTCAAAACTCTCAGCCTGAAGGAGTAAGAGAGCAGAACTTATACATCACAAACTCCATGGTTGGTAACACTTCTGCACCCTGGAGTTGAGCATGCATAGGTGTAGAGTAGTTTCCTGCTGGCGTCATACTTTGCAATGATAGAAAATCACCTGAGAAGAAAGCATGAGGTACACAGCAATGATATCAGACGAACATGGCCGGGGTTACCCTCACATGAAGCCTGTGCAACCCTGCATAATATGATGGCTAAGCTGGAGGAAGAGGAGGAACCAAGAGGATTTTAAATCGTTACGTAAGAGGCGTCTACTCACTGAACCATAGAAATCAGCTTTTGCCTGCCATTAAGCTAAATGCTTCATAGAGCCCTTTGTAGATAATTCTCAATAGCAGTTTCTCCAAGGACCTAATAAAAAAGCCCTAAACTACATGCCGCAGTTCCTATTACTGTAGTTGATCCTGGGACTGTAATCCATATCCATTCTCTTCCTTCTTAAATGAACATTTTGATTTTCTTCAACAATATGGCATTTCTAGGTTCTTGCTTCATGGGGTCACTTGGTTCTTTATTCACAGAGTATCTGAGCTCTTAATTACTTCACTTGTGATGCTCCCTAATCACTGATATTGGTCATTCATCATTATCACAGACCTGGAGGACCTTAGAGGCACCCCCATGAATTTCCTGGCTTCCAAACTTACTGCTCCCTTGCTTGCTACAGTTGTGTAAAACTATCCTTAATCCTTCATGGTTATCAGGATCTCTGTGGGCTTAGCAGAGTGCCCTTGTTGTTTGTCCCCCAACCCCACTCCGCTAATCCTCTTCTATGAGAGTCCAGATGACAAGATGTTACTCATAACTTTGTAAGTCTATTGTAATCCTTACAATTCCATTTTCCATTTAATAGTATGTACTCACCACCCCTAATTCAAAACACAGCATATCAGATTGGCAGAGCCAAAAGTTGTGGAGATCAGAAGCACAGATTTCACAGGTGAATCACAGGGAGTGAGCATGAGAGGAGGCCAGTATCACTGCCACCCTTATTTCCTGCACTAATGTATTTTAGCTATTTGAAAGACAACACTATATATCAGCTTATATTCAACATCCTGGAGAAGGATAGCCCAATTCACAGGGTGTTTTCCCAAGCTGGAAAATTAACTCAGTCTTGGCAAGGACATACTACTGTTAGGTTGGCAGATTTTGAATGGTGAGAGATATATATACGTAATATTATTGTATTATACATACAATAATTTATATATAATTTATATATGTGTGTGTGTGTATATATATGTGTATATATATATATATATATATATATATATATATATATATAAATCCTAAGTCCCAAGAACTTGTATCCATGTTCATACCTCCTCTGCCCTCTGCCAGGGGCTGAAATCATCTAAATCTTTTTTCCACTGATGTCTGGTGGTTGTTACTGGTTTTTAACTGGGCTCTCAGTTTCTCTCCGCTTGGGTTTCTCCATGTTTCTCCCCCTGTAACTAATCTGGGCTTCCTAATGGCAGATGGTTGGGTTCCAAGAGTATGTGTCATAAGACCAAGTAAGCCAAGCAGAAACTGTAATATTTTTAGGACCTTGCTTTGGACACTGTTACTTCTGTTGCAGTTTATGCATTAGAAATGAGAAAATAAGACTGGACTCTATATTTGAGGATAGGAATTTTACTGAAATATTTGTGGGAGAATTGATACCAAATGTGAGGACTTGTTTTAAAGTCATCAGTCTCTGACCTCTAGCTACACAATAGTTACCTTATTTCCATATGAAAAAATACATTTACCATTTCCGAAGACCCATGATCAAAGAATTATCTGTAAAACAGTAAATACTTTTAGCGCTGTATGACATATGGTCTCTGTTCAGACTACTCACCTCTGTCATTATAGCTTGAAGCGCTCACAGACAACATAAATAAACATCTATGGCTGTGTTCTAATAATGCTTTATTTACAAAAACATATGGTGCAGAATTGCCCTGCTGCCCATAGTTTGCTGATGTTTGATCTACTGCATCAAACTCATGTTTGAGGTCCAGGATCTGCCCATCTAAGTCAGGTCCTCAGAAGTGGTTCCTTTTGTGAAACTCTGCGCATTTAGTTTTTCTCAATCTTAAGACTCAAGAACTAAAAAGACAAGTTCTGATCGTCACAATTCAAATACAGTGGTGGAACAGGAATAGAATAATTGCTACAGCCCCTCCCATTCAAAAAGGGAAATGGGAGGCACCACCGAGGCACACAGATTGAGAGCCATTCTGAATCCCAGCTGGGCAGGGATTGCCAGCTTAGTTTTGTGAGCCTATTGCTGTCCTTTGCACTGTCTCTGTTCCTTTTCGTCTAAGCTGAAATAACTATAAAAATTTTGTGGATTTCTTATGTATCTATTGGTTATCTGCTCTGTTAGACAAAAGCCATAATTTTTTTTTTTTTCCCAAAGTAAGAACTTATCTGCCATGGGCTTCCTGCAAGGGTGCTGAAGAACAGCTTTCTTAAGATTTTCAGAAGCCCTAAAATTGGATGAACAGTATGAGGCACATCTTAAGGTCACCTGTCTAATTGAACACTTTACTGAGGCAACTCTTCACATATTTCTCAGGTCTTTACCAGTGATCTTATATTTACATGTTGAGTTCAGTTTTTGTTCTGATCCCTTTTTTATTTGAAAACCTTGAGTAGGCGGGAATGAGAAATAATTTAAATTTCAAACCAGAAATCCCTTTCTATTTTGACTTTGGTTTGAATACTGAAAAGGTCTTTTTTAAACTCCTGTCTCTCCTCCTCAGTTTTACTACGGGCAGCTTGATGAAGCAAGATGGCATCTCCACTGCTCTTCCTGGATGTATGTGAAACACCCAGCACATTATTAACACCTTAACATTAGTATAGTGCATTTGTTACAATCCGTGAACCAATATTGATATGTTATTAATTCAAAGTTATACTGACTTACAACCTAATTTTGGTAGTATAAGGTTCTTCTAGTATATGTTTATGAGATGTTTATATATGTAAGGCAAAACTTTTTAGGTGGTGCATACCTGAACATGCCTTTATTTTACCATCATATTTGTAGTTTTCCTACGTACAGAATTTTAGGTTGGTAATCATTTTTCCTCAGAATTTTGAAGACATTTGCACATTATCTTTTAGATTGTGCATAAGCTTGTTGCCAGTCAGGTCCTTAAACCTTTTAAGTGACCTGTTAGATCCCTAATCTTTTGTAAGTGACCCATATTTTCTTTTCAAATCTTCCTTTTATGGCGAGTTTTCTAAATTTTTTGGAACAGTGTGCCTTGATTTAGAACTCCGTGTGTGTGGGTGCATGCATGTGTGTGGCTTTGCTAGACCTCCAATTATTTCTTTCACTTAGCTTTAAGTAAGTAAGCTTTCTAAGGACACAGGGCAGGAGACAGCATCCCTAGTACCAACATAATTATTACTGTTAAAGCATAAAAGGAAGATTTGAAAGAAATAAGACATTTTTTTAAAAGATACAATTCAGATTACACTTTGGCCATCATGTGCCATTGAAGGTTTTGTAAAGTGATATATGTGTTAAGATGTCACTGCTTATATAATCTCTCATATAAATAACATGGAAAAGTCTAGTATTAGATAGATATTATCATAATTTTTAGAAGATATTTTATTGTCTCAAAAAGGTACTCTTTCTTCCTCAATAATGAAAAAATGATTCTTAGGTGCATAGGCATGAAGAACAGGCAGTTTTGACCAGATGATTAAGTTCTTTTTGGTGACGTGACAAATAAATCTGATAAGTTTTCTTAAAGGGAAGGGACCTATATCTCTTTTCTCTTACTCCTTCTTGCTGTTTGAAAGGCAAGCATAAAGGCTGAATCTTCAACTCTTATCCTATACCATGGGGTGACCTTGGGAGTAGAAACCAGGGAAAGTGAAGGACCATAAGAGTAAGTAATTTATCCATCTCAACATTGAGTAGATTAGAAGCCTGGATTCACTCCTTCTGTACCTCTTGACCATAAGTAACAAATATCCTTCTGTCATCTTTACAACAGTATTATAGTGAGTGTTTCTATAATTCACACCCGAACTAAGACTTACTAGTGCATAATTTTTTAAATGAGTGTAACCAGAGAAATTATGAGTTTAATAAGTGACTACACACTTGTACCAGTACAGTATAGCTGCCTCCTTCATTTCTGTGTTAAAATCAAAGTTGTAATTTTATTTCTTTAATAATTATTCCATACTGTATTTCTTATTTCTAGTGCCTCCTTTACTCCTCTACACTTATTACACACTAAATTTATATACATTGTGTAAATATATATATATTTAATTTTATATATACATTTTCTAATTTCTTGATGCTTTTAAATCATGACATTGGAAATAAAAGTCAAATTTATAATTTGAAAATCTAGCTTACTTTTTCAGTGATGAAATATTATTTATTATTTCAGGACTCTCCAGTGTAATATATATTTTCTTTACCATTTAAAAAATTACAGTGAAGTAATAGTGAACTTATTGTCCATTTTCTCTAGGGAGTAATTTTCTGCATTTCGGGAATAGGAGACTTTTAAAAATATACACTTCATAATACTCTCCAGGCTCCAACAAATAAATACCTTATCTAACCTCTGTGCTTGTATGACTGCTGACTTTGACAGTTGTCAACATGACTTTTTATGCATCATCTCTTGCCTCTAGCAGATTCCCTTCCTGTCCAGGAGATCTAAGAAATGTGAGAGTGAGGTAATCACACATACACAGATGCTCTGCTTCATCAAGATGGAAAATGATATTAACAGGACAGCCACTTTCTCCCTTACTGCCCTATGTAAATTTACCAGCATATGTTTAATGGCTTACTATTGAATTCCTTGGTTATAAACCTGAGAGGATTAAAATATAATACAAAAATATATTTTTATAGCTTTGTAATAATGCTTATTGTCTTCTGTCTACTGTGTGTTGAAGAGAAACTCATTTTTTTTTTTTCCTACAATTCCTATTCACTTATATGCTAAAATACCAGAAACCACATTCAGGTTACCAGATAATTTCCATTCCTATTCCCATTACAAGCATTATATGTTAAATTTCCTAAATTATTTTTTCATTATATATTTATTTTGATGTTTAAAATGCTTGACATTTTCTCTCCTGTACTACATTCTTCTGTCTGTTTACAGTTTCATCTAGCTTTCTCTCAAAGCATTTTCCATGTTGAAGATATGTCATTTTCCAAGTGAATAAGATTCCCTCCTTTTATTCTCCCAACATAGGTTGATACATTATGCTTTTGTGATAAGCTTATCTCTTCTCTATTTTAGGGTGTAATCACTCAGTGATTCTAAGAATATTGGTAGCATTTTAGACCCAATTAAATAATCAGTTTGTTTCAAATAGAAGATAAGATAGGGAAATGATAAATGTCTTAGGCTTTATGGTTTTCCAGTAATGGATAATGAGGATTGACCCAAAGTAACATAATTAGATCAGAGACATTTGTTTTTGATGTGATCGTGATTTCAGCTTCACCTCCCAACTCCTCTTGAAAGCCTTTGGGCCTCTCAATATGTATAACAGAATCCAGTGCTATTTACCTCACTGTTCACATTCTGCTCATATACTGCTTTTAGCTAATGTAACTAGAAAGATGAGATTAAAGAATAAGTTATAGTGGCCAATACCCATTGCATCCAAGCTTTATCCTTACCAATCATTTATATTTTGACAGGAAAAATGACCAAAGTAAATGAAGTTGCAATTACGTAATACAATACTGTTATCGGAACCATGTTTCAATATCATTTTTCTACAGTGTAGGGTTATGTTCATTAGAGTTAGAAATAAATTTTCTTTGACTATAATTGTTTCAACATGGTAAGTAAAGGTTTTGTATACCACGTGAGAAGTTTTGAAAGCTGCATTTTAGAATAACTTTAAATTTATTAATGTAGCTTTTGGAATCATTATTAAAATCATCAGTATTACAGGATCAGTCACACTGTACACATACTACCAGTAATGTGCATTCTAAACCAAGTAGTCAATCACTTCATTTATATACCATGTGCAAAGTGCTAAATTATGTCCCATAGATTACATTTCTCATTCTGAACAGACTAAAGAATTAAATAAGGCCTATATATAATACAAGGAGACATTTACTTATTCCAAGAAAATAGCAAAAAAAAATTCAGGTATAAGAGAAAAATGTCAACTAATATTTATTAAATGTTTTCTATGTGTCAGGAACAGACGTAAGCAATTTTACATGTTTTAGCTCACTTAGTCTTCTCTACAATCTTAGTGTGTATATATATATACACAGACACACACATAAGTATAAAATCTTCTGTACAATTTTAGTATATATATAGTAGTATATATAATATATACTATATATAATAGTATAATACTTATACTATATTAATGTATATAGTATAAGTATATAAAATACATATAGGGTATAAAGTATATATAGAATATATACACATATAGTATATAGTATATATATTACATATAATATATGACTATAATATATATTATATAATATATATATATATACGCTAAGATTGTGCATTTATACACACACACACTCTGATTGTTGTCTTTTGAGACGTGATGATATTGAGGCAGAGAGAAGTTAAGTAGCTTCCCCAAAGTTACACAAGTAAAAAGTATTAGTTTATTCTGCCAATCTGGCAGAAAACCAAGTGTGCAAAGGAAAATATAGGGGGATGGGTCTAATGTGGTATGTTGACACAGTATCATAAAATACTTTAAGTGGAAATTTAAATTGTTTTGAATAAGATAAATAAAAAAATAGAGAGTTGTTATAGGTGATACTCTTAACGAATTGCAGTATCCTGGATTGTTGGTCATGGATTAATATTTACGTTATAAAGCTTGACTTTTCAATTACCAGTGGGTCATTCTTTCTCTAACTGTCCTCTTTGGTAAGCCTGAAGTCTCTTCCATAACTATACCATTTTCCTTAACTCTGAAAACCTCCTAATGATAGTCTTATCTGCTTTCTACCAGCTTTTACAAGTGATCATCCACTACCCTGTTAAAAAGAAGATCAATAAGTCCTATGAGATAGGTAAAGCAGTAGAGGGTGATATGATAAGAAAAAAAGATATATCCAGGAAAGATGAGGTATAAAAATGAAAGTTCAGAATTTCAGTGTTGTATGTGATGATGTACACCTAACCAGTTCTGTATGTGCACATATATATTTATTATTCAAAAGTGTTCTTACTATATAATATACGACATTAAGTGATATAGATTTATACCTTTGAAAATGTTCCATTCCTTTTGTAATTTGATACTTTATATTCTGATTTTAGTTAGATCTTAAAAACTTTGTTGCTTCAATACTCTGTTTACCTTTATAAATTCAGGCTTTTCACCATAATTTGGCATGGAAATTTCAAACTGTTGTTTAATTTCTTCAGTATTTTTATGCTCTTTTCAAATTTAGGTAGAATTTTTCTCACTTCAGTTTAGTCCAAGTGATTTGACCTATTCTGATTAGAACTAGAACTTCCTGCAATTTATTTTTCACATTGCAGGAAGAATGATCTTTCTATATCCCTTCCTACAAACCTTATCATATCCTTGTCTTAAAATCTTTACTACTGGGCTTCCCTGGTGGCGCAGTGGTTGAGAATCTGCCTGCCAATGCAGGGGACACGGGTTCGAGCCCTGGTCTGGGAAGATCCCACATGCCACGGAGCAACTAGGCCTGTGAGCCACAATTACTGAGCCTGTGCGTCTGGAGCCTGTGCTCCGCAACGGGAGAGGCCGCAATAATTAGAGGCCCACGCACCGCGATGAAGAGTGGCCCCCACTTGCCACAACTAGAGAAAGCCCTCGCACAGAAACGAAGACCCAACTCAGCCATAAATAAATAAATAAATAAACCCAAAGTTTAAAAAAAATCTTTACTACCTTCTTATCACTTTCACTGCTTTCTTAAAATTATCTTTAAATTTAATATGTAATGGTACGACACCTGAGATCTAGAGTAGAGTTATGTCTCACTCTAATCTTTATTCAATTGATCCTGAAAAACTTTTATTCTAAGAATGCATTATGCTCTCTTTGCCTCTGGTCTTTGAACAAAGATACTCAGTAACTCTGACAGGATGTAATGTAACATAATAGTTAAACATATTGGGCACCAAAGCAATTTTCTGAACTTACCTAGCCTTCAGTATCCTATTTATAATGACAATATACCTGACATTTTGTGTGGACTAAACTGAAGAAGGTACTCTGTTTGTTATAAAGTAAACAATAAATGCTAGTTTCCATTATTACCAGCTCTTTTTTATTTGCATCCCCCTCCCATCTGATAAGATTGGGTAGTTGCCAAAATTCTGTACTTCATATATCCTTTTCTCATTGCCTATGAACATAAGAGATTGAGTTTTTTAGTATTTAGCCATTGGCTTATTTCATTAGAGTTTAAGAACTTGAAGGTAGCAACTCTTGTCTTGCCTGTACTTTTATCTATTATGCCTGATATATAAGTACACTAGTAAATATTTGTTAAATTAACAGGTGAACAAATGAACAATTATTAAATAACCTTCTTTTATATTTAGGAGGAAAATACAGAGATACAGAATATTTCCTCTTTTTAATTTTTATTTTATATTGGAGCATAGTTGATTAACAATGTTGTGTTAGTTTCAGGTGTACAGCAAAGTGATTCAGTTATACATATACACGTATCTCTTCTTTTTCAAATTCTTTTCCCACTTAGGTTATTACAGAGTATTGAGCTGCGTTCCCTGTGCTATGCAGTGGGTCCTTGTTGGTTATCTGTTTTAAGCCCAGCAGTGTGTACACATCAATCCGAAACTCCCAATCTGTCCCCCCTCCAATATTTCCTAAAACTGTGAACCCAGTAAAAGACCTATTTGGAAGTGTTCTAATTAAATACCAAGTCTGGGCAAGATGTAAACTTTCAAAACATAATCTACATGTTTAAATAAGACATATGTGTAATATATTTATTACATTATACCAAAGGACGAAATAGACTGACCACGTAAGGATTTTAGATCAAAAGATGATGACATTGTTTTGGTGGATGAAGTAGGGTTGTTGATGTGACCTAGCATGACATTGCTGTAGCTGTGAGTACACTCTGAAAAATCATGCTTCACTGGTGTTCTGCTATACTTGAAAAGAAGACAATAGTAACCTGACCTAAGATAATGCATTATTTTCATGAAACCTAAGAATCATATAAAATCTGTGCATATTAATGGCTAAAACCTGTAAAAACAATTTTTCAATTTTATCTAAACTAGCATTGGCCACAACCAATATTTTCATGTGCACAGTTAATAAATTGTCTTAATTTTATGTTTGCTACAACATTATACCATATATGTGTATATTGTACAAATATAGGGAGGGGGATACATTATAAGGAGAAATATTTTGAAAAAGCTTACAATTGTACTTTAGTCCCTTAATTTGTATCATTTCTTTTCAGCTTTTGATCTGTTGTAACATCACCAATAATTACAACATAATTTGTGTTTACTAGATTTATTGAAGTTTGGGTATCTTCAAATATTTAACATAGTTTAGCAGCACATACACTGAATTACACAAATTCTACATCATGAATAAGAAAAGTGGGACAATTTAAGACAAATATAACGCACAGTATCATTTAACATGCAAGTTAATAGAGGTTAGAGAATTTGTGACCAAATCAACTAATAAGCTCCAGATTTTTGTGGGGAGGTAGAAACAGGAAAAAATATATATATGTATATATTCTGGGATTCCCATCAGAAAATAAGATTATGAAGAAGATTATGACTGAGAAAGAAACACATGACTGATAAAGTGTTATTTCAGCGTGAGTGTTAGAAAATTAGGGGAATGCAGTGTGAAGGCTTTAAGTAGAACACTTTAATTACCATGGAGAACATTGGTATTAGGATATTTAGTACATAAAATTAGAAAGGTAGTTTGGAAACTGGAAAAATGTAGAAAGGAAATTATTCTTACTTTTTGAGACAGTGAATTTTGACATAGTGTTTTGGCCAATATTATGATGTGATGAAAGTGATATTTTGAAAGATTATATAGCAGCAGTTAAAATGATTGATTTTGGTAGGGAATAAACTGGAAGCAAAGGGGTTGATAATAGGATTATTGCATTTGCCTTATGCTGCTAATACTACTGCTATGTGCTTAGAGGCTGCTTAACATCAATTTCAGAATGGAAATTTACTTGTCATAGCATATGCCAGAAGAGTATTGAATAAAGTGAACATGTATATCCCAGTCCCAATTTAGGGTGTCTGTCTTTGAAATAAACAGCCTGAGATGAATTTCTTGAGTTTTTACATGAAATGGATTGAGTACTAACAGACTCTTCAGTGGAATTGCTAACTACTGCAAAACTGAACATAGCAGAGCAGACAAGGGTGTCAACCTTACCTCTATTACATTCTGCACTGCAAAGGGCAGGTGAAAAAAGTATAGACACAGATGCACTTTGAAGGAACAGAATAGTGTTTGTTTATAGGGAAGGTGAAAGAGAAATTTGAGCATAACTAACAATATTGAAGTGAGATTCAAAATAGGTATAAAATTTACTATTGTATACCAGTAGATGTTTAGATGTAAGTAATAGATTGAAAGATTTACAAGAGATTTGTGAAATTTCAGAACACTTGGAATAAATGATTTAGGTAAAGATATTTGATTAATTTATTTTAGGATTTCCATTAAATTTTAGGTCAAAAATATCACATGAAAAGTTATATCATCAATCAAAGCTTAAGAAGCAGTTTTTTAAAATTGACCTCTTTAACAGTTTTATAGGATTAAAAATCTACATGGATAAGAAACTGTCCTCTAAACCTAATTCAGACCATTAGTTATCTCTTGGTACTTTTAAAATGAGATATGCAAACCGATTAAATTAGACACACAAACCAGTCAGATTATGGAATTTTTACCAGAGGAAGCAACTATAAAATGAGCACAGAAATATGGTTTTTGTGAGAATTCAGAGAATCCTCGTTAAATTATCAGCTCAGTGGCTAGTCCTTGGTTAGTGTTTAAAATAACTGTTAACTCTATTGATATTATTTATTTTGTATACATACATACATCATATTTATTTACATAGCAACAGGTATAGAAATAATCACCTTTTGAATTAGTTTGGAATGAGTTTCTCTTTTAAAAGCAATCCTGCCTAGAATATATGTTAATGCTCTTGAATGGATTTACTAGCAGCAAATTCTTACTGACTGTAGAGTTCAGACATGGTGCCTGATAATGAGGATTCTTTCACTTTAGCGTGAGAATGTGGTAGACCATAACATTCCAAAGTATCACAGCCGATGTGACTATTGCTTGTAGTACTTCCATAATTAGTTCACATGCCCACTAAGGCATGGCTTTGGAAGACTTGTAGCCAAATATATGTATATCGGAAGATGGTCACTAGATTTAAAGAAAGTTAAATAAAAGTGGAAATATCAGTTCTAACTAACCTGCCTGGAGAGAGACACGGACAAGCATAGTGATTACATTCCTCAGATGTGAACATCCTGTCTTTTTGTTACTTAGTTCTCTAAGATTTCTAAGACCCAGGCTGAGACTAAAACATGCATGTTGCCAAAAATCAGCCACTGATTTTTCAGCATTTCCTGTGGTTTCACAAATAAGTCAATGGCCTTTTCAAATACCAGAATGCTAACATCTAAAATGGAGTGTTCATTGACTTGGGAATCTAATTATAAATAGATGTGAATTCTGGAAAAGGGTTGGTTAACAGGCACTTGAAAAGACAGAAAAATTGAGGATAAAGACTTCTTACTCATTAGTCATATCAAGTTTTGGTTTTCCCTTAGCGTCTGTGTGCTGGTTTAGAGAAGATGAGTGAAGAGTCTAGGATATTTGGAAGGCTCACAGTCCTCCAAGGCCAGCGGAAATAAGAGTCAGATGATCTAGTAAATCCATTAATGAAAGGGTTAGTGGAATGGGTATGAATCTGTGTGTTGAGAGCCAAAACAAAATTGGAAATAAGCCCCTGTAATTCTTCTGGAAATTTTATTGCTAAAAAAGCAAGTTTTGTTGAGTATTAAACAGATCATGCTTGACTCTAATCAGAAGGTCAGGAAGGAATCTTGCTTCTTCAGCAAGCTTCAGACCTGAGTTAAAAAAAGTATATTGGCACCTGCTTAATATCCACAAGCCCAGTCTGTCTTCAGGTAGGTGGATTTCATGAAACAAAAGAATTGAAATATTCTCCAGACCAAAGAAAAAGTAATTTTATTTAGAGAAAATAGAAGAAAAGGAAAACTATTATAGACTAAGATTGACAAGGAGAATTCATAAAATCCAAAAGGAATTAACTTGACCGATTTAGAATTAATATTTGGTTCAAATAGCTAACATATCAATATTATTAATATATATATATACCAATACTCATTAAGCTTCTTTATTACTAAAACTTACAAAGATGAAAATCCCCTCTTTATAATAATAACTATATATAGTATATATTGGCTGTTCTTCTAAACAATGAGTTACATTGAATATGCAGTGTGTTGTTAAACCAGTATCCAGCTCAGCATCTCTAGGGAAGTTATGCTTTCATCCAGTGTCTCATATGTGGAGGGTGCTCAGAAAATATTTGTCGTAAGAATAACTTAATTAATCAATGAGTCCCAAACTTGTAAGCCTGTTTCCTACTTAATATATTCTTATTGTATTGGGTTACTTAATATTTTTAAAGAGTAATTCTAACCTGATTTGATGATCCAGAGTCTCCCATCCAGAAAAAGACAATAGGCAATCACTTTACTATTATACAGTTACATTTATTAATTATGAATTGACAAAATTGAACACCCATTTATGATAAAAACCCTCCAGAAAGTAGGCATAGAGGGAAGTTACCTCAACGTAATGAAGGCCATATATGGCAAACCCACAGCCAACATCGTTCTCAATGGTGAAAAACTGAAACCATTTCCACTAAGATCAGGAACAGGACAAGGTTGCCCACTTTCAGCACTATTATTCAACATAGTTTTGGAAGTTTTAGCCACAGCAATCAGAGACAAAAAAGAAATAAAAGGAATCCAAATTGGAAAAGAAGAAGTAAAACTGTCACTATTTACAGATGACATGATACTATACATAGAGAATCCTAAAGATGCTACCAGAAAACTACTAGAGCTAATCAATGAATTTGGTAAATTAGCAGGATACAAAATTAATGCACAGAAATCTCTTGCATTTCTATACACTAATGATGAAAAATCTGAAAGATAAATTAAGGAAACACTCCCATTTACCACTGCAACAAAAAGAATAAAATACCTAGGAATAAACCTACCTAAGGAGACAAAAGACCTGTATGCAGAAAACTATAAGACACCGATGAAAGAAATGAAAGATGATACAAACAGATGGACAGATATACCATGTTCTTGGGTTGGAAATATCAACATTGTGAAAATGACTATAGTACCCAAAGCAATCTACAGATTCAGTGCAATCCCTATCAAACTACCAATTGCATTTTTCACAGAACTAGAACAGAAAATTTCACAATTTGTATGGAAACACAAAAGACCCCGAATAGCCAAAGGAATCTTGAGAAAGAAAAACAGAGCTGTAGGAATCAGGCTCCCGGACTTCAGACTATACTACAAAGCTACAATAATCAAGACAGTATGGTACTGGCACAAAAACAGAAATATAGATCAATGGAACAGGATAGAAAGCCCAGAGATAAACCCACGCACATATGGTCACCTTATCTTTGATACAGGAGGCAAGAATATACAATGTAGAAAAGACAGCCTCTTCAGTAAGTGGTGCTGGGAAAACTGGACAGCCACATGTAAAAGAATGAAATTAGAACACTCCCTAACACCATACACAAAAGTAAACTCAAAATGGATTAAAGACCTAAATGTGAGGCCAGACACTATCAAACTCTTAGAGGAAAACATAGGCAGAACACTCTATGACATAAATCACAGTAAGATCCTTTTTGACCCACCTCCTAGAGAAATGGAGACTGTTTTCCTTTGTTTCTGCATTTTCTCACTTCTCTGGTTAAACTTATTCTTCGGCTACAGTTTTTCCACAGACGAAAGGCAGGCTGAGGACATGGGGTGCGGGTGGGGGGCAAGGACCACGGGGTCCTACTCCATTTCATGGCGAGCCATTGAAATTGGTTTTTAACCCCAAACCTATTTTTGGTTCAGCTTTTTCAGACACAGAGTTCCAAAATCCAGAATATTTTATCCTCATACCCTTTACACCAAGTATCTAAAGCCATCACCAAGTTTTGTTGTATTTACTTCATGGTTAAAGTCTATCACCTTTTTTTTACATCTTATATCATCTCTCTCTTGGACTCTTTCTCAGATGGGCTCTTGAGCAATATCTAAGATCCTACTGGCCTCATGTTTGATTCATGTCACAGAGAAAGAGTTCTACACAAGCTTTGACCCACTTCGCACTGAAAAGGTCTCACCTTAGCAGGCGCCACGTTTCTCTGGCTCCTGCCTGGAACTGGAACTTCTCTGATGGTGCAGCTTGGGATGTTACAGGAGCCTTTTTTGACTCATACATGTGTATCCCCAAGTTCAGCAGAGCCTGTGGCCCAGCAAAGCCTTTACCCAGTCAGAATAGAAACAGAATGGTTAAGGCATCTCCATTCCCTCCCTAATGGACCTATTTATAGGATTCCTCAGAAGTTTCTAGAGGATTAGATTACTATTCCCCCACAGAGGTTGCCAACTGAAAACTGTATCTTTGTATTGGCCTTTTCTCCTTCCTTGTTTCACTCTACTCTCACTCCTTCTCTCTGGAGTCACATTCAAGTCAAATAGCCTGTAAGTAAGACCTTAACTCAAACTGAGCCTTTGGAAGGAAACACAGACTAAGAATGTGGTGATAAGAACAGCCCCACTCTGCATAACATAGCATTCTGGAAGTGGACCACTTTACCTCTCTGATGACAAAAGGACCACATTGTGGTGAAGTGGCGATTAGACCAGGCATACAAAATGATCAAACTTTTCTAGGCTGTCATGAGTGGAGAACTGTGATGAGGCACATGTAGAAGTTGAAGTTGAAGTGTTGGATAACTGGGTAACTAAGTTCCTTAAGTCATGCTGGGCAAGCTAGAAGCTTCATGGCTGAGTTAAAGAGATTCATGTTTCTTGGAACAGTAAGGATACTGTGGAGAAAACCAAGTCCTGGATTTAATTATAAGAGTGGCAAAGCTCAAAAAATATTGAACTCATAGTTTTTAAAGACACTTTATGCCGAGTCCTCAGGCCCTCTAAGGAAAATAGTATAAGTCAGAGGTCTGTGATTGGGTCATTTAAATAGATGACTGTGAGAATCTTGAACCTCCAGATTCTCATTAATCCCCTGGACCGGGTGGAGGACTTAGCCCCTCTCACTTGTTGGAAGAGAGCGATGCAAGATAAGGCTTGTCTTTGTCAAGCTCCACGTCTGCTTTTGCTTATTGCCTCTTGGACCAATAATTGGAGTCACTTCTCAGCACATACCAACAGGGCAATAGAATTTCTGCTGTAAGGAAAGGCCTTACTTGTAGAATAATTGGAGTTCCTAGTTAATACAAACCAGAAGGAAAACAGAGGAACACATGAGGGAGTAGGTCTTGTTGATATTGGACTTGTGGGCAGAATGAAAGACTTGGCAGGGCGGAATTTATTGGCATGAGAATACATCTTCATGAATTGTGTTTAACTTTCTTACCCAGGACACATGGAACTAGTCATAACACTCTGCTGGGATGATTCTTAAATTGTAAACATAATGATGGCCAACTGTAAATGTGATAATGTGCTGTGATTATCACAGTAGAGTACTGAAAAAGGACTCAGAAGGCTACAGAAATTATGGGATTATAAGAATGGATTTATTGCGTAAGGGTGAAGAATGCCTCCTACTTTGGTGTGACGTACCCTTCACTAAAGCTTTAAGAGATATACCAGTGATGGGGCCTTGGAATTTTTGATTGAGTCAATGTTTGATATAATATGTAGGCTTGGATAGATTTTAAAAGATGCTTCCATCTAGCTAGATTTCCTGCAATTCATGGAAATTATATTCTTTTAAAATGCCAGAGGCCATATTATGACACTTCAGGATTCTATTACTATTGATATAATGAACAGGAGATCTGGAGTGGCAAAAAAGTTACCTTAATCTTTGGGTTTCCCATGGGCAAAATAGTGTGATAGATTCAAGACTGACCCAGGTTGACACTCCTCCTAATGAGAGGTAGCATCTAAACCTCCTCCCTTGTATCTGGGTGGCCTCTCTCTCTCTTTGACCAACAGAATATGGTAGATGTGTCACTGCGCAAGTTTCCTGGTCTAGGTCTAAAGAGACTGGCAGCTTCAACCGTCCTACTTCTTGAAAAATTTGCTATAGAAATATGTGTTTGAGGGGAGGTGGTGGTGGTGGTGCCTTAGCTGTCATATAAGAAACCTGATATGAGAAGTTCAGACCATGTAGAAAAGGCAGGAAATGAAATGCCATGTGGGGAGAGAGAGAGAGACAGAGAGACAGAGACAGAAACGACAGTGAGCCATATTGACTAGAAATGTGAATAAAAACCATCTTGGCTGCCAACTTTTCAAGCCCAGATGGCACATGGATCAGACACAATCAGCCAGCTGAGCTTTTCCTGAATTTCTGACCCACAATATTGTGAGCAAAATTAAACATTTGTTTTAAGCCAGTAAGTTTTGGACTAATTTGTTAAACAGAAATAGATAATTAGAACATATGAGTGGACAAATACAGTTTAACTTTGTACTTTTAGTTGTATTTTACTGTAAATGTGTTTATTTTCCTGAAAATATCAAGAGGTGGCAAGCAAAAGTACAAGATGTCAGATGCTACAACGGAAAATTCTCATCTCTCACCAGTTTCTAGGTCTAAGCCAGTTCACAGACTGAAGAGGATGCTCTGTCCTCTTGAAAAACGTCTCTACAGTATCATCTCAATAATATGAAATAAATATTTCTCCAGTCTTTTTTTAAGCAACCCATAGGCATTTACCAGGGAACTGTGCATTGAAGGAAGAGAAATTATAAAGCCACGTGAAGGCTTTTAAATATAGGATCTGAAATGTCAGGGGATCCAAATGACATCATGGTCCTTCCATAAGAGGGCTTATTTGGCAAGGTGAAAATTTGTCTATCTGTCTACCTATCTACGTATCTCTCTGCATGTCTGTCTGTCCGTCCGTCCATCCATCCATCCATCCTGTGAAGTCCTAAAAGAAGTTTACCTTGCCTGAGGCCTGTGGATTTGTGGACCCACACTATTGTTATTTCTTTAGTTCTAGAGTACATAATTGGGATAGATATGCATGATATCTAATGGAACTCCCATATTTGTTTCCTGACTGGAGTTAAGACCCATCATGTTAGGAAGGGCTAATAGGTAATCCCTTAACCTGATCCCCAAACCACCCAAGAAGTAAATCAGAAGTTATAAGCCATATCCCAGGGAAAATTCAGAAATTAGAAAGGACCTCCATGAAAAACTTAAAGAGTTCAGGGGTGTCGGTGCCTGCCATTTCCCCATTCAACTCTCCTGTGTGTCCCTGAAAGAAATCAGCAACACATGGATTGTGGTGAATCACACTAGGTAAGTACATCTTATACCAAGATATCATAACCCTACTCATAGTTGCTAGGGCAGATGTGGTATTTTTGTTGGTAATAATGGAAAACATGTTATGGGCTGCTGCTCTGGCAATTGTCTTTTCAGTTCCCTCCACAAGAAGGATCAAATGCAGTTCACATTTACTCTCCATGTTTCAGTAGGCATATGGACTACAGGAAACTTAAGTTATCGGAACTTGGTAGTCTTTACTATATTGATGACATTTTGCTAATTGGACTGGGCAAACATTCATGATGCCCTTTCAGTTAGATTCTTACACCCAAGAATATGTGATTCTACACCACACCTCCAGAATCTTGGGGACTTAGACCACGGAGTGAATATAGTATTGGCTCCTCTTGCACCTTTTCACAGATTACCCACTCATGGAGTGTGTGTTCCTTGTTCCTACTCAGGTAGGCCCTGCCCAGCCTCAGTCCCTGGTTCCTAAAGGAGGTACACCACTGGCCAGTGTGGGCTCTTCTTGCCAGTGGGTGAGAGGTAAATAGAAGATTTATTGATTCTGATATCCTTGGAAAGCTGGAAGTAAGTCATGAACTCAAAGAGATTCTCTAGAATGTCTTTTGATGTTTTGTGCCTGGTGATAATTGTAAATAGAGTATTGCAGTAACCCTAGCCCAATAAAGGTAAGCCCACAAAGGGCTCATACCTTATAGAGATAAAAATCTCTGGAACTGTAGCAGGCAAGAATCCCAGTCCAGTGTAAGTACAGGCTGAGGGTGAAGAAAATCTAGAATTAAAGATGTAGGAGGGAGCTGATAAATAGTAGTTATGACAAACTGTTGTTTTCTATCAAAGGAACACCGGCACACTCTAAATAATGGCTCTTATTTTCCATGGATTAATAATCCATCCTGTTTTCCCTGTTTACATGGTGTGATGGAAACTAAGCACAGACTGTAATTGTTTCATCTATCCTGGAGCATCCCCCAAAACCTGGAAAATTAATTTAATTGAAATTCTGAGTTATATTCATTTTTGCTAATATTATATAGAAGTTACATATAACACCAGAAAGCAAAGAATATAATTTCTATTTAATTTTAGCATAGTGTATTCAGAGGGATAAAGTTTAGTATATGCTAGTAATTATCACTAAATTCTTGTACTAAAACAGGCTTGGGTAATTTGTACTTTGTTTCTCAATTAATTATTGAATATTCACTTGTGTTATTTTTCCTCTGTCATTTGCATTTTGCATGAAATAACATTTCTTTGGTGTTTTGTGATTAACGGTATTTTATGCTACAATATTCATGTTTTCAAGATGTATAGTCTCTTTATTTAATATATGTAATTTAAAATTTATTTTATCATTCACTCTTCTATTAAAAACTACCACTATCTTTCAATCCTTTTGAACTATTGAATGTTTAATATTTTTCACATGTATGCTCTCATCTTACTTTAGATTTTACTAGAACAAGTTGCTCATAAAAAGCTTGTCTAGGAAATAATTGAATGTACAATGAGCTTTCTGATTTTCCAGTTCACTGACTTAATCCTTACTCCCGCCTTCGGTGGTAAAAACATTAAAATCTTACATTAGAAATACAAAGATACAGTGTCATAAATTATTATAAAAATAAATCACTGCAGTTTTGTGAGTAAATTCTAATGGCTTACTGGCAGACCCTTGAAAAGTCTTTGGGTATACATTGTTCTTTTGCTTCTCGAGGAGCATATGATTATTTTGTGAAAGAATTCTGTACATGATTTTTTTAAAATACACCAGGAGTCTAGTTGAAATTAAGCATATCCCTGACCTTAGGCAAGTCATCAAACACACTGTAATAAGAGTATGCTTTATACACTCTGTCAGAAATGTGTTGGAGAGTCAAGGTAATAATGTAGAAAAACATTTTCATCATTATGTAAGAATGTATTTGAAACAATAAATAGCAAAGCTCTGCAAAATTTAGCAAACTTAGCTGCTTCAGTGTGAATAGGGAACATTTTTCTACATGGGGAAGTCCTAGGCTTGGAGTGGGAAGAGCCTCAGTTCACTTGAATGACCCTGGGACATAGATGTCTTTAAGTCTTTGAACCATAATTTCTTACTCAGAAGCAAAATGCAGATGCAAAATACACATTTAGAAGAGCAGTAGTTGAGAAACTATATGTAAAAATCTATATAAACAATGAATTTCTACATTACTGTAGCCGTCAGTAGATTCAGGTTTTGTGAGCCTTGAAGCTTATACAGTATAAAATAAAGGATACATATTATGAATAATATTGGATAGACAAATTCATATTTATTTAGAATGAGGAGAAATCATCATAAATTACAAAGCTAATAAAACTGGAAATTGCCTCAAATACTGCAAAATCCAGAAAAAAATATTATGCTCTTTATGCTCTTTATAATTTACTTTTTGACATCTCTATAATATTTTCCCTGTATATTATTTAGGTGAGTACTCCTTAATCACCTCTTTTTATAAAAATAATTTAAAATATTTTCTATGGAGATAATAGTTTTGGATAGATCTTTTCTTCTTTGCATCTACATATTTCATTGCTTCCTGCTGTAAACAACATTCAAAGAGTGAACACATCCTCTGTGCCTAGGCTTACATCATGATGCCAGGAAGGTTGTCACAGTAACCCTAGAATGAGAACAAAAAGAAAGGTTCATAAACGTATAGCAGAGTGAGCACAGGTACTGTTAGAAAGGGATGAAGTCAGAACCATCAGTGTGGGGTTATGTCTCTTTCGTTCATCATTATATTTCTAGTTCCTAGCATAGTTCCTCACCCATGAAAGGTGCTCAGTAAGTAATTGTTGAATAAATTTAGAAGTTCATGAATAAATATATCTGGAATGATTCCATTTTGATTCCTAGAATTCATTTCCACACTGAGGGTTCTAGCAGTATCTTAACTGTAAGTAGACAGGACTGTCACCATTTGAACATCTCACAAGACTCCCTACTCCCCTTGACCATATCTTTATTCCCAAAATACCTGCATCCACATTTACGCTGTAGACTCTAGACTAAGTCTGATGGAGGCGGAGGGGCAAAGTAATAACAAACACTATCTTAACTTTGAAATTTTACACAGGCACTATAAAAAGCAAAGTGAACACATTGCTAAAGCCCTTTGAAGGAACCTATTGAATGAGGAGCTGTGAATCTTTAGCTTCATGGTCAACTCATCTCTGAATGTATGCTCTTATGAAAAAGGCGATTCTTCTCAAGTAGAATGCCAGAAATCTTTTATGAAAGTAAACAAGCAATGGTATTTGGGGAAACCCTGACTTTCTTCGTTCGCTTTTAGTAGATAGTACCCCCCCCACCAAACCCCACCCCCCCACACCCTCCCTCACCCTACCCCACCCCCGGCAATGTGTGGGCATGACTGTTGGCTTCCAGAATTAGTAACATTATATTAATTTAATAGACTCGGCACTGTGTTTGCCCTGGTGAAAATTCTTCATGAAATCTACATAGTCACAACCAGCTCCAGACTGCCTTTCTTTGTTAGACTTTCTGGAACTAGATACATTTCTTTTTTTTATTGTTTTACATATTGAACTTTTCCCGATGTTTGATGACCTCCATTCACTGCAGAGATTGTGTCAATTCATTTTTATATCCTCAATTCCTAGCATATTCTTTGACCAAGTATAATCTTTTTGTTTTCAAATTAATTACTTTGTTTATTTTTGGCTGCGTGGGGTCTTTGTTGCTGCTCGCAGGCTTTCTCTAGTTGGCAGCGAGCAGGGGCTACTCTTTGTTGCGGTGCGTGGGCTTCTCGTTGCAGTGGCTTTTCTTTTTGCCAAGCACGGGCTCTATGTATGCAGGCTTTAGTAGTTGTGTCACGTGGGCTCAGTAGTTGTGGCTCGTGGGCTCTAGAGTGCAGGCTCAGTAGTTGTGGCCCACGGGCTTAGTTGTTCCATGGCATGTGGGATCTTCCTGGACCAGGGCTTGAACCCGTGTCCCCTGCATTGGCAGGCGGATTCTTAACCACTGTGCCACCAGGGAAGCCCACCAAGTATAATCTTAATAAACATTTGTAGAATTAATTAATAATAAAAACAAACCAAAAAAAACCCCCAAAACATATAAATTTGAGTGTTTTAAAGTAACTTTAAAATTAATTTTATTTTGCACCACTTTTCTGTTGTCTTGAAAATGTTGATATTTAACTCACATGCACTGAGTACTACTGTTGGCTACTCAAAATACTGTGTTTTCTATGTAATTCAACAGAGATTTATTAGGCTAGTTACTTAAGTTTATAAATATGAATAATTGTCCTCAAATTGCCTGCCCTCAAAGATCTTATAATCACCATGAAGAGCCAGATGTATTAAAATCTCATCTACGGAGCTTGGGTTAGACTCCAAAAGAACAACATATAATGTAGTCATTTGTGTTTTTGGTGAAGCGTAATTGGAGTTTGATGGTTTTATCAGGGGAAAGTTACTAAGGGCATGAAAGCTGAGGTCTCTTACAGGATTAGAATAACTAGATTAGCAATAACTAGAGATAAGAACACCTCCACTCTCCCCCCCCACACACACACAGATATGTCAGAGAATGAGGAACATGAAGACTAATTAGTGTAAGTGGAAAGAAACTTGTGTCAGAAATGGTGTCTATTTTAAAAAGCAAGGAATTTAGTATTTTCTAAGCAAAACATAAAAGTTAGGGAGTAGCTAGGTCCAGCTCATGGATTTCTTTTGTATACTGATACCAAAAAATTTGAGTTCAAGCCATGAGGGAAGTAGTCACTCTTGGGATATGAAGGAGGAGTGTAGTATAATCACATTTACACTTTGATAGACTGTTCTAGTAGCATTAAGAAGATCTACAATACATAAATCTCAAAGAAAAGTTCTAGTTAGGAAAGTATATATAAAGGGTACAGGAACATAAAAGAGGCTGGCAATCTAAACATTTTCATTAATTCTCACAATACCCTCTTGAAACTTAAAAAAAAAAGTGTCCTCATTTTGCATATGAACATATTTAGATTGAAAAAGATTTCTTACTTGATTCACTTATCCCAGGCATACATGCATAATTGTCAATCCAACTGTCTTTTTCCAGGAAGTTATAATAACATTTCTCCAGCAATGAATATGAGTCTTCAACCAGGGTTGATTCCAGATTTTCTGCTAGGTTAGATGCTAGCTTCCTATAGCCAAGAATTTCTAAGCTGCTGTGAGAAGGGCGTGCAGCCTTATGTGCTTCAGATGACTCAACTCATAGGTTTCAAATGGGGCAGTATGAATTGTTAGAGATTCCCCATTCCAAGAAATGTCAGTACCTGGCATCTTGATAAGTTTTTACTGTATATTGAATAAGTGGTAGAATGTTTATTGTCCTTTCCTCATTAGCTTACTCCCTTTTAAATGATTGTTTGCAAGGACACTTTATTCCTAATCATGAAAATGTTCTTAACTTCATGCAAGTGCAAACCACTAAGTCACAATTTTAAGAAGCAACAAGGGAAAAAAATAAATTTAACTTTGAAGCTTTCCTGAGTAAAATGTTCTAGTTTTCCTATTCTCCCATCAAACCTCTTCTGCCTTCATCACAAACTGGTTAAACCACTACAGTATTTTGATCACACCAACAGGATCTCTGGTTGCATATGTCAATGTCCTCTTTCTCTGATTATCCAGTGGAGAGTTTAGGAACTGTTTCAGAGGTGAAAGTTTAAAGACCATATTACAGTTTAGTCTCCCTTTTTTAGGAGAGAAAAATCAATTATTCTATACATTTAGCTACTTTGAACAGAAAAGACATTAAAAGCTCAGAAGGGCATAATAATATTTAAGTGCATCTCTTCAAATGCTGATGACCCATGGAAAAATGTATAAATAAAATTCTAATTGTATATACTAAATTGTGGCTGTTGCTTGTTTATATGTTGTAATTTATTTGTTTTAGGCTATGATTAGATTTGGAAGCTCCCCTTGTTCAACTGTTAAATAAATAAGTCACATGATGAATTCATTTTAAATCACTTTCAGGGAGAGTGATGATTAAATCTATGCTAAGAGGCAGAAAGGATTTAGAAGCTCTGTGAAGATTAGAAATTAGAAATAGAACATATAGATCCTGCTTGGAACATTAACTTTATCTAATTATACTTCTCTTAGAATGTGGTCCAATTTCAACCTTCACTTTTTTCCCACTCCAGACAAATCAATTCATGATTTCTTATTCTCATTTGGGTCCTCTGCTTAAAATCTCACAAGGTCAGAATCACAGTATTGGCAGAACTGTGTTCCTTTTTGGAGGCACTGGGGATGAATCTGCTGCCAGCCTCATTTAGTTGGCTGGCCAAATTTGGTTCCTTGCAGATGTAGGAGTGAGGTCTCCATTTCCTTGCAGGCTATTAGCCAAGGCCCTCTCTGCTCCTCAAGGCCACCTGCATCCCTTCTTGTGTGTGCTTTGTGTGGTTGCCTCCCTCAGATTTTGAATCTCCTCCTGCCACATCTTATTTAAATCCAGTTGAAAAAACTTCTCTGCTTTTAAGAGTTCATGTAAATTACATTTGGCCCTTTGAGATAATACAGGATAATTTCCCCGTTTTGAAATCCTTAACCTCAATTATATCTGCAAAGCCCTTTTTATCATGTAATGTAACATATTTATAGGTTCCAGGGATGAGGGTGTGGGTGTCTTTGGCAATCATTCTGCCTTCCATAATTAGTGATAGGATGAATACCAGTGTATCTGTTAACCAGTTTATGAAACAGATCATTTCTCTTAACTTTAAAGTATCATCTATCTCATTTATCTCCAGCTTCAGAAGTAACCATTATTCTTAATTTTGTGTTTACCATTCTTAACAATAATGGAATTTCTACTTATTGAAGAATGCATATTTTCAGCTTTAGTGGATGACGGGAAATGGAAGATGTTTCCAAAGTGATTGTGTAAGTGTACACAACAACAAAAAACACTGTATGTGCATTTCCACTGTGCCACATCCTCATCAAAAATCAGTACTTAAACATTTTTAAACATATGTAGAGATCTTAGGACATGTGATTAATGTAAATATTGTGAAGATTGAGCCCCTTTTTATTTGAGTATTGGATATTCAAATTTTTTCTTCAGATAAATGCCGATTTTTCTACCAGTTTACTGACTTTTTCTTATTTATTTCTAAAAATCCTTTATGTGGTCCGGTCACATATATTTTAGATGCTCTGTCTCAGTTTATGATATGCTTTAAACTTCCTTTAATGTTCATGCAGAACAAAAAAGTAGGAATGACAGGTGTGATGGGAATAGACTAAAAGGGATGCACAGAGGGAGATTCTCTGAGAATATCTTGTATATTGATATGATTTTAGAATCATCTTAACATGTCACATAGTCAAAAAATATTTTAATGAAATGAAAAGGATGAGGAAAAACAAAAATGGATTAAAAAAATAATTACTTCTTTCATCCCACTTCCACAAAGATATTCTTTATATATTCTTCTGCTAACTATATAATTTTGCCTTAAATATTTAGAAGTTTAATCTTTCTAGATTCCATCTTTTTGTTATAGGAGGTATCTAGTTGTATGTCTCTTCATGAAGGGAGCCAGTTGTCTAAGTTCACCTCCTAAAGAAATGCTTCTCCCCTATTGACTTGCTTTATTTGAGGCTATTCCAAAGCTGTCTCTCCTCTCCAGTGCTATTTGTATGTTCTTGTGACAATAACGTGCAGTTTTGTTACTTTGCCTTTGAAGTGCAGGCAGTCCTCACGTTGCCTGGTTCTGATTTGCATGAATTTTAGTTGCCATGGTTTAGTTAAATAATACCAGTCCTCCAACAACACAGTTCAAAACTTAGTTGCCAGAATAAGTTAACTGTGAGTAATTGCATAAAGCACAAATTTCACTGTGAGCTTTTCATTTCACTTAGCACTGTGTAAAGAAGAGGTGCACATCATGATCAGAGACCAATTCTATCACTTCTTTCAAAGTCTGTTGGTGATTGGTCAGTGTGCCTCCGTTATTCAGAAGGAATTGTCCCACAAAAATTAGAGTGCAGAAAAGAAATGAAAAGTGATAATGCTGGATGTGAATCAAATGTAAGTGGAATTATAGAAGAAATAATGATCATGATAATGTTGACACTGTTGCTGTTGGAGAGACTCTAGATATAAAACCAGAGGGACTTGGTGACTGTGAATTTTTTGGCATAAATGAAAAAAGTGGTTTTGATGAATAGGATGAAGATGTTCCAGAGGAAGTGATGCCAGCTAAAATGTTCACATTAAAGGAATTCACAGAGGTATTTCAAGACCTTGGAAGCACAAAGGATAAAATGTTGGAAGTGATCAGTGCTTAGAAAGGAAGCATAGAAAAGATGCTCACTCCATATGATAATTTATGTGATGGAAGAAGATAGGCAAACGTTCAAACTACTCTTGATAAAATTTTTACAAATAAATAGAATTTAATTCTCAGTCTCTAATATTTTACTTTACAGTGCACTGAGCCTTCATTTTACTAGTCTTTTTCCTTTCCCTATGCATTTATAACTAACACTAGGAGAATTTAATATTTTGAGAAAAGATATTTTTAAAGATCATCCTGGAACAATAGTAATTTTTCCAACTGATCGTTTAGACTGTTTTGCACGATTTTGGCCTGCACTGTCCTTTATTTGTGTGTGTGTGGTGGGGTGTCGTGTGAGTGCGCGAGGACTGCCTGCCTCTCTTAATATTTGGTAGAGAAGATTCCTCACTTCTGTTTTTTTTTTTATGAGTATGACTAGTTTTCATAATCTTTAATTTCTCCATTTGAATTTTAATTAGAGTTCTTCAACTTTTTGAAAAACCTCATTGGATTAGAATTAGGATTGCATTAACTCTGTAGCTTAATTTATGAAGAATAGACATCTTTATAATATTAAGTCATCTTATTCAAATCATCGTCTATATCCTTTGTAATTATTCATTGAATATAAGATGCTATTGATTGGAAGATACAGCATTATTGTATGGACAATTAAGAAAAAAGAAAAAAAATACTGTTAATTAAATTACACTGTAATGTTTCCATACCTCATTATTATAAGACATTCCAAATTTGAAGATGTTATAAACTGGGGAAATTTAGAACAGATAGAATAACTTCAGAGTTTTATAACTTTCTCCTTAAGAGATGTTATAAATTCTTAATTATATTTATTCTGTGATAGCATAGGCTCTTGTGAATGATATCTTATTTTTAGTAAGTTTTCTAGTTATTGTTGGTTTGAAAAATACTACTAATTTTTGTGTCTGATTTTAAATTTGGCAAATATGTGAAAGTCTCTTATTCTAATAGTTTATATTTTGATTATATAGTGATTTTTTTAGATAGATTATATAATCCGTAAATAATGACATTTATGCAATTCTTACCTTCATATTTCTTCATTTTTCTCCCCTTTATAGTATTGACCAGAAGTCAACTACTATTTTATATATAGTAGTTTGTATCTGCTAGTCCCAACCTCCTAATTTATCCCTCCCCCCTATTTTTCCCCTTTGGTAACCGTAAGTTTGTTTTCTAAGTCTGTGAGTCTGTTTCGTAAATAAGTTCATCTGTACCATTTTTTAGATTCCACATATAAATGATATTATATGATATTTGTCTTTCTCTGACTTACTTCACTTAGTATGATAATCTCTAGGTCCATCCGGGTCGCTACAAATAGCATTATTTCACTAATATTTATAATACTAAAAATATGGGCAAAAGTCTCCTGAGTATCCACAACATTTGTAAGAAGTTAAGTATATCACAATATATCTGCTTAACAATGAAACTATTAAGAGCTATGATTACATAAATTTAATAACATGGAAAATGGTGGTGAAAAATAGAGAATATCAAGACATATATACTCTGATCTCAGCTGTATAAAGATATAAGTTAAAAATGAAATTGATGAGACTTCCCTGGTGGCACAGTGGCTAGGAATCCGCCTGCCAATGCAGGGGACACAAGTTCGATCCCTGGTCCGGGAAGATCCCACATGCCACGGAGCAGCTAAGCCCGTGCGCCAAAACTACTGAGCCTGAGCTCTAGAGCCCACGAGCCACAACTACTGAGCCCACGTACTGCAACTACTGAAGCCCGCGTGCCTAGAGCCCGTGCTCCACAACAAGAGAAGCCACCGCAATGAGAAGCTTGTGCACTGCAGCAAAGAGTAGCCCCTGCTCGCCACAACTAGAGAAAGCCTGCGTGCAGCAACGAAAACCCAACACAGCCAACCAAGAATCTGTTATATCTTCTTTATGAGTATCAAGATATCTTTTTCAATCTAGATAAATGATCTATACAGACAACTTTGATCTCCACAGGAGCCTATTTTGTGATTTTTACTTGGAGCATAACCAAGGTTTGAAACAAGAGTGAGCAAGCAAAGAAATCTTAATTCTTGATCATAGTGCCCTGTTTTTATTTAGATATTTATATATTTATAATTATAATTTGATTAAATGACTACTATAATTGTTGTACATAGCCCCAGATATTATTAATTACATCTGTTAACATGTCTACATATGTTAATTATGTTATATTTCATAACATGAAGTGGCATTAAAACAGGCTAGTTTCTTTAATCACCTAGACTTTCTAAAATGAGGACCACCAAGAGTAGTTTAAAAATGAAATTCACTGAATTTCAACAACAGTAACATGCTGTTTAGTACAACATATTAATGCATGAAACTAAAGGAGCAAAACATAAATAACATCCCGTATTCTTTTGCCTTAAACACATATTTCTGTTTTTGCTGTCTGAATCACAGAACTCCACTGAAATCCATTTATTGTTGAATGCCTTCTAAACATAAATTCCCATTCGAGCATACTTATCATATCACTGTTTGCTTTTAGGCAAATTAAACAATGGAATTCTTATAAAGGTTTTATAAAGGTACAAGTGCCAATTATTGATACATAGGCTGTCTTTTTATTGTATGCTTTGCTATTTTTATGAAGATGCAGCTGAATGAGGAAATTACAGTTCCATAACTTATTAGCAATGGGGTTATATTGCTTAAAATCTGTCAAATTTCCATTCTCCACAATATCTATTAAATAATCATTGCCTAGACTATTGTTAACAATTATAGTCAGTTAAAAAAATGAAGTGCTACTCAATCGCAAGAACAGTTATCAACCTTAAGATTTATTAGTTGAATATCTTGAATACTGTAAATCATGTTCAAATATCCTTAACAATTAAATATTTTGACTTATTAAGTTTAAACAGAGAAAATATAGCCAATACCATCAAGTTAAAAGTGAATGTTTTTGAAGGCTAAGTTAGGGCATAACATAAATTATCTGTGCATATATTGAATAACTTCCAAAAATGATTTCACATCACTGCTAGCTTAATTGAGGAGGTTTCTATTAGCCTAAGAAACACTGAGTACTATAATAAAGTCTTCATCTCATTCCATTCAGAATGATGAATATGCCTAAAAACATAAAAAATAATATACTAATGAAAGTCACAGGGTTTGTGATATTTTTAGATGGTTGAGTCATTTACATATTCACCAAAGTTATATGCCCTTCCAAGTATGGGTACACTGATCATATGTTTTTTTATTCACCAGCATTTAATTATCTTCTCACAGACCTCTCAAAATCTGGAACTTGATGGATGGCGTTATTGTCACTTTGAATTACATGTTATCTTCTTATTTGCTATAAACCTTTTCCATCTTTAGTGATTAAACAAGCAAATCATTGATTGAAACTACCAAATAGTGTCAAAGCCTTTGAATAATGTTCTACTTTATGATAGATAAGGTGGATGGATAGATAGATAGGCAGATATACAGTTTGACTAAAGCCTCAAAAAAAGGCAATATTAGAAAACACTATAAATATTATATATTATATATTAACTTGGAATAGGGAAGTCTAATGAAAATGGGTTAAAATTTAATGCTGATTAATTTTTCTCCATTAAAATATTTAAAACATTGAAAAACAAAACACACGATTAAGCTAAAAGCTATGCACTGGTCTAGGAAAAAGTGTTTTTAACATGTATACATTAGGATTAAGTAAACTTGAGAGTGACAGAATATAAAACTAATAGATGTATAAACAAAATAGAAACTTATTTCTCCTTCATATACTTGAAGTCCAGTGGAAATCAGTCCATAATTGGTTTGGCTGCTCAGAGCTTTATTTGGGACCTAGCTACTTCTACATTCATTGTTGCTCTGATTTCCCCTTACTTCAGAACATGTATCATGGTACAGCAATCATGCCAATATTTCAGCCAGCAGGAAAGAGGATGTGACACAGGACACACCTCTTCCCTTTGAGCACTGTTTCAGATGTCCCACCCTACACTTCCCCTTATAAATCACTGGACAGAATTTAGTATGACCATACCTAGCTGACTAAGAAATGCCAAAGTTATATCTACAGCTGGAAAGAGTTATATTAAAACAAGGGCAGAAAACGACATCAAAATTACTAGTAAAATTCAGTTTTTTAACATATTGACAATAGTTTTATTTTCTTTCACACTTTATGTATCATTTGCATGTGCAATATATTTTTCAAGAGATTTTTTTATTAAGAAGAAAATCAGGTGGCTCTATAAGAACTATATTTAAGCTCCTTTAAAAAAATGTTTTCTACCTATTTCTCTTTTCCTTTCTAGAAGATATTTACTCCCAATATAAGTTCATTCTACTCCATAGAAATAATGTAAGTAATAAAAATTTATTTGATTCTAATATTTGACAACTTTATTTACATTAGCTGTACTAATAGTCACTGTTAAGGAATTAGTATTTTGGCCAAGAAAAAATGAATATATTGCAACCCAAAAAAAGTAAGCAGTCATTATAAAGTGAGTAGTTATATTTGGAGGATTATACAAATATTTGACAAACCTGTCCCTTAATAGATTTAAGAAATAAAACATGTTTTGCTTTTACTGGAAGCAAATAAGGCATTAACATGTAGAGTATATTAAACTGAAGGTAATCTTTTTCTTTTCTTAAATGGCGTAATTCAATTAACCAAATTATTAAGAGCTTACTTGGCTCTGCTTAATGCCCCAATCACTTCAGTTTATGTTTTCACCTCCCTGGACTTACTGGAAGACCTCTATTTCCCTCTATTTCTTTATAGAAATAGCTTGACATGTAAAATGGGTTAAATTTTATATTAAAGGTTTTATATTTTGTATCATAAATTTTAAAATCTTTACACTCATTTACACATTTTCCTATATATAGGTATATTATTCCTTTAAATATATATAAATACTTGACTATATATTATTATATTTAGTGTAATGCAGTATGTATTTTATTATAAAATGATAGGCATTAGGTAGTATAGGGAATTTCTATAAGTCAAATTCTATATATTCTGTATTATAGTTCTCTTAATATACATTTTTTAAAGATGTGAAAGTCTTTTTATAACATGTGGAGTCAAGATGATCAAATACTTATGTTAACAGAAAACAAGATTACCTTTGCAAGCTTGGATGTGAAGAATTGCCACAGAGGGTAATAGTATTAATCAAAAAGTATCAAGAGGCAGATTATTGTGCAGCTAGTGAAGTTTAAGCATTAGATTTGCTCACACACAGTTTCCTTCCAAGGTCCTAGTAAGGGCCCTAGGACTATGTTCAATGGATGTTGTCAGTGCAAAGGTTATTGAAGATTTGTACTGCTCCAGAATACTTGAAATGTCCTCAAATGTTAATTCTCCTCTATGAAAATAAAAAACCAAATAACTTGAAAATAATTTATCCTAACTTGAAAAGAAGCCTATAGACTTACATGGAACATTAGCAAAATTAGTTAAAAAGTTCAAATATATTTTTTAACCATCAACAATAAAAAACAATTGATCAAACTTGCTAGAGAAGAAACTAAATTACCATTCAATTACCTCTATAGAAAATGCAAAGAGAGTGAGTTCCAAAGATTTAAGAAAAATGATAGTAGTGTGAGGGACAGTTAATTCATAAGCATATCTTCCCCTACATTTTACAGATTTTGTGTATTTTCCATTTTCAAAATGTACAGAGTATTAGAAGTTTTCCCTTATAGTAATCTAAGTAAATATTACATTGATGTTTTTTTATCTTTCTTATTTTAATATATTCCTTTCTTAAAATCATGCCAAGTTTGTTTAGCCTTCGAGTCCCTCAAAACTTGGGTCCACCTTCAGTGTGCTCAAATTCGATGAATGCAATTTGAAGTAACCTTGATCCAGAATTTTCTTTCCCCCTTCCTTGAACTAAAAAACTTACATTTAGAAAGAATATCAATCATCCATTAGAATTCCAGGCTGGATATAACACCTAGGTATTCATGGGATCAATTTGGCTTCTCCTATAATAAGCTAATTTATGAATTCTCCCACTCCATCTTATGCCTTCTCTTTCTAGTTTAACCTAGAAACTAGAATGACTGACAACCTCGACAACTTGGCAGTGCTGTTTTCCAGATCCCACTGACCGTAGCTGAAGCATGAAAAGTTATAGTAAACTCTTTTGGAGAGCATCCAAGGAGAGCACTGATGGGGAAACTAATAGCTATGTATGCACATGTTTGGATGGATCCATTACACTTAAAATTACTTTTCCAGTGTATCATATCTTTGAAGACATGGTCTGTGGATATTCATTTTAGTATTTGCAGCAAATCTGCTCAGAACATAGTACAAAAAAGTAAGTAATAAATGCTTGTGTCTTAATGAATAGATGAAGAATGAAGGAAAAGATGGGTGGTGGACAGGGAAATTTTTAAATTTGTATGTGTTCAGGATTTGTTTTGGAAATACCTTTTATAGAAATTAAACTAGAACTTCTTTATACAGATATAATATAAACATTCTCTTGCCATCAGATATATTTCATTCTACCATAGTTAAATCTCAGTTTGTATTTTTTCTTTAGATTAACATCTATTCTTGTCACGTACCTACATTTTTTAATATGAGAGTTGCACTGTGATTATGACAAAATATTCTCCGTGGCAGAAGAGAACCTGGAGGAGTATATTCTTTATTTTCCTTAACATATTTCCTTTTTATGATCAATACTTTCTACCTTCTCTATGTTATATTTTATCTTTTTAGTGTTTCCTAGGGAATGGGAAGATACGTGGAATATCCTGGCAGTGCTTGAACTCTTTTATGGAGCTTTTCTAGAGAAGCTCAGGATTTATTACTCAGCATGAATATGTAGTTATTAATTCAGTCATGTTAACAAAACTTTATTAAATGCCTACTCTGTGACGGTCAAGGTGTAGCTGCCACACACATTGTGAAACCAAACAGAAGCAGTCGTGTAGAGATAAGCAGTTTAAAAGAAAACATATAAATGAATTTATCCTTATAAGTTTGACAACCCTACAAAGGAAAGAGGCAGGGTAATGTAAGGGGAATAATAATGGTGACTTACCTTAGAATGTATGAATAGGAGAGTCACACAATATTTTTTTATTTTTAAAAATAAAATTTTGGGGTCTTCCCTGGTGGTCCAGTGGTTAAGACTTCGCCTTCCAATGCAGGGGTTGTGGGTTTGATCCCTGGTCGGGGAGCTAAGATCCCACATGCCTCATGGCCAAAAAAACCTAAACATAAAACAGAAGCAATATTGTAACAAATTCAATAAAGACTTTAAAAATGGCCCACATCAAAAAAAAAAAATCTTAAAAAAAAGATACTTCTAAATAAAAAAATAATAAAATAAAATTTTTTTTTAGATAATTTATTGCACAGTGTAAGAAAAATAGAAATATGAATCAGGAGAAAAAGAAGAGAATAGTAACCCTGGAAACATTCATCATTAAAAGGAAGGTAGAGATGAAGGTGCCTTTAAATACGGAAATTAAGTCAGCCTAAAGTCTTGCCTAAAACTACATTTCCACCACTCATATCTCATCATTCCCAATGCTCCAGCTGAGCCCACTGCTTCAACCATAGTATATATATTAGTTATCTATTACTCTGTAACAAATGACCCCAACAATTAGAAACTTAAAAAAAATTTTATTATCTCACATTTTCTATGAGTCAGAGATTTGGATATGGCTTAGCTGGGTAACTCTGGCTTAGCTTCTCCCACCAGGTTGCAGTCAAGGTGTTGTCCAAGGCTATGGTCTCAACTGAAGTATTGACTGAGGGAGGTTCCACTCCAAGCTTAATCATGGATGGTTGGAAGGCTTTAATTCCTTGATGGCTGTTGACCAGGGGCCTTACTTTGTTGGTCACTCAGTAGGGCAGCTCACAATATGGTGTCTGACTTCCCTCAGAGTGAGAGTAAAAAAGGCAAATAAGAAGAAAACCAGGGATTTTTTTGTAGTCTAATCTCAGAGCTAACATCTTACAACTTTTACTGTCTTTTATTTTTAGAAGCAAATTACTAGGTTCAGCCCACACTCAAGAGTCAGGGTTATACAAGGGTATGAATAACAGGGGATGGGAATCATTGGGGGCCGTATTTAGCAGCTGCTCTACAACACCGTGATACAGCTTTTTTTTTTTTTTTAATATTAGGGTGAACAGTTTTCTCAGTTTGACTGTGACTGCCCCAGTTTTGGCAATAAAATCCCAATCCTGGGAAATTTCTAAATCCTAGGCCATTGAAGACAGTTGGCTAGCCTACATACACTTTAAAAACACAGGATTTTATAGAGAGACCTCTACCTACATTGTCTCAATAGCCTTTTTTTCTACTAGCAGAACACTAAAACTCCAAGACTCTGCTTAAATATTTTTTCCTCAGAGAATCCTCCCTGTCTCTAATTCAGGGTTAATGGTTCCTTCCCAACTCCAGAAAACGGGTTTTGTAACACTGTTTAAATACTCGTTTCACTCTGCTTGTATCAAGACTTGCTGTGCCCTTTCCTCTCCCTCCACTAAGACTAGGATCGCGGGAAGGTGGTTGATTCCCTTTTGTGTTTATGGTATCCACCTCAGTAGTTAGTAATCTTGCAGGCAGAATCTACATTTTATGGGAGAGAAAATACGACCTCAGAAAGGTGAAGGAAAATGTTGAAATTCATTTAGCCAATAAATGAGGAAAGAAAACCTTCAGTTGCACTGGTGTCTACCACATACCTTGATAATGAGTTATGTGACAAGTTTATATTTAAAATCCTTCCATTGTAAGCAATGACCTATCCAAAACTGTATTATAACTATAAAAATGTCTGTATATTTTTGGGCACCAAGAAACATAATAACTGAAGAATAATTAAAATAATTTCTTTTTTGTCAGAAAATATAGACATCTTACAGTTAATATTGCTGTCACACTCTGTATTTGTAGAACTCACACTATTAGGATGACACTGATAGAGCATCCTGAGCTTTCTGTGTAAACACTGGTGGATTAAAAATATAGGTGCTACAGGATTAGGTAAAATAGTTTGTAAAACTGCATTATCTAATCCAACAAACAGGGGCCACCAGGAGTTTCACTTTTCTCCCAGGTTGTCATATATTATTTTGATTTTTGAGCAACTGTTTACCTACTTAATACTGAGCCTGGAGTAAGGAGTGTAGCTGAAATATTAAGAATGATTCTTCAGTGTTTATGGATGGATAACAAGGATTCAGTATAACGCCAAAGCATTATGGCTGAAGAGAGGAGACAGTTTCCCAGAGTGAATGGACTTTGGAGGTAGAGGAACGGGATTCCTGCCTTTGCTTCTTCCTCCAATTAAATTTAATAATTCAGGAGTATATTAAGAAGGGCTAGGAATTTGGAGGTGACTTAGAGGTCAACTTTGTATTAAAGTTATCTTGGCCTACTTACCTTACTGTTGCTTGACCTGACATGTGACACACAATTTTGGTTGCCTATCCCATGGCTATATTGCTAATTTTTTTTATGTGGATGACAATAAACCATGATTAATTTAAACTAATATGGTATTCATATTTCCTTTTGCCAGATATTACATTGGGCTGTTCATGTAACTTATATTGGAACAATGATACTTCTAAGAAAGATTTTGTCCCCTTGATTAATAAACTAGGTGATTAAAAACCAATAATGTGATATTTAAAGCTATGACTGTAGTCTTCCAAATCATGCACAGGGACATCAGTAATACACTGCGTTTAAGAAAGAGTGGAAAAATGGGAAGACGTGGACCCATGAATTCTTCAGTAAATCAAATGAATTAGTGCCCACCTTCTAAATCCAAATACCTCTAGCATCTTCATAAGTGTTCTCTTTATGTTTTCAAACTGCAGGTATTTGGATATTCTGTTCTAGCAACTGAATGCATTCTAACTGAATAAAATAATTCTATAGTGAAATCATTAGAGAGGTACATAGCAAAAACATTTGAATAAAATTGAAAATTAATTTAATTATATAACCATATTTTTGAAGATCAGTCAACTTAAAAAAACAGTCCACCTTGCTAGTAATGTAACATTTACAGTCTAAATAAATATAATTTTTAATGGCAAAAACAAAACCAAGATAGGTTAATCCTAAGAAATCTCCTGTATCCTAAATAAGCCTGTATTTTGTACACACACACACACACACACACACACACACACACACACACAGTATCTCTTGTGTATGTTTTCCTACTAATAGTTTAATGTAGCTAAAAGTGTAGTACAAAATATTTAACAAATAGAGGCTTACTGGCCTGATTTTAGGTAAAGAACATTACCAGATGTTGTTTACATTAATGATTTTAGGTGATAATGGAGTAAGATTAGAGTAATTTTCTCTTTGTCATCTCATCAACAATACAAATGATACTATCAAACTATATTTATGTATATTTTTTCCTAAATAGTCTCACTTTATTGTTAGTGAGATCAACAGAATAGGAAATCAAAACAGCACATTCACTCACTAATTTTCGCTGTGAATAATCGTTGAAACTGTTAGTGAGACCCCTTGTGCTTTTCCAGCTATCTGTAACTTGAACTTGTTCAGCAAATTTTGTCTGCCTTAGTAGCCATGGCAACTTCAGGATAAATATTGATTGCTGGCCTTCCAGCTGTTAAATACCTCTAAGTCTCCTCTAAGTCCATAGTATATCTCTACAGAGACACAGGGATGCAAAACAATAGAAACTTTTCATCTAGATCCAAGGAAAGGAAGTAAAATGTCAAGAACAATCTGGTTTATTATAAAATTAAATAGAAGTTGCAGTGCAAATATTAAGAAAACTTTTTTACTCCTGAGGTGGTAGAACAAATGGCAAATTTCATAGCAATTATATGAAGCTTTTACATAAACAGATCATTAACACACTTACATGTTTAGCTGCTCGAGGGACTGTTGAAGAAAGGTATAAAAAAGGGTAGTTCAAGACCAATATTTTCTCAAAAATTTCATTGCCCTTTTAGGTATGTATTTGTGATATATGGTTTTATGTAATGTCCTCTTAATTGAGGCTAAAAGTATAGCATGTACAAACTTTTTAAAATCATATACTTGTCACTAGAAACTTACTGACGGCTCTTCAGACAGTGCTGATACCTACAGATTAACCGTGTTAACTCAGAGCTCCATGTCTGTGGCATCTATTGCCTGTTGTTGATATGTTGGGCAGGCAGACTGCTGTGCCCATCTTGCATATGCTGATAGTGCCCTTTGATTTTTTAGAATACTCAAATGTGTACCATTAAAGACTGTTAAAATGAATATAAGCCCTCTGGCATACTGTATTTTCCACAGATGACCACAGTAATATCTCCTATACCATATACTCTTCTAACAATGTAACCTTGACATTCCTCCCAAGTGTTCTGTCCCTTGGATCACAGGGACTATATGTCTCAGGCAACAGCATGTGGTAGAAGTAACACTATGTGGTTTCTGAGGCTAAGTCATCAACATAGCATACACTTTTTGCTCCACTGGAACACTTGCTTTTGGAACTCAGCTGGGACCATTTTGCAAGGAAGCCCAAACTAACCCATGCAAAAATATCAAATGGAGGAGCCACATTTCAGCTGATAGCTGGTAGTGGTTCCACTGCCTGTCGTCATCAATTGCCAGACATGTGAATTAAGATGTATACAGATGATACCAGTCCCTATCTGTTAAGTTCCATCAGACTTAGTGTTTTTCTACTGAGGCCCAAGACATCAATGAATAGACCAAGTCATCACTGCTCTGTTCTTGAATTTCTAAGCCTCAGAGTCCCCGAGCACAATGAAATGATTGTGTTATGCCTCCAAATATGGGTAGATTAGTACGCAATGTTAGTAACTAGATAAGGCACCAGCTACTCATCTCCTTATTTGTACTGACTATGTCTTCAGGTAGTAAATTCCTAATTATGTTTGCTAAATTTGTTAAAAAAATGTTTTGTGATATCAAACCCATCTTTATTCAAGAGAAGATCATTGAATAAATATATTATTTTCACTCAAAAAGTTTTATCAGTTGAATTATGATCAAAGAAGCATCTAAGCAGCACAGAAGTTTTCACTAAAAGCATTAGCAAGACTTGCCCCTGTCAAAAGTTAAATAGAATTTATCACTTGGAGATACAGATTGGAGAAACTGATTTTAACATTGTCAGTAGTTATTTTCTTTCCTCCACATAAAATATTATGAAAAATTTCCCTTTGCAGTAGGTAAATATTGATTCAGAAAATGTCAGTAATTTATATCCTGGGAATTTGAAATTGAAAACCAGGATCTCTACCAGGCTTTGTTGTGTGTTACAAATCAGAGGTAACATAATGTTGGAAAATGCATGAAGAAAGAGACAGGAGAAAGAGACAGACAAAGACAGAGGCACACAGGCTATGGTGGCATTTTTTTTTTTCCTAATGGATTTTCTGTGTCTGGTTCTAGTCATCTTAGAGGTGCAACTGCATATCTTGATACTCCTGTGTCCCTGCAAAACCCAGTTGTCATCTGAGGTTACTTGAAGATAATATATCAGTTAGAATGCCTTTGACTTGAGAACAAGTTACAGTGTCAGTTCTGTTGGTTTAAATGAAAGGAAGGCTGTAAGATTACATAACAAGAAATGTGGAGACAGAGTCATCCAGCAGCTTCGCTGTAGAGAAACCAGAATATTTCCATGTTCTGATACGTTAGTCACAGTTTAAGATTTATCCTACCACCAGTCCCTCTTGTGGTTGTAGGATGCTTCAAAGTGCATATTACATTATTCATTCTACATATTTCTTCATTCAGTACAAGTAGTACCATCTCCTCTGTACTCCTTCTTCAATTCTTTTTGCTCTCACTTGACTCTTCAGAGCCCTCTAATTCTTTATTTCCCCAACACTGGCAAATCCCAACATCTGCATATTATACTATGATCTGATTAAAAAAAGGACATTCTTCTGTGGCTCTCATCTTTTTGCAGGACAGAATCACTGGTAGTGACTGGGTTTCATCATTTCTTTTTCTCACAAGTTTCTACATATGGAAGCGAGCAATAACCAGCTTTATCTTAAGAATAACTTCAATTTTATAATATTTTCAGAAGACACAGATATAGTCAGTTTTCATTTTGAATACTATTTCTTTTCCTTGGTTTCACTTCATTTTGTTTTTTTCTAGCTAGTTCAGGGTCTATAGTTTATCAATAGTAAGAGACCCATTAATAAAAGTATAGGAAATACTCCATAAGAATAATTTCTTAGTAAACATAGTTCGTATTCTGAAGCACAATTTATTTTTAACTGAATAGGCAATTAGCTATGTCAAATATAAATGACTGAATCATACAGAAGTTACATAGAAAAAAAAGCACATCACTCCAAATAACATTGCCCAAAATTAAACACTGTGGACATGTGTTGCTTTCAAGATTTTGTTTAAAATTTCTGTTTTGACCCTACCCATACATAGATTATAACATATCTGGCATATAGTTTTGTCTTATGATGTATTTTCTTAGTCTTATGCACAGAAAAATTTCCCCGTGTCATTGAATATTTTTAAAAATAGCCGTGAAATATTTTTAAGTGAATGTAGTATTAAAAAATACATGTATCATTTTCATGCTTTTGTTTTTTAGATTATTTATCTTTTTAGTATTAAAATGCTACTGTTTTGTATTGATTAACTTTTTTACATTAATATCCACATTTTTTATTAATACTATATCTTTAAATTTATTCTTGTAATGGAGCTACTGGGACAAATAGTATAAAATTTCTTAAGGTTGTCACATAAATGAATATAATTATTAAAAATGTAATTTAAAAAATTTCCTGGGCCACTGATAATATGCCTAAAAGTGATTTCTTATGAATTTTCATTTATTTATCATTTCATTCCATCAGTTACATAGTAAATCCTAATAAATATTGTATAGCATCAGCTACTGAAAATTGCATATTGCCCTATAGTCTACAGAACACAATGTAGCTTTCAGTGCTTTAATATTTTTTCACTTTTCATTTGTAAAATGGATGCATAATTTTTCAGTATAAGCACACATTTTTTTCCTTTGCTTTGTCATTTGTAAGCAGGGGACGTTTACATAAAACCAGTAATCATAAGATCTCTTTACCATTATGAGAAAAGAAAAAGCAACTCTAGTTAAGAACAGTTTTAAAATGGAAGGTTAACTCCATGGAAATATACTTTGATATAATAACTTCCATCTTGACAATCACAGAGGTATCCTTTCATGTGTGAAATTCAGATGGAAAACTCAAGCTGAATTTTTTGGACATCAGTAAAAGATATTTCTAATTAATAAAATAGTAAATTCTTTAAAACATAGCCACTTAAATATTTTTTATTGCTTATGTACAATTTATTTTGGAAAAATTTAATAGCAATTTATAGAAACCATTCATCGACCAACTTCTTATGACACGTGCATTCCTCAAAGAAATAGATTTACATCAGTTTGAATATAACAATATGATCATTTAAAGGACATTTGTTTGATATGTGTTTATATTTTCAATTTAAGAATAGTGATTTTAGTTCACCGGAAGAGAAAGATAAATTCAAATCATCCAAATTTTTCTTCTCTTAACCCAAAATAGTATTTTCTTCAGTATTTTCCCACAGAAAAAAACCTTAAATACTGAAATATCAAATAACCAATTTAGATTTTAGTTGAGTCAGCATAAAATTCTGTATAATAAAACATCAGAGATGTTTACAAATACTTCTAATATATGCCTTTGCTTTCAAAGGTTTTGTATGTGTGAGGTAAAAATCCTCCCTAGAGGATTCTTGGCACCAAATATTGTAGCCCCAGAGAGAATTTCTGTTTCTCCCTATCTAAAAGTATTGATTGGAAGCTTGAGTAACAGAACCTGACTCTTCAAAACACACCCTGGATTTTTTGAGGTTTCTGTTTTACGGTATATTTTGGAAAGGACCTACAGATCTGTGTGTGTTATTGAAAATACTGCATTATCTTCTTGTTAAAGGACACTGCGTGTCCCTCTTCATTTAGCAGGACCAGCCTTAACTAAGATTTTCTTGACTGCATTCAGCCATGCTATGAACACCTTATCTGCAGCCTTATCTTTTCTTGAAACTCTTTTTATAAATGTGTTTAGGCAATTTCTAAAATTTTCTCATGCAAAAAGATATCTACTTAGTTATGGACATATTGGCTACAATTCTTTTTTTTTTAAATTTATTTATTTTTATTTTTGTCTGCATTGGCTCTTTGTTGCTGCGTGCAGGCTTTTTTCTAGTTGCGGCGAGCGGGGGCTACTCTTCGTTACGGTGCGCAGGCTTCTCATTGGGTGGCTTCTCTTGTTGCGGAGCACGGGCTCTAGGCGCACGGGCTTCAGTAGTTGTGGCTCGCAGGCTCTAGAGAGCAGGTTCAGTAGTTGTGGCGCATGGGCTTTGTTGCTCCGAGGCATGTGGGATCTTCCCGGACCAGAGCTCGAATCCGTGTCCCCTTCATTGGCAGGTGGATTTTATACCACTGCGCCACCAGGGAAGCCCGGCTATGATTCTTAACTGTTACCAGTGTAGAAGGTGCCCTTCTGGAGTAAAGAAATCTGTTTATGAATAAAGCAACGTGAGCTTTCCTGACTCTCTGCAGCAAGGGAGAATGCCACACATCATTCTGAGAAGAAATCTTGTTAGGAAAAGTGAGTGCAAGGATTTAATTGTGTGTCTGTTAGGCCTGGATGTTATTACTGTGGGATATCAGAGTTGAGTCTTCATATTGGTTGATTATTTAAGGGAAGAGAGATTCTTGGTGAAGAAGAAAGCATTATGTGAGTCACCTGACATACTTCAGCCATTATTGCATAAACGATGAGGATGAGAGTTCTGGTCCTTGGGAACTATCTTAAGAGATAATTGAGAAAAAGAGAATTTTGGTTTTATAATAATTTATATTAAATCACTCATTCTCACTCTATTTAGATAAGTTGGTAATTCTTTTATCTCTGAAGTTACCTCTTAGTTTCTAGTAAGTGAATAGGAAATGCATAGACTTGTCCTTAGTTCTTTGGAAATCATAAATATGCATAACACATATGCACAGCGTGTGATAGACAGGCCTTGTGACAATAGTGAATACTTAAAACTACGTCCTGAGTACAAGGCTCTGTTCTAAGCATTTTAAAAGGATTAGCTAAGTTAATTCTACAGTGATCCTGTGAGTAGGTATTATTAGAATCCTCATCTTACAGATGAGTAAACTGAGGTACAGGGATTTTAAGAAAGCTGCTCACATTCACACATGTCCTGAGTTCCTGAGCCACGCTTCAAACCCAGTCAGTCTAGCTCTAGAGTGTGTGGTTCATAAAACACAGTAGGGAAAGGAAAACAGGGATAGAAACAGAGAAACAGATCATAAGTTAAGGTCAGTAAAAAGGACATGGGTAGAAAAGTCAAGAGCCCATGAGACCAGATTTGATTGGGGAATTTGGGAATATTACCTAGAGGTAGGAGAAAAATGTTGGTTACTGATGCAATTATTGTTTATATTGATTTAAAGAGAGATGAGGAGAAAAATGAGTTATAAATGACCCTTCACTTTGGCATTTTGGAAAGGCTTCAGTAAAGATTTAAATTGACTTCATTACTTTGGTTTTGGACTTGTATTTCTTTGAAAGTTACATTGTATTTGGGGCTGACCTCAAGTCAAGAGAGGAAGAGTTGGCTGAAGGTGGAACTTTGAAGGGGTGGTTCTTGGATTTTTTACCTATGATTCAGTACCTACACCACCTAAATTATTTCAACGCAGTAAGCTAACCCCCTGTAGCCAGGAGAAATCCTGGTAATAATTTCAGGAACCACTGGTACAAGCTTTTGGGGACTTGAAACAGTCATATGGGACAGTTACTACTAACATGATTTTACAAATATGGCAGCTTTTAAGTGAAGTTATGGTGTGACGCTGTGTTATGTCAAGTGGACCGTGAACTGTGGGTATCAGCATCACCTGGGAGCTTGTTAGGTATGTAGATTATCTGACTTCACTCCAGGCCCGTGGGATCAGAATCTCTGAGAATGGAGTCCAGGATTCTGTATCTTAACAAGGCAATTCCTGTGCACATCAGAGTTTGAGATTCACTGGTATGAGGATTGCCTGTTGTTCAGACATAGGCCATGATGGCACTTAGATTACCACCAAAATGCCAGGATAAAATGTTGGTGATTACTTGGAAATCTTAAATACCAAGTATTTAAAAAAATGCATTGTTTGAGATGGGTTATCTACAGAGAATGAAAAATATGCAACAGTATGTGAGTTTTCTCTACCACAAAATGTTAAATTCAAACTTATATTCTAACCAAAGGCTATGAACTCGCAATTGCATTTGATTTTTCTGAACCTGTTAAGTATCATGAAGATGAAAACTGTGATGAGGACAGCTCCATCAACTTGGTGAACCCAGAACTTGCTTAGTGGCAGACGAAAAAAAGTGTTTAGCCCTGTTTTTGTTTTTGTTTTTTTTTAACAAAATGATTTGAATCATATAGTAATATCTACTGGTAGCTCTCTTATTCTTTTCTGTGTATATAAAACCTTTTAACCAGCGACCAAAGCTCAAACAAAGCACTTTGAAACTTCTCTGGGGTTCACTTTGCATTCCATACTGTGCCCCTTGTAATGCCCCCCACCCCCGCCCGCCTTGTTCCTTTGTTTGCTTTCCTCTCTGCCTTTGATGATGTTTCCTTTCTGTTTGGAATGCCTTTCAAGCTTTATCTCTACCACAATTCCTTTTCTTATCTCCTCTGCCCCACCCAGTACCCCAACACACCCCAGGATGGATTGGGTGCCTACTCTGTACACTCATACATGAGCCTTCACATAGCAATTGTTGGGGGATATTTTCTGTGTGTGACTTTTCTACCCTGCTGAACTCTAAGAGCCTTGAGGGTGAATGCTGTCTTATTCACTTTTGTAAATTCAACTCAGGTCCAGCGCCTGCAATTTAGTGGGCACTCATTATAAATTTGATAAACTCAACTAATCAGATCACACAGTCATGAACCTGAAAATCAACAAACACATGTTTCTTGGTGTCCTCAACAGATATAAATGTGACATGGATTCTGAACTAAAAGCCAAACACTTTTTCATAGAAAAGTCCCTCAGGTTGTATACAGTCTTATTTTGGACACCATTAAAAAAAAAAAAAAAAAAGTGCTTGCTTATTTGATTTCCTAGCACACAGAAAATTAAAAGCAGCAATTTGGAGGCAGTAAAAGGGTGATGCTAGAGGCAAGCATAGGAACAAAAAGAGGTTATAGCTGCTGACTCGAGGTTATACAAAGGTGATACCAAATGTACACATGAAGCACTTTTTTCAAAATTAAATTATGAATATCAACCACTAGTATGTTCTTTGACTAGGGATAAATTAAATTACAAATCAATTCTTTTAAAAAGATAACTATAAAAGTTCATTTGTTTGGATACTCCCCATGTACTTTTAAATCACCCCTATATTAACGGAAAAATCACAAAGAAGTAGGAAAGAAATATTTTGAACTAAATAATAATAAAAATGTGGCATGGTAGAGATGTTGTCTATATATAACAGGGCATATTTTTTTATTTTATATTTTTATTCTATTTTCTAAAATAGAACAAAGCCGGTTCTCTTTTAGAAAAGGTAACAAAATAAATCAAAAGAAATGAGTAATAATAAAGAAAAGGTCAAAGATCAATAGAATAGGTAAGGTACTTACAATTGAGAAAACGAAGAAAACCTAGCTCGTGGTGTTGCATAAGGTACAGATCTCAAAATTCTATGTATTCAGTAAAACCATTTCATAAAAAATATCTTTCACTTATTCATTTAGTAGTTATTATCTCCTCTGCACCAGTGAATAAGAGTTCTTACTTTAAGGAACTTACACTGTTAAAGAAAAAAAAAATTGAAAATAAACAATTAAAAAACAAGTATGTAACTATCAGACAAATATAAAAGTCAGATAAGCAAGAAAACATACCAGCTAACAATGAGTTTTTTATAGGAAATGTGGCCAAAGTATCTGTGAACACGCCTAAGTCAAGTAAGAATAGAGGAGTGAAAATTGAATTTGTAGATCCACAGTATCCTCCCTTTATGGAGTAGATGGAAAAGGCACGTATAGTCAGGGAACGGAGACACTGTCTAAATAGAAGAAATTCCACTCTCTAGATCAGAAATGCGAGATCAAGGGGAATTCTTGTCTTCTTACACATGGAGAGTACTGGGGAATATTCTAGGAAAGGGAGAGAAATTGTTATGCAGCAGAGAGATGTAGTGAAGTCCTTGAGAAGATGAAAAGAGAGGAATACGAGGACAGGACTTTCATTTTAAGCAGCATGGTTTAAAAATTCTGAAAGTTGGCTTCCTTATTTTTCTTTCCTTTTATTTGCCTCTCAGCAAACTAAATTGAATGTTTCTGCTGATGTCTGGATACAAATTTTTTGAATACACTGGTTAAGAAGGTTATAAATAGGTCAGAATAATAGAGAATATATGTTTGGATCTAAATAATTTAATACCTAGACTTCTGAGGTTTGGCATATGGGTAACAAGAAATTTGTTCATGATCTACTTGAAATATCAAATGATGGGACAAGTTCTTCAACCAAGATTTTTTTTAAAAAAGCTTTCAGGAGAGAAAAAAAAAAAAAAAAAGAGGAAAGACATTTGCAAGAGGGAGCGTCCTCTCCTGATACACTTATTTCTCTACAGTTTTCCCTACCCCAGCCCCACTCTACAACTTGGCCATGTGGATATGAATAGTACTAGTTTGTGTTGAGTGTGGAAAAGACAGGAAGGTATAGCACCTAAATTTAGGACCATAGAAACTGCTTGTGCAAACTTTTCTCTGTGAGTTAATAATGGATTGGAGCGTTAACTTATTACATTACTTAGGGGTGTGTCCTCTGACCAGCACAATCCTTATAGACACTTTAACAATACCTGCTACCCTAGCTTAAGATATAGAGATACAGTGAGGGGTCTCAGTTGCCTTAGAACATAATTTCATATTACTGGAAGAGAAATTCCAAATGCATTAGCATCATGTCAGAGGTCCTTTACAGTCTGAACCCATGTTTTCCTACTCCTTATATTCTTAAAACCCTAGAGTATGTCCTCAAAAAGTGGTTTATATGATTGGGAGTTTTAAGATCTCAACTTTCAAATATGCAGTTTTCTCAAAGTAAAATGTATATATTTAAAAATGTATTGCCTAAGAAAATAAGTCCACAGTTTCCCATTTCTCCCTCTACAAAAATCCTTTTTCTAACATTGCAGAGAATGACATGCCTCTCATGTGTTTTTAATATTTTTTATCATTAAGGAGACAGTTATATGCTGATTTGCCATTGTCAGTCTGGATTATGCTTGTTTTTCTTGCTTACTTATTAGTATTGCCCACATTTATTCTCAGTTTGGATGATAAAGTATATGGTCACCCTAACTATGGTGCATTGCCCCAGAGGGTAAATAACTGAGGCACCCTCATATATAAATAGAAGTATTAAGGTTTATATTACAAAAGTGAATGACACTAATGACTACATAATTAAATCCTCTTGTTTAGGTTTCCCATTATTTATTTTTAACACAATGGAAGGAAAACCTAATAGAGTTGTCAGATGATAGATTATTAAAAATAATTTTGAAGATAGATAGCTATGTACTCTTTGGCATATCTCTATTAAGAAGTTCAAAGAACTGAGAAACCTTGCTATAATGAAACAGCTTTCATTACCATCTATTTATGTGAACATATTTTCTCAACACATACCTGAAAAAAGAAAAGGAAAGAAATATAGGAATAAAATTGATGCTGAAGACTATCTCATTCTAGTAATAAGTAATAATCACTCATGTACATGTGACAAAAGAAAAAAAAAGCCCTATCAGTCTCACTAAGGCTTTTATTTTTAAAAACTTAAAATTATTATAATAAATATTTAACAAAGCCTGTAACATAAATATATTGTTTTAATTTGTCATGTACTACTGATAATTATAATAATTCCACTGAACTTTTTAAAACAGACTGTTGTGATCATAGAAAATTGAGTTAAATTTTACTTTATATAAAAATTATATTGAATGTCTTTTTTTGTTTGTTTTTTTGTTTTTTTTTTACATGGTAACTAATAAAGGACTTTAAAGCATAAATGTGTATTGCTTGAGGATACCAGTCTATGAAAGAAATGGACAGGATTTGTTTGGTGAAGGAGTAAAAAAGGGTGATAGATTAATGCCTAACTATGAAAGAGTTTATGTTTTTGTTTTTTTAAGTGGAAGATAGTGGTGTCAGCTTTATAAGGATTTAGATTTGATTACATATATTTATAATATTTTTAAAAAATAGTTATTTGTTCATCTCTGGTTGCATTGGGTCTTCGTTGCTGCACGTGGGCTTTCTCTGGTTGAGGCCAGCGGGGGCTGCTCTTCGTTGCCGTGCGCGGGCTTCTCAGTGCCGTGGCTTCTCTTGTTGCGGAGCACGGGCTCTGTGTGTGCAGGCTTCAGCAGTTGTGGCACGCAGGCTCAGTAGTTGTGGCTCACGGGCTCTAGAGCGCAGACTCAGCAGTTGTGGCTTAGTTGCTCCGCGGCATGTGGGACCTTCCCAGACCAGGGCTTGAACCCGTGTTCCCTGCACTGGCAGGCGGATTCTTAACCACTGTGCCACCAGGGAAGCCCCTGATTACATATGTTTCAGTGAGTGATATAATTTAATTTTAAAATGTTTATATTGAAAGGATACAAGAAAGTTCTCGATATTAACTTAAAAGTGACCAAGATGGCATATGGTTTTACAAAATTTTGGGGGGGGTGATATGGGACCAAAAAGGCATGAAGACCACTGATAGTGAATTTCACCTACTTCCCTGAGTATGCTGTGATCTCCCAGAGTGGGCTGCATGTCATTCTGTACTTGTCTGGGCAAATTTCTCTCTAAAACTCACTCATGGGGTGATTTCCTGTTCATTCTCTACGATTCAAATCAAACAAGATTTCTCTAGGAAGTCTGCTCCAGTATTTTTTTGTTTTAAGGTAGAACTGCATTTGAACTTCCCTGGTGGTCCAGTGGTTTAAAACTCCGCACTTCCACTGTGGTCAGGGAAGTTCCGCATGCAGCGTGGTGCGGCAAAAAAAAAAAAAAAAAAAAGTAGAACGACATTGATTCATATACTATAACATCATCACACTTTACTATAATTATTTGCTTACATATATTATTGGTATTAGATTGAGAATCCTGAGGGAAGTGTTTACTAGGTCTGTATAATCTCAATATCTTGTATAACACACCCCCTGGAACATGAGTTGCTGAGTAAATGAAATCTGATGAAAATACTGTAGAAAGAAGTTACAGATAGGTTTGTGTTTCAGAGAATCACATGCATTTTAAGCTGCTGTTTTTCTTCAAGTCTATAGACGTTAAAACCTTGTCTAAAACTGAGAAGGAAGAAATTTGCTAAAGTGATCTCTTAAATCACAATTGTTTATTTTATTTTGCACTCATTAAATTTTACCTAAATGATTATTCTATAAAGCACAATATTTTAAAACAAAGGGTATAGAATATATTCTTGGATTGACTAAAGGGAATTTAAAATTTCTTCTAGCATGGCATATCGGAATTAATTTTTTTATTATTGATGATTTTATAAGTATCTTCAGCTTCACAGGTTGTATTAATGACATAATGCAAACATATAGGATTATTGTTGGTGTCAAATTTTGGAAGACATCACTTTTTCACATGTGAGTTGTACTATTTTTTTATTATTTCCTGTATTCTTGAGCAGTGACAAGTCCAAAACACATTTGAGTTGATTATATTTATTACTAATCACTTCATTTTTGTTATTCTTACTTTTGTGCTGTATTTTAATTTTAATATCTTTTCACTGTCAATAGTGAATGACAAATCAGCATGAATATCAATTTTAATGTACATGATATATCACTAGTTTTCATAAATTGTCTAATAATCAAAGTGATTATTCATTATTTTAATTCAAAAGTCACACATTTTTCTTAATAAATTTCTGCTTTTATTAAAGTCTGAAAAATGTTAGAATTTGCTTCTCAATAAAAAAATCTAGTATTTTGTCATATTTATCAGGTTTTTAAAGTAATCTCATTAAATCTATCTGAAATTTCTCTTTTTTTTAAGTACATAAATTTAATGTTAGTAAAAGAAGATACACTTTCTATACTTATATGTTAGGAGATTTTAATTTTTCCTCACTTGTTTTATTGACATAGGAAGACATTTTTCACATTTGCTATAAAACTTGCATAGTTCCAACTCAGCTATCTCTCAGCTAGATCCCAAAAAGTCTGTCTGTCTCTCCATTTCACTAGGTCCTAGGGGAATTGTGGTGGAAGGGAAGGCAGAGGACAGGGTAAGTCCTTGAATGGCTATACTTCCTTAGTTTCATGATACATCTGCTGCTGACCAGCGTGTACTTCTTATTTGTATTATCCCCTATGAGTATACCATGAACTATTAGCAGATGAACTTAAGATTTTTCTTAAACTCATGTATACATGAATTCACCATAAGAACAGTGTTTAAGAGCCGTCCTGGATTAGGATTGCTAGCTAGCACAGTAAGAAAACATGGAATTTCTACAAGATGCATGCACCATGCTTAAATTAAGAATGATTGTGTTTTCACTGTTTTACCCAACCATGGTCTCTCATAACTTGATAGTGTTAAATATCCATCTGCCATTCTAAGGGGAAATACTTCCAGAATATATGTGGAGGTCTCACCTGCTAGAAATTTTCACTGGTCAGATTTCAAGAAGCCATGTTGACAAAAGTTATGCTTTTCTGTTCTTTCTAACTCCATATTCATTAAACTTATTGATGAAAACATGCTGAACATATGTATCAAATCAGTTTACACTGTCACATTGTTATGCACTCCACAAAGTAATTTAATCTGAATAAAAATTGGGGACAGTACAAGAAGATCCAAGAGATGAGTAGGTTGTATTTGGGAAAATGTATTAGAGCTCAAAAAAATACATTCAGGAAATCTGCCTTTTGAGTGGACGAGTTCAGCAGTGGTGAAGGATGGTGGTTAACCATGCACATTTTTTACTTTAATTCCTTTTTAACTCTCTGGCTGGAGTTGGAGGTTCAGTCCATGTCTCTGAAAGAGAAAGTATCTCACCTGAATGAAGAATATTAAAGAACTTGAAGTACACTATTATCTAACCCACCAAAAATGGGTATTCTCAATGAAATTGCTATTTTTGGACTCAAAAAAAAAAAAAAGAAAACCTCAGCAAAAAAGTGTTTTGAGGTTTTTTTTCACATTTGAAAATATTTTTCTTACAAATGTTAATTAGAAATTGAAGCAAATATCAGTGCAAGTCTTAGTTTAAGTTCATGTGAAAATTTAAGCTGTTGGTCAAATACCAACAAAATTTATAAAGAATTCTATTAAAAGTAATCGTTTATTATACATTATGTAGTCAGAAAGAATTAAGGAACGAGTATCCTGTCTTTGAGGGCCTTATCTAGTTGATGAAAGAAAATATGTTCTTATGATACATAAATTTTTATAATACAAAATACTATAGCACTCCAGGTTTAATTACTGCTAGACATCTTTCATAGTATCAGGCATTGATCATTAGACTACTAAGTGTAATGCTACTTTGATTATTTATGAAAGTGGCATATTCATTAAATAAATAACGTTTTTAATTTGTGCTGATGAAAGCTGCTATTACAGTTGTTTTCATATATTCATTAATGAACTACTGGCAAACCATTTTAATTCTTGAAAAATAAAGCTTCAAAATGTTCCCAGCCTGTGATTTCCAACTTAAAATTGTGTAACTGAAGCAAACAGTAGTCAGCAATACAATACTGTATATTCATTGTTTATCTAACATTCAAATTTAACTGGTATTTTTTAATTTTGCTTGTTAAATCTTGCAACATTATTTAGTTTCTGTTAAATGAATTAGTAAATGTGTATATTTTTCACAAAACCATATTCACTGTCCCTGTCTTTTCAAATTAATGATATAGAGATATTTACATATATATATATAATTTTATTAATTATCTATTGAATAGCATACCATAACATTTACATAACTCTGTTTATTTATTAAGGATTTCTCTACTAAAAGCCACTTAAATATTATAAATTATTGCAGATATTATACCACCACACAGTGAGAAAGATCTAAAAGTATATTCTTGCTCATGTTCCTTTGGATATATGGCAAATATCTCTCCAAAGTAAATATTAGAAGGCAAAGTTTAGAGTAAAAATTCAGACCTATTTCATTTGAATAAATACTGACTTACTCTTCATAATGTTTAACAAAGATGTAAACAATTACAGATTCACTCTATTATCATTGTGGACTTTGACAGTAAAAAACAATAATTTATTTTAATTTGCATCCTTTTGATCCATGACATTGATTATCTTTTCAGGTTTTAATTAGTCATCTACATTTTATTCAACTCTGTTATATTGTATTTAACTTTTTATTTATTGGTAATTTTTAATATGTTAGATAACAATGCTCATTGTAAATATAGCAGATATTTTCTTCCGATCTGCCTCTTGCCATGTAATTTTGTGGTATCTTTTGCTTCATAGGAGTTTAAAACATTAATGTCATCAAATTTAGCAGTACTTCAAGAATTTTGAATGCTATTTTGAAATAGAAGGTACCTGTGGTAGGCTGAATAATGATGTCCAAAGACTTCCATGCCCTAATCCCTAAAACCTATAAATATGTTACCTTAAATGGCAAATGGGACTTCACAGATGTGATTAAGTCAAGGATCTTGAGGTGTGAAATTTATTATCCTGGGTTATATGGGTGGATCTGATGTGATCACAATGGTTTTTATAAGAGAGAAGACATTATGAAACTTTTCAGAGAAAGATCTGAAGATGCTACACTGCTGGTTTTTTTTTTTTTTTTTTTATTGTCAGGGTTTTTTTTTTTATTATTAAACTTTTTATTCTAAGATAATTATAGATTCATATGTAGTTATAGAAATAATACAGAGATCTGTATACTCTTTATCCAATTTTTCTCAAATGTAACATCTTGCAAAATTATAATACAATATCACAAGCAGAATATTAGTATTAATATAGTCCAGATACAGAACATTTCTGTCACCACCATGATCTCCCATATTGCCCTTTTATAGCCACATTCAATTCCCTCATGCCTTTGACATGACAACTATTAATCTGTTCTTCATTCTATCATATTGTCATTTCAAGAATGTCTCATAAAGAGCTTTTCTCACTTGGTATAATTCTGTGGAGGTTTATCCAGGTTGTTGACTGTATCAATAGTTTATTGTGATACATGTATCACAATTCATTTAACTAATCAACAGTTGAAGGACACTCTGGGTTGTTTCTAGTTTTTGTCCATTAGGAATAAAACTGATATAAATATTTGTGTACAGTTTTTGTGTAAACATGACTTCATTTCTCTGGGATAATGCCTAGGAGTGAAATTGCTGTATCATATGGTAGCTGCATATTTCATTTTATAATAAACTAACAAACTATTCTCAAGAATGGTTGTACTAATTTACATTCTCATCTGCAATATATGACTGATCCAGTTTTTCTGCATCATCACCAGCATTTGGTGTTGTCACTATTTTTTTGTTTTTGACATTTTTTTTTTTTTTAAGAATGTATGAAACTTTTATTGTTTCTAGACTTTTTTTTTTTTTTTTGGGACCCATGGGATGGGTAACAGGCAGTATTACTTTATTTATTTATTTATTTTTTCCACACACACACACTGTATTTTATTTTTACAAGAGATAAATAGCTGCAATTTTTTGGAAGAGTTTGAGAAGGATGGGTGTTAGCTCTTCTCTAAATGTTTGATAGAATTCACCAGTGAAGCCATCTGGTCCTGGACTTTTGTTTGTTGGAAGATTTTTAATCACAGTTTCAATTTCATTACTTGTGATTGGTCTGTTCATATTTTCTGTTTCTTCCTGATTCAGTCTTGGAAGGTTATACCTTTCTAAGAATTTGTCCATTTCTTCCAGGTTGTCCATTTTATTGGCATAAAGTTGCTTATAGTAGTCTCTTAGGATGTTTTGTATTTCTGCAGTGTCTGTTGTAACTTCTCCTTTTTCATTTCTGATTTTATTGATTTGAGTCCTCTCCCTCTTTTTCTTGATGAGTCTGGCTAATGGCTTATCAATTTTGTTTATCTTCTCAAAGAACCAACTTTTAGTTTTATTGATCTTTGCTATTGTTTTCTTTGTTTCTATTTCATTTATTTCTGCTCTGATCTTTATGATTTCTTTCCTTCTGCTAACTTTGGGTTTTGTTTGTTCTTCTTTCTCTAGTTTCTTTAGGTGTAAGGTTAGATTGTTTACTTGAGATTTTTCTTGTTTCTTTAGGTAGGCTTGTATAGCTATAAACTTCCCTCTTAGAACCGCTTTTGCTGCATCCCATAGGTTTTGGGTCGTCGTGTTTTCATTGTCATTTGTCTCTAGGTATTTTTTAATTTCCTCTTTGATTTCTTCAGTGATCTCTTGGTTATTTAGTAACGTATTGTTTAGCCTCCATGTGTTTGTCTTTTTTACGTTTTTTTCCCTGTAATTCATTTCTAATCTCATAGCGTTGTGGTCAGAAAAGATGCTTGGTATGATTTCAATTTTCTTAAATTTACTGAGGCTTGATTTGTGACCCAAGATGTGATCTATCCTGGAGAATGTTCCGTGCGCACTTGAGAAGAACGTGTAATCTGCTGTTTTTGGATGGAATGTCCTATATATATCAATTAAATCTATCTGGTCTATTGTGTCATTTAAAGCTTCTGTTTCCTTATTTATTTTCATTTTGGATGATCTGTCCATTGGTGTAAGTGAAGTGTTAAAGTCCCCCACTATTATTGTGTTACTGTCGATTTCCTCTTTTATAGCTGTTAGCAGTTGCCTTATGTATTGAGGTGCTCCTATGTTGGGTGCATATATATTTATAATTGTTATATCTTCTTCTTGGATTGATCCCTGGATCATTATGTAGTGTCCTTCCTTGTCTCTTGTAACATTCTTTATTTTAAAGTCTATTTTATCTGATATGAGTATAGCTACTCCAGCTTTCTTTTGATTTCCATTTGCATGGAATATCTTTTTCCATCCCCTCACTTTCAATCTGTATGTGTCCCTAGGTCTGAAGTGGGTCTCTTGTAGACAGCATATATATGGGTCTTGTTTTTGTATCCATTCAGCCAGTCTATGTCTTTTGGTTGGGGCGTTTAATCCATTCACATTTAAGGTAATTATCGATATGTATGTTCCTATGACCATTTTCTTAATTGTTTTGGGTTTGTTTTTGTAGGTCCTTTTCTTCTCTTGTGTTTCCCACTTAGAGAAGTTCCTTTAGCATTTGTTGTAGAGCTGGTTTGGTGGTGCTGAATTCTCTTAGCTTTTGCTTGTCTGTAAAGCTTTTGATTTCTCCATCAAATCTAAATGAGATCCTTGCTGGGTAGAGTAATCTTGGTTGTAGGTTCTTCCCTTTCATCACTTTAAGTATATCATGCCACTCCCTTCTGGCTTGCAGAGTTTCTGCTGAGAAATCAGCTGTTAACCTTATGGGAGTCCCCTTGTATGTTATTTGTCGTTTTTCCCTTGCTGCTTTCAATAATTTTTCTTTGTCTTTAATTTTTGCCACTTTGATTACAATGTGTCTCGGCGTGTGTCTCCTTGGGTTTATTCTGTATGGGACTCTCTGCGCTTCCTGGACTTGGGTGGCTATTTCCTTTCCCATGTTAGGGAAGTTTTCGACTATAATCTCTTCAAATATTTTCTCTGGTCCTTTCTCTCTCTCTTCTCCTTCTGGGACCCCTATAATGCGAATGTTGTTGCGTTTAATGTTGTCCCAGAGGTCTCTTAGGCTGTCTTCATTTCTTTTCATTCTTTTTTCTTTAGTCTGTTCCGCAGCAGTGAATTCCACCATTCTGTCTTCCAGGTCACTTATCCGTTCTTCTGCCTCAGTTATCCTGCTATTGATTCCTTCTAGTGTAGTTTTCATTTCAGTTATTGTATTGGTCATCTCTGTTTGTTTGTTCTTTAATTCTTCTAGGTCTTTGTTAATCATTTCTTGCATCTTCTCAATCTTTGCCTCCATCCTTATTCCGAGGTCCTGGATCATCTTCACTATCATTATTCTGAATTCTTTCTCTGGAAGGTTGCCTATCTCCACTTCATTTAGTTGTTTTTCTGGGGTTTTTTCCTGTTCCTTCATCTGGTACATAGCCCTCTGCCTTTTCATCTTCTCTATCTTTCTGTAACTGTGGTTTTTGGTCCACAGGCTGCAGGATTGTAGTTTTTCTTGCTTCTGTTGTCTGCCCTCTGGTGGTTGAGGCTATCTAAGAGGCTTGATGGGAGGCTCTGGTGGTGGGTAGAGCTGACTGTTGCTGTACACTGCTGGTTTTGAAGACAAGGAATGCAGCGCTAGAAGTTAGAAAAAGCAAGGAAAGACATTCTTTCCTAGAGCCTCTGGTGGGAGGGCAGCTCTGCAGGCACCTTGATTTCAGATCAATAAAACCTGTTTTGGACGTTCACCTCCAGTACAGAATGAGAATAAATTTGCATTGTTCTCAGGCACCAAATTTGTGGTAATTCATTACATCTGCAATAGAAAACTAATACAACACCTATTTGAAATTTATAAAATTGTCCTATATTTTTAACAGTTCTATAGTTGTTTTTTTTAATCAGTTTAAACTAGCTGTCAGTTTTGTAACCGATATATTTTGTAGCCTACATTTTCACAATTATTATTATTAATTACTTCATAATTGCTCCATTATTAATTTTTGAAAATGGCTTTCCTTCTCTAAATTAACTTTCCACTGTTTAATTAACATATAGTCATCAGGTTGTTTCCAAATTCTCTTTGCTATGCCTTGGGTCTATTTATATATCATTGTGATAATAGCACCTCTTATAAAAATGTATATCTTTTCATACTGTTTGTTTTCTGGTAAGACAAAAATCCCCTCGTTTTTCTTTGACATATGCTCTTAGTCTTGTGTACTTATTACAGAAAAAAAAAAAGAATATTTTTGTTCCATTATTTAAAAATCGCTATTACAGTAGTAAACGTATTTTTTAACTTCCCCTTTTAAAGGAATGATGTTTGTCCTTTTTAACTTTGAAATGACCATCAATCCTTCAAATACTTCCTCTTCTTTTTCACTGTTTGTGGAACTCCTGTTCCTAATCATTAGAGCCCTGGATGTAACTCAGTCCTATGAATTTTAATTTATTTTTCAGTTTCTTAATTTTTATACTACTTTCTTAAAGACTTGATAAAAATCAATTTATTGTCTTAAAAATTTGGATTTTTCAGAACATGTGTTTGTGGCAACATCGGATGGAGCTGGGCTCACGGTTTCCAGTGTGCGCCCTAACCAGGCTGAGGGCACAGGTGGCACACATGGGTCTCCCCTCGAAAGAGGCAGCGTCAAGGTAAGTCTTTTCCTTGATTTGCCTCTTCCAAATACATTTAAGAGTTTCTGAACACAGATAATTCCCTTAATTGACTTACATGTGGGTATACATGAACTTTTATATTTGTAGCATATACTTTAGTACATCTTTTTCTTTCTTTTTGTGAACTATTTGTGTGAGTATAAATTCCAGCAGGTTCTCAATCTGAAGTTTTTAAACCGGGATTAATATGTCATAAAATAAAACACCCATGAAATTTTGGAATTATTCTTACTTAGGTATGATTGTATAATATGGTATTTAAAAATTTTTCAGCTTTATTAAGTGACATTTTTGGTTTTAATAATGTGTGACTTGTTTAATTTTGAAGCCACATTAGCCTAACTTTACAAAATAAATTAATGAGTTAAATAAGTCATGTTGACCCAGTGGATTTTAGGATTTGAACTTGTAGTGCCTTGCCATTTTCTTCTAGGTTTATTTCCTGTTCTGCCTCTATTTTGTTTGACCTCATTATTGTAAATTACAATTTAATAGGCAATAATCCATATACTATATAATCACAAATGTATTGGGGTACAGGTATTTGCACTATTAGCTTAACTTTTAAATATGTACCTTATAAATTAATGCATGCATTTATACATTGTTATATATTTTTCTCAAACTTCCTAAGGTTATGTATATATTTTTATCTTTTCAAAGAGCCAACTTAAGTTTTAATTAATAACACTACAATTTTGATGAGCAGCAAATACCTTAATTTCTCATCATATCTTTGCAAATTTGTTACTTCCATTTTTTTAGTTTGTTTTATTTTGTTGGTCTTTTCATAGATTCCTGATATTAAAATTTTGTCCATTTCTTTCTAAGAAATCTACTTAAAGCTGTAATATTTTATTTGTAAACTACTTAGGCCATAACCCACAAGGTATTTTTTTACTCACCTTTACTTGTCTATCATTTTCTGTTATAATGATCAAATAGGGAGGTAGGAAAAATATTGAATTAAACCCCATATATGCATGACACGAAGATTCAAAAATTAATTTTTCTTTGTTTGCTTTACTTGTCCTTTTTTTTCTGTAATGAATTTTAAACATATCCCCATAGGTCACACCTTGACCCATATATACTTCAATATGTGTTTTTCAGGTCGTAGATAACTTTTTACCATATAACCATGATGCTGTTGTTCTGTTATCACATTTTTTTCTCATTTTCTCTGAACTGTTATCTAGAGTGGATTTATTTTAGTAAGGATTTAAACAAGGTCCACGTACCACATTTAGTTGTTAGGTGTTCTACGTCTAATTTTTTTCTTAACGTGGAGACCTGTTAAATTTCCCTTTAGAACATACCACATTGTGTTTCTGCTTGTTCTCTGATTGTCATTTAACTTGTTTCTCTTCTCTGTATTTGCTAAAATTTGAAGTTAATTCTAGATATTTGCTTTACAAATTTGACATGAACACTTCAAAGATATTCCTCTGAGATTCATATTGCTCTATATCAGGAAACAGAATATTTGTTGTCCATTTTTAGAGAATCTGAGATTCTACTAGTGGTTCAGGAGATGACATCCTTATGTTTCCATTTTGAAGTTCTCCATGAAGTATTCACTCAATAATATTATTCCTTATTATTTCTTGAAAAAATTATTTCATGAGGAATTACCAAATGTTGTTTTTCAAATTTTATCACTTTCTTCATATTTTGGCTTCTGTATACACATACATATCTGATCAGGTTCCTTTGAATTTACTTCTTACTTCTGAAAAAAAAAAAGTGTATTTTTTCCAGTTCTTTTATGATATGTCAGCTCCCATTTCATGTCCTCCTGCCTGTCTAGCTGCAAAATATCAGAATTTGTTTATATTCTGATTTGTGTCCTTCCAAAGCTTGGACAGTTCTTTGAATTTCTTTTATAGAACTTTAAATCATTAGGTTTCTGTTTCCATTTGCTTTGTGGTCACATTCTTTTGGAATCTAGTCATTTTCTATTGGAATTTTATTAGGTACATTTTCTATTTTGTCTTCTATAAAATTTTTTGGTTTTGATTTTTATCTATTTTTTTCCCATATCTAAATGAGATGTGTCCTGAACTATAAGGAAAAGGTTCACTCCAAGTATTTTAAATCTACTTTCTATATATATTTTATTTCTGTCTTTTCTATTTTTATTTCTGTTTTTATCATTCAAAAATCAAACATAAAAAATTTTAACAGTTCACAGGTAGGTATATTTGATTAGTTTATTGTTATTTTCTATTTATATTGCATTAATACATTGAGGTCATTGGATATTACACCTAGCTAATTGATCTTATTTGGAATTTCTTGAGATATTCTCTGTAGTCTGACCATATTATCTAGTGTGTAAATATGTATATATTTCAAGATATGATCATAGGCGTCATACTTAAAACAGAATCCTGTTTATGCCATTTCATCCTCTTGCACATATTTGCCAATGGAAATACTGGGAACAATTATTCTTATTCATTTGAAGATGACCACTCTTACTCTTTGCAGACTTTTTGGATTTACATTTTGTTTTTGGTGTTTTGAACATCGTGGTTTGGCCTCCTCTCTGTTGAAAAAGGGGATTGTGGGAAAGCTGGCTAAGTCTTTTTTGCTCCATAAAGGGAGGCATCAGATTCCACTGCTTGACTAGGCATTTTCTCATATCTCTAGCCTGACTCTCTATGATGCTCAGTCTTGAAGGGACAGTACCAAGGACTCTTAGCAAGGACATTCATCTAGCCTACTACTTGTCACCTATAAATGAGAGAGTTTTTATCCCCTCTGAAGTGAAGAATACAGATTCAAGAAATACTCCAAATTCATTGTTTTGGGTATATATTAATATTTAATGTATTTCAGATATTTGCCTTCTGAAACTCAAAGCTCTGTTTCCTTTTTGGGGATACTTTATCAGTTTCTTTATTTTTTTTTCAAATTATTCAGTAGAAAAGAGGTAACTCTACACACAAAGTAAAGAACTGATCATTTCTAATGCTTGTTTGGCAGTTGAAAGGTTTGTTAACAGTGGCTTAAACCATATATGTCCAAAATATTTGGATGTAGTATTGTCTACTGTATTGGTCTAATGGTGAGAATGCTTCCTTTCTCCCAACTAATGGCTATAAAATCTAAAATCTAATATATCAACCATAGTAAAGGGTTACATCTTTATTTACCCAATTATATTATAGTCTCAGGAACTTAAAGTTGACATTCAGTAATTTTGTAAATCTCCATTTGTGTTGGGAATCAAGATGATGTAAATTGCAGAGCTGTGTTGGTGTACTGATGAGTAGAGAAAGCCAGTCTACAGAGAGAAGAATGAAGGAGATCTACAAACTGTTGTAGAGATGAGAAGTCATGTGGCTCCAGGGGGAGAGAGAGAGAGACTGATGATGTGGAAGCTTTGATCCTTGATGGATTTCCTCATCTCAGTTCTCAGCACTCAGGAGGTCTGAATGTACTACCTCCCCGTGAGTTCAATGAAATACCACTGGATCCTTTACTTGCATTCTTTTAATAAATGTCTTTCTTTTTTCTTCTTTTAATCTATTTTTTTAACATCTTTATTGAAGTATAATTGCCTTACAATGGTGTGTTAGCTTCTGCTTTATCACAAAGTGAATCAGTTATACACATACAATATGTTCCCATATCTCTTCCCTCTTGCATCTCCCTCCCTCCCACCCTCCCCATCCCACTCCTCTAGGTGGTCACAAAGCACCAAGCTGATCTCCCTGTGCTATGTGGCTGCTTCCCACTAGCTATCTATTTTACATTTGGTAGTGTATATATGTCCATGACACTCTCTTACCCTGTCACATCCCACCCCACCCCCTCCCCATATCCTCAAGTCCATTCTCTAGTAGGTCTGTGTCTTTATTCCCATCTTGCCACTAGGTTCTTCATGGCTTTTTTTTTTTTTTCCTTAGATTCTGTATATATGTGTTAGCATACTGTATTTGTTTTTCTCTTTCTGACTTACTTCACTCTGTATAACTGACTCTAACTCCATCCACCTCATTACAAATACCTCCATTTCATTTCTTTTTATGGCTGAGTAATATTCCATTGTATATATGTGCCACATCTTCTTTATCCATTCATCTGTCGATGGACATTTAGGTTGCTTCCATGTCCTGGCTATTGTAAATAGAGCTGCAATGAACATTTTGGTACATGACTCTTTTTGACCTATGGTTTTCTCAGGGTATATGCCCAGTAGTGGGATTGCTGGGTCGTATGGTAGTTCTATTTGTAGTTTTTTAAGGAACCTCCATACTGTTCTCCATAGTGGCTGTATCAATTTACATTCCCACCAACAGTGCAAGAGTGTTCCCTTTCCTCCACACCCTCTCCAGCATTTATTGTTTCTAGATTTTTTGATGATGGCCATCCTGACCGGTGTGAAATGATATCTCATTGTAGTTTTGATTTGCATTTCTCTAATGATTAATGATGTTGAGCATTCTTTCATGTGTCTGTAGGCCATCTGTATATCTTCTTTGGAGAAATGTCTATTTAGGTCTTCGGCCCATTTTTGGATTGGGTTGTTCGTTTTTTTGTTATTGAGCTGCATGAGCTGCTTGTAAATCTTGGAGATTAATCCTTTGTCAGTTGCTTCATTTGCAAATATTTTCTCCCATTCTGAGGGTTGTCTTTTCGTCTTGTTTATTGTTTCCTTTGCTGTGCAAAACCTTTTAAGTTTCATTAGGTCCCATTTGTTTATTTGTGTTCTTATTTCCATTTCTCTGGGAGCTGGGTCAAAAAGAATCTTGCTGTGATGTATGTCATAGAGTGTTCTGCCTATGTTTTCCTCTAAGAGTTTGATAGTGTCTGGCCTTACATTTAGGTCTTTAATCCATTTTGAGTTTATTTTTGTGCATGGTGTCAGGGAGTGTTCTAATTTCATACTTTTACATGTATCTGTCCAATTTTCCCAGCACCACTTATTGAAGAGGCTGTCTTTTCTCCACTGTATATTCTTGCCTCCTTTATCAAAGATAAGGTGACCATATGTGTGTGGGTTTATCTCTGGGCTTTCTATCCTGTTCCATTGATCTATATTTCTGTTTTTGTGCCAGTACCAAACTGTCTTGATTACTGTAGCTTTGTAATATAGTCTGAAGTCAGGGAGCCTGATTCCCCCAGCTGCATTTTTCGTTCTCAAGATTGCTTTGGCTATTCGGGGTCTTTTGTGTTTCCATACAAATTGTGAAATTTTTTGTTCTAGTTCTGTGAAAAATGCCAGTGGTAGTTTGATAGGGATTGCATTGAATCTGTAGATTGCTTTGGGTAGTAGAGTCATTTTCACAATGTTGATTCTTCCAATCCAGGAACGTGGTATATCTCTCCATCTATTTGTATCATCTTTAATTTCTTTCATCAGTGTCTTATAATTTTCTGCATACAGGTCTTTTGTCTCCTTAGGTAGGTTTATTCCTAGATATTTTATTCTTTTTGTTGCAATGGTAAACGGCAGTGTTTTCTTAATTTCACTTTCAGATTTTTCATCATTAGTGTTTAGAAATGCAAGAGATTTCTGTGCATTAATTTTGTATCCTGCTACTTTACCAAATTCATTGATTAGCTCTAGGAGTTTTCTGGTAGCATCTTTAGGATTCTCTATGTATAGTATCATGTCATGTGCAAATAGTGACAGCTTTACTTCTTCTTTTCCGATTTGGATTCCTTTTATTTCTTTGTCTTCTCTGATTGCTGTGGCTAACACTTCCAAAACTATGTTGAATAATAGTGGTGAGAGTGGGCAACCTTGTCTTGTTCCTGATCTTAGTGGAAATGGTTTCAGTTTTTCACCATTGAGGACAATGTTGGCTGTGGGTTTGTCATATATGGCCTTTATTATGTTGAGGAAAGTTCCCTCTATGCCTACTTTCTGCAGGGCTTTTATCATAAATGGGTGTTGAATTTTGTCGAAAGCTTTCTCTGCATCTATTGAGATGATCATATGGTTTTTCTCCTTCAATTTGTTAATATGATGTATCACATTGATTGATTTGCGTATATTGAAGAATCCTTGCATTCCTGGGATAAACCCCACTTGATCATGGTGTATGATCCTTTTAATGTGCTGTTGGATTCTGTTTGCTAGTATTTTGTTGAGGATTTTTGCATCTATGTTCATCAGTGATATTGGCCTGTAGTTTTCTTTCTTTGTGACATCTTTGTCTGGTTTTGGTATCAGGGTGATGGTGGCCTCGTAGAATGAGTTTGGGAGTGTTCCTCCCTCTGCAATATTTTGGAAGAGTTTGAGAAGGATAGGTGTTAGCTCTTCTCTAAATGTTTGATAGAATTCACCTGTGAAGCTATCTGGTCCTGGGCTCTTGTTTGTTGGAAGGTTTTTAATCACAGTTTCAATTTCAGTGCTTGTGATTGGTCTGTTCATATTTTCTATTCCTTCCTGGTTCAGTCTCGGCAGGTTGTGCATTTCTAAGAATCTGTCCATTTCTTCCAGGTTGTCCATTTTATTGGCCTAGAGTTGCTTGTAGTAATCTCTCATGATCTTTTGTATTTCTGCAGTGTCAGTGGTTACTTCTCCTTTTTCATTTCTAATTCTATTGATTTGAGACTTTTCCCTTTTTCTCTTGATGAGTCTGGCTAATGGTTTATCAATTTTGTTTATCTTCTCAAAGAACCAGCTTTTAGTTTCATTGATTTTTGCTATTGTTTCCTTCATTTCTTTTTCATTTATTTCTGACCTGATCTTTATAATTTCTTTCCTTCTGCTGGCTTTGGGGTTTTTTTGTTCTTCTTTCTCTAATTGCTTTAGGTGCAAGGTTAGGTTGTTTATTCGAGATGTTTCCTATTTCTTGAGGTAGGCTTGTATTGCTATAAACTTCCCTCTTAGCACTGCTTTTGCTGCGTCCCATAGGTTTTGGGTCGTCGTATCTCCATTGTCATTTGTTTCTAGGTATTTTTTGATTTCCCCTTTGATTTCTTCAGTGATCACTTCGTTATTAAGCAGTGTATTGTGTAGCCTCCATGTGTTTGTATTTTTTACAGATCTTTTCCTGTAATTGATATCTAGTCTCATAGCGTTGTGGTCGGAAAAGATACTTGATACGATCTCAATTTTCTTAAATTTACCAAGGCTTGATTTGTGACCCAAGATATGATCTATCCTGGAGAATGTTCCATGAGCACTTGAGGAAAATGTGTATTCTGTTGTTTTTGGGTGGAATGTCCTATAAATATCAATTAAGTCCATCTTGTTTAATGTATCATTTAAAGCTTGTGTTTCCTTATTTATTTTCATTTTGGATGATCTGTCCATTGGTGAAAGTGGGGTGTTAAAGTCCCCTACTATGATTGTGTTGCTGTCGATTTCCCCTTTTATGGCTGTTAGTATTTGCTTTATGTATTGAGGTGCTCCTATGTTGGGTGCATAAATATTTACAATTGTTATACCTTCCTCTTGGATCGATCCCTTGATCATTATATAGTGTCCTTCTTTGTCTCTTGTAATAGTCTTTATTTTAAAGTCTATTTTGTCTGATATGAGAATTGCTACTCCAGCTTTCTTTTGATTTCCATTTGCATGGAATATCTTTTTCCATCCCCTCACTTTCAGTCTATATGTGTCTCTAGGTCTGAAATGGGTCTCTTGTAGACAGCATATATATGGGTCTTGTTTTTGTATCCATTCAGCCAGCCTGTGTCTTTTGGTGGGAGCATTTAATCCATTTACATTCAAGGTAATTATCGATATGTATGTTCCTATTCCCATTTTCTTAAATGTTTTGGGTTTGTTATTGTAGGTGTTTTCCTTCTCTTGTGTTTCTTGCCTAGAGAAGTTCCCTTAGCTTTTGTTGTAAAGCTGGTTTGGTGGTGCTGAACTCTCTCAGCTTTTGCTTGTCTGTAAAGGTTTTAATTTCTCCATCAAATCTGAATGAGATCCTTGCTGGGTAGAGTAATCTTGGTTGTAGGTTCTTCTCCTTCATCACTTTAAGTATATCCTGCCACTCCCTTCTGGCTTGCAGAGTTTCTGCTGAAAGATCAGATGTTAACCTTATGGGGATTCCCTTGTGTGTTATTTGCTGTTTTTCCCTTGCTGCCTTTAATATGTTTTCCTTATATTTAATTTTTGACAGTTTGATTAATATGTGTCTTGGCGTGTTTCTCCTTGGGTTTATCCTGTATGGGACTCTCTGTGCTTCCAGGACTTGATTAACTATTTCCTTTCCCATATTAGGGAAGTTTTCAACTATAATCTCTTCAAATATTTTCTCAGTCCCTTTCTTTTTCTCTTCTTCTTCTGGGACCCCTATAATTCGAATGTTGGTGCGTTTAATGTTGTCCCAGAGGTCTCTGAGACTGTCCTCAGTTCTTTTCATTCTTTTTTCTTTATCCTGCTCTGCAGTAGTTATTTCCACCATTTTATCTTCCAGGTCACTTATCCTTTCTTCTGCCTCAGTTATTCTGCTATTGATCCCATCTAGAGTATTTTTAATTTCATTTATTGTGTTGTTCATCATTGCTTGGTTCCTCTTTAGTTCTTCTACGTCCTTGTTAAATGTTTCTTGCATTTTGTCTATTCTATTTCCAAGATTTTGGATCATCCTTACTATCATTATTCTGAATTCTTTTTCAGGTAGACTACCTATTTCCTCTTCATTTGTTAAATCTGGAGTGTTTTGACCCTGCTCCTTCATCTACTGTGTGTTTTTCTGTCGTCTCATTTTGCTTATCTTACTGTGTTTGGGGTCTCCTTTTCACAGGCTGCAGGTTCGTAGTTCCCGTTGTTTTTGGTATCTGTCCCCAGTGGCTAAGGTTGGTTCAGTGGGTTGTGTAGGCTTCCTGGTGGAGGGAACTAGTGCCTGAGTTCTGGTGGATGAGGCTGGATCTTGTCTTTCTGGTGGGCACGTCCACGTCTGGTGGTGTATTTTGGGGTGTCTGTGGCCTTATTATGATTTTAGGCAGCCTCTCTGCTAATGGATGTGGCTGTGTTCCTGTCTTGCTAGTTGTTTGGCATAGGGTTTCCAGCACTGTAGCTTGCTGGTCGTTGAGTGAAGCTGGGTCTTGATGTTGAGATGGAGATCTCTGAGAGATTTTCGCCGTTTAGTATTACGTGGAGCTGGGAGGTCTCTTATGGACCAGTGTCCTGAAGTTGGCTCTCCCACCTCAGAGGCATGGCCCTGATGCCTGGCTGGAGCACCAAGAGCCTTTCGTCCACACGGCTCAGAGTAAAAGGGAGAAAAAATAGAAAGAAAGAAAGAAGGAGGCTATAATATAGTGAAGTAAAATAAAGCTATTATAAAGCAGAGCTATACAGACAAAATCTCACCCAGAAGCATATACATATACACTCACAAAAAAAAAGGAAAAGGGGAAAAATTAATATATCCTGCTCCAAAAGTCCACCTCCTGAATTTGGGATGATTCGTTGTCTATTCAGGTATTCAACAGATGCAGGCACGTCAAGTTGTTTGTGGAGTTTTAATCCGCTGCTTCTGAGGCTGCTGGGAGAGATTTCCCCTTCTCTTCTCTGTTCGCACACCTCCTGGTGATCAGCTTTGGATTTGGACCCGCCTCTGCGTGTAGGTCACCTGAGGGCGTCTGTTCCCTGCCCAGACAGGACGGGGTTAAAGGAGCAGCTGCTTCGGGGGCTCTGGCTCACCCAGGCCGCGGGGAGGGAGGGGTACAGAGGAGGCGGGGCGAGCCTGCGGCGTCAGAGGCTGGTGTGACGTTGCAGCAGCCTGAGGTGCGCCGTGTGTTCTCCCGGGGAACTTGTCCCCGGATCACGGGAGCCTGGCGGTGGCGGGCTGTACCGGCTCCCGGGAGGGGCTGTGTGGAGAGTGACCTGTGCTCACCCACAGGCTTTTTGGAGGCGGCAGCAGCAGCCCCAGCGTCTCACGCCTGTCTCTGGGGCCCGCGCTGATCGCTGCGGCTCGCGCCCGTCTGTGGAGCTTGTTTCGGCAGCGCTCTGAATCCCCTCTCCCTGCGCGCCGTGAAACAAAGAGGCAAGAAAAAGTCTCTTGCCTCTTTGGCAGCTGCAGACTTTTTCCCGGACTCCCTACCAGCCAGCTGTGGTGCGCTAACCCCTTCAGGCTGTGTTCACGCCGCCAGCCCCAGTCCTCTCCCTGCGATCTGACCGAAGCCGAGCCTTAGCTCCCAGCCCCGCCCGCCCCGGCGGGCGAGCCGACAAGCCTCTATTGGGCTGCTGAGTGCTGCTCGGCGCTGAGCCTCTGTGCGGGAATCTCTCTGTTTTTTCCTCTGCGCCCCTGTTGCTGTGGGATCCGCGCTGTTAGCCGCGGCTCGCGCCCGCCTCTGGAGCTCGTTTAGGCGGCGCTCTGAATCCCCTCTCCTCTCGCACCAGAAAACAAAGAGGGAAGAAAAAGTCTCTTGCCTCTTCGGCAGCTGCAGACTTTTTCCCGGACTCCCTCCTGGCTAGCTGTGGTGCACTAACCCCTTAAGGCTGTGTTCATGCCGACAACCCCAGTCCTCTCCCTGCGATCCAACCGAAGCCCAAGCCTCAGTTCCCAGCCCCGCCCGCCCCGGCGGGCGAGCAGACAAGCCTCTCGGGCTGGTGAGTGCTGCTCGTTGCCGAGCCTCTGTGCGGGAATCTCTCCGCTTTGCCCTCCGCACCCCTGTGGCTGCGCTCTCCTCCGTGGCTCCGAAGCTTCCCCCCTCTGCCACCCGCAGTCTCTGCCCGCGAAGGGGCTTCCTAGTGCGTGGAAATCTTTCCTCCTTCACAGCTCCCTCCCACTGGTGCAGGTGCCGTCCCTATTCTTTTGTCTCTGTTATTTCTTTTTTCTTTTGCCCTACCCAAGTACGGGGGGAGTTTCTTGCCTGTTTAGAGGTCGGACGTTTTCTGTCAGCGCTCAGTGGGTGTTCTGTAGGAGCAGTTCCACGTGTAGATGTATTTCTACTGTATCTGTGGGAAGGAAGGTGATCTCCGCGTCTTACTCTTCCACCATCTTCTCTCCTCCCCTAATCTATTTTTCTGGCTTAAGGCATTTAAAATTCAGTTCTGTAATGAGCCAAGATTAACTTTGACTAACATGAGTATTATTTTTACCTTACATTGTAGAGATTAATTTAAGAAGTTGTGTGTAACACCCTGCACAGGAACAAGAAACAAATGATAACTTAGGTAAAAATAGCAGATTTTTCAGGCCCTTGCTATATCAGCTTTATTTTTAGCTTTACATGTTTAACTGTGTTCCTAATTCCTACTGAGTCAAATTGATTAGATGATTAACAGTTCCTCAAATCGTTTGCTACCGATGGCATGGTAATCTGTTACTATTGGAAGAAAAACAAACAAACAAAAAACCCTGGGGGTGAATTTTCTGAATCAAATAAATATTATTGTAGCACTTTTATAATGCCAGCATGTGTTCTAATATTTTAATCACTTTTGCTGTCAAAATAAATTGAAATGGAAATACTGTCTCTAAGGACATAAAGATGTATTTCATTTTATTTAAAGTTTACAATTCCATATTTTATACTAAACAAACACTAATTACATGTTCAAAAAAATAAACCCCTGAATACTTATTACAGTTGTATAATATAAATCTGCTAAGAAACATAAGTGATATTAGAAGATTTAAAATATGGACCCATTTTTAATACATTAGCACATTAATTTGTATCATATGTATGAATATACAATACTATATTATTAATTTGTTCATATATATAAGGATGTCAAATATTGTGGAGGGTGCAATATTTCTGAATTATTCAGAGCAAAGCACAGATATTATGGTCTGTCATAGCTTCAAACTGTGATTCTGCTGGTTACTAGTTCATGATTCTGGGCAAGACTTAAATCTTCTAAGTCTCAGTTTTTACATTGAGTTCTTGGAGTAATTATGTTAGTTTTATAATATAATGTTTTTCAACATGTAACACAGTGCCTGGCATAAAGTATATAATTGGTAACTGATTCTTGTTATAAAGCAGGAGAAAAATAAGTGCAAAAATTAAGTTATACATAAATGATGATAATTGCCTCCTTAGGTATAAGGTCTCACGTGGGATTTCTCTAAGGTTTCCTCTTCTGACTCAATAATATAAGTTTACCTCACGCTTGGGGAAGCCACAGATTCATGAGGAAAGATGTCTCTCAGATCTTCTGCCCTGAGCCCCATCTTTGGCATACTGCTCCCAATCACTTGGGGAAGATCCTAGGAAAATATTGCCTAGTTGTCACATTTTGGCTGGAGAACCTCAGGATTCTGTCATACATACACAGAGTCATTACAAGTTCAACTATGTGTTTTCTGTTTTTTTATTATACCCGATTGATTGATTCTCTCATTGCCCTCTCAGTGTGAAGAGAAGTCATCAGTCTGTTCTCTCATATGAGGCTTCTCACTCCTGCCACTTAGTTCTCCAAGGCTTCTTATTGATCGTCAGCTCTCTGAGAAAAAAACAATGCTTCTCTAACTTGTCAAACATGGTTTGGTTTTTAGAATGGGACTGATGACCTCTTGTGACTGCCTCTATCCTACTCTTTCTGTATTGTTGACTTAAAGAAAAACACACAACGTAAGAGCTGTGAGTTTAAGTTTTATTCCGGGTCTTACTGAGGATGATAGCCTGAAAGACAGCCACTCAGGTAGCTTTGAGGAGGTGCTCCGAAGAGGTAGGGGAGAGGCCAATTTATATATGATTTTTTTTTTTTTTTGCTAAGAAATGCATGCAGTCAAGGATACATCTTAGATCACTGCTAATCACAAAGAACAGATGTCTCAAGTTAATGATTTTAGTGCTTTTCTACGTATGGGAAGATGCAAGAATCTGAGATCATTGAAATTCTTCCTGAGATGTGCATCTAACTATCTAAGGGCCTGTTGATCCAAAGTACAGAGTGCCTCATCCTGTTTTTCATCCTGACTTCCTCTTAGGTTGCACTGTCAGTGGGCAACTGCAGTGGGTTATGAGTCAACCCTTATAGAACTGGGTGGTGAGGAACGCTCCTTTGTTCTTTGTTCGCAGTATCATCACCATAGAAATTTCCTAATTAATTCAAGGTAATTTTTGGTGAAAATAGTCAGCCCATGAACCTCCAGTAATAATGATCTCTGTGTATAATGTTGTCCTGGAAGAGCATAGAAGTTGATGAGAGAATTTGAGTTCAAGTTTCAGATCTGATGTTCACTAGCTGTGTCACACTAACTGCTGCTTCTGTGTGTTTAGCAAGGGACCCGTGCCCCGTAAATAATTCCTTGCCTTGTATACACCAAAAAAGGGAAATATTTTGATAGAGGAATGAAGCTATTAGGCAAATTATTATACTCCCTGAATCCCAACTTCTTTACCAATGAAGCAGATATAAGAATTTTAACTTTATAAAATTAAAGCGTATTAAGAAATAGCAGTAATTTGTGTTACAATCTTTGCATATTAAGTAAGGCTATGTTTTTCTTTGCTCTACAGCTGTGAGAGGTTTGAGAAGATATTTTGGAACTAAAAATAATTTTTAAAAAAAGCTTCAATGGTTGAGAATACTGGTGTCTAGGAAAATAGTCTTATTGGTGACAGAATGATTAGATCATTTTTGTCTGTAGTTTTAGGCAGGATAAAAAGACCCTCTCAGCACTTTCCAACTATAAAACAGATGGTCTAGTTAAGACCTGCCAGATGGAGGATATGTGACAGATTAGAAGGTACAAGAACTTGCTGTTGCCTGACTTCACTACCAAGTATATCCTTCCTCTTTCCTTCCTCAGTCAAGACATAATTTTAATAAGTTTTCATTTGTTTTGTTTTGTTCTTAAGAATCCACTCTACTCCATGTGGCCATAATCCTCCAGGGAAGTAGAACTCAGTCCATGAAATAAAATCCTTTTGGTCTAAGATGTGTGTGCTGGTCCCATTACTCTCATCATGAATTGGTGTAGGAGTGGAACTATAATATAATTCTCACCTGTAATATGAAAAGAACACAATTGGCAAACTTCTAAAATGCTTTTTGTCACTGATAAGACCCAAGCACTTTGGAGGAGTGTTCTTCTCTCCCTGACTCCCTCTCCTTCCATAAACATTGACCTGAAACAACAGCAGCCATCCTTAGAACATGATAGCAGCAAAACTTCTGACAGAGTAGATTGAAAGAAACTGAGACTTTAATACTATCATTGATAGTTAAGAACTCTGATAACACTTACCTTTGAACTTCTTGCTGTGTTAGAGAAAATACTTCCTTACCTTTAAAATTCAGTTGAGATAGTTTTATGTTACATGCACCTGAAAGCATTCCAACACATATAAGGATGAGTGCATTACGATCCGTGAAGTCCCATTGGCTGTGTGGCAATTGGTTACTGAGTTCAATGTGATAATTTAAAATAGAAAGTGTAAACATTGATGCCATTGCTGTATAAACAATGAGATTCTTTAGTAGGGAACCATATTGTCAAAAGTAAAATTATTTAGCACATATCCTCCTGAGTTGGATATAATCTACTGGCGATATTAGAGATCAGTGATCATTCTTAGTTTTGTATATACATCAAGTACATAGCACAAACTAAGCGTTCAAAAATATTTGCCAAATAATAATAAAAGAATAATCCCTATGAAATAATCACTTTGAACAAATATTTTATATTGGCTATACAAAGAACTAGAAAAGGTATAGTTAATAATTGATGGTAGAAAAAGCAATATTTATTGAAACATTGCTGAATTACTTGCTGTAGTCGAAATAGGATGCTAGAGGACACAAAGTGATGGAATGCAATGATGAATAGTTGACTAGTGATATTAGATGTATGAGGAAAGGACAAATCTGGAAAAATATATATAGCCTTTCCTTAAGTCTTATTTAACATCTCAAGTGACAGACTCATATATTAAAATTATAAGTCTTTAAGCCAAATTTTGATTTTACTAAATTTTATATATTTGAAATAAAAATGAAATTGAAAAAAATGGAAATCTGATTCTATAAGGTAAAGCCTGAAATTAGTGGGACTAATCATTGGAAAAGTCCAAATCTTCTTTTTATCTTGTCTTGTCCTATTTTTCTTTCTCTCTACTTTCTTTACTAGTTATTCTCTCATTACCCAAGACTCCCTATTTTATGATCATTTCTGACATGTCCTCATAAGGCAATTCTCAGTGTTTTAGACTAATCTCTCTAGTTTACTCTTCAAACTATACTTGCTCCTAGCAAACTAGTTTTGTTGGAGAGAGTTCATAAACTATTTCTCCTTGGAGTGGAGTTGAAAAATATATTACCTAAAGGCAGAATGTAAGACATTCTTTGGAGATATTTAGGAGGTCCTAAAATTGTACAATAATTAGACCTGTGGGTATGTTTGATATAAGCCAATAGGAGAAATGGAGAATCCGTTTAGTCGTTCAGATCAGGAGAATCAACTCCAGAGATCAATTGAATAACAAAACTCCTAAGGAACAGTCCTCAACTCACTCTATAGATAGAGGACTATTTTATTTTTCTATAAGACTTGATCTGAGAAAATTAATTATTAAATATAAGGAGATAAAATAAAAACGATAGGGAAAATAAACTTTCCCTGCTATGAACAATTCTAAGAAATGGCAGTCCTCTAACTAATGAACAAAGGTTATACTCAGGAAATATATATATATAGAGAGAGAGAGAGAGTGTGTGTGTGTGTGTGTGTGTGTGTGTGTGTGTGTGTGTGGTGAGTTGGGTGCATTTCCTAAAGCTAAATGTAGCCTGTATATTTATATAATATTAAGTGATCAATGCAGGATATTACCCATTATTGAAAACTATATTTGGATATTTTTGGAATGCAAAATGTGTGCACCCTACTGGCTTGAACAATTTAATGCAAATTCAACAAATTCTCTCATGATTAGTTACTTATGCATTCAAGAATTTGGATCCAGAAGAATATCTACATGTGGTCTTCTATTTTTAAAATGATTTGGGGGATTTGTGCAGTAAAAAAAAAAAGAAATGTTAATATTCTATTTTCTTTTAGTTTTGTTTCTCTTTGTATTTGAACCCTGATACATTTGAAAAGCAACAGCTGGGGAGTGACAAGCAATCTTAGAAATTGTGGATTCTTTCACAAAACCATATCTAAACTCATTTATAATGTTCCTTCTATTTTCTAGAATTAGTAATTGATTTATGCATGTTAACTTATTTTGAGAACTTATATATATATATGTATATATATATATAATGTATGTGTGCATGTGTGTAATTTTTAAGTTATTCAAATACATTGCAAATATCCTTGATTATATTCAATTTTATTAAATATAAAAAGCACTCTCACATTTGCAATGCTTTTAGAAATATCGGGCTATAGAATATATGACAATACATGAAAGTCTGAAAATTAAACTGATATATTTTCCTAATGTTTTTAAATGTGTTTCCCAATAAATACCATAATAAGGTTTTTAGGGGAGCAAAATTTGCCACCTCAAAATATTATTTTGGCATGCACATTATTTCAAGCTGAAAACAATCAAGGCCCAAAGGACTCAGGAAAAAAAAAATGTGACCTCTCCCTTAACTGCCTAAAAGAATGTAGATAGAGAACCTGTTCCAGGAAGGGAACTATCACGATAGATAACTGTAGTATGAACTAGGTGTGTAGATAGGATGGAACCTGGCAAAGTCTGTTCCTTTCTGTGCCCCATGGTCTCCGCCTAGCCCAGCAAACATTTGTTTACCACTCATTTGCTTTTCCACCTCCATGTGTATTGTCTTCCTTCCACTTGACGTCCCAAAGCACTACCTCCAATATCCTCTTTTCTCCTTAGCTGAAGGTGGTACTTAAAATGAGTATTTTGGCCATTTTGGCGAGTTACTCAGTTTTCCTGGGTCTCTCCCATGTATATATGTTATTAAACTTCTGTTTAATTTTATCCTGTTCATGTGTCTCATGTCAACTTAATTCTTAGACCAGCCAGAAGAATGTAGGAGGGTAGAGGAAAATCTCTTCCTCCCTGACAGGTTTATATATTTCATTTTCTTAGTAATTTCTCAATTATTTCCCACATAGAATGGCAATAATTTAGTTGGTTAAAGTAAGGCATATTAAAACTCTGATAACCTTGAACAGTGCTATCCAAGAGAGTTTTCCTCAATGATGGAAACTCTTAATAACTGCACTGTCCATTGCGGTAGTCACTAACCATGCGCAGCTATTGAGTGCTTGATATATGGCTAGTGTGACTGGGGGAGAACGTTTTGTTTTATTTTAATTAATTTAAATATAAATTTAACTAGCCACAATGGCTAGCATCTACTGTGTTGCACAGTTATATCGGGAGTAATATATGTATCTTCAAAGTCTTTTTTGTCATTTCAAAATAGATTGCACAGAGGGGAAAGCTTTTTCTGCTATTGTCAGTTAAAAAAAAAATAATTCCATGCAATGCATGACCTAATGAAGTGTAGGTATAAAGTAGAAATGGAGAATAGTGGTATATAAGATTAGGTGACTATAGCTTCTAGAAATGTTTTGTCTTCACAGTGATCTATTTTAAAGACTTTTCATGGCTTTTTTGGGGGGAAGGACCGTGTTTGGCATTTGTTCCCCACTCTGCCCTTTCTCTCCCCATTTCCTGCCCTGGATAGATTCCCATGTTCATAATCGCAAATCTGGCCTCTACTACAATCTCTTTTAATTGAGCTTACCCTCCGTTAAAGAAAGGGCCTTTATTTTAAAGGTGTATTTATTTGAATTTAATATGAATAAAAATGACTTTTATACTCTGTGAGAAGTTGATATAAAAAGATACACAGTTCTCTAAAGCTCAAATTATTAATTTGTTAAATAAAAACATTTATTATGTGTTTCTTTTAAAGGGGACAGTTAGACAAACACCTGCTTTACCTATAAAGTCAAACATAGCTGTAAATCTCTGAGAAAATTTACTTTTAGATAATTTAAAAATCAATAAAATTCTTGCCATATTGTATAGCTTCGAAAAAGGCATTGACCTAAAAAAATATTTCATGTCACAGCAAATTTTTGTGCATCAAAGAACACAAATAGAAAGTGAAAAGACAACTTATAAAATAAGAAAATGTATTTTCAAGGAATATATCTGATGAATCTAGTATCTAGAATATGTAACTATACATTAAATATATAAAATATTAATATATGTATTACATATAAATGTGTATTAAGTATATAAAAATATATTGTTCAGTATTACGTGAACAATATAGAGACAAATAACCCACTTAAAAATGGATAAAGGCATAGACGTTTCTTCAAATAATATACAAATGGCCAATAAGCACATGGAAAAATGGTCCACATTATTAGTCGTTAGAGACACACAAATCAAAACCACAATCTAATACATTTTAACAGTTGCTCCAGTTTCTTAAATATAACATAAATTGAAATAAAAGGAGAGTAATTTGCAGTTAAGTAATATGGGTTCCATTTACTTCTTAAATTTGTGTCCTGACTAGCTTAGGAGACATAACAAAGTCATCATGTACTTACACCTACAAGTAGTCTAACTATAAATGTGATAGGAATGCTATAAGGTAAATTTCAAGCCACTGGCATCATTAACAAAATAACACATTTTCTTGACACAATGAAAAAATATTAGTATAATTTTGAACAAAGCAAAGTGCTATATTTCTTCATTTGATGTAGTAGTTGAATTTGTTGCATATTTTGTAATTATTAAGCTCTGCAAAAATAATTTTATTATATAGATTTAAATGTTGCTTAGAAAAGTATTTTTAGAAATACTTTCATAAAAGTATTTTTATGAAAACATATTTTTCATCTACATGAATATCCAGTAGAATATGTGAATGTTCTGGAGAATTAGGGAAAACATTTCAGGTTTTGGTGGCAAGAGGGGAATTGGAGTGATTTCTACTCTCCCAAAGTGTACAAATTCAAAAGTGATTTATACAGTGTACCTCAAATAACATTTATTGTGCTATCTCCAAGCCACTAGAGGCAAATAGCAGTACCAATGAATAAGGTAGAATACAACAATAACGATTTCTAAAATACTGCCTTCCCCAGTGGTTGGACCCTTTAAAAACCCATTGCTTTAGACACATTTCTGTAGCAGTTACATCCGTGTCTTTTATCTAACACATTCTTTCTCTGTTACAACTTATTTTAAAAATGGTGGCAACTATAGTCATTTTCCAAAGTTACATGTTTAAGAATGTGGACATGATAAACTGAGGAGGTGTCAAAAAACTGTTTTTGAGACCAAAGCAGACCAAACCCCTCCAAGCTCTGAAAGAGACTGACGGGTGGAGGAGTCATCGGAAATTAGGAAGACGTTCCAAGGAGGAAGAAAGGAGTGCTTCCTTCTCCCTGCAAGACTAATAAGAAAAGTTCAAGACCATTTTAAAAGCTTCCACTTGAATCCACTGAAATTTGTGGAAAATAGCGGGATGGTGGTCAGCATACCAAAGAAAAATTTTCTGTAGCTTCTAGAAGTAAAAGTCTATTTGTGGCAATAGAGAGCTGCCTCTGGGAAAGTAAATGGCTTTCACTGACATTTCCAGATGTTTATTGTTCATCTCAATCACTGAAATACAAGCTTATTAAGGCCTGAGATCTTCTCTCTTTAGTTCACTGCTACAGCTCTACCATCTAAAGCATTGCTTAGAAAATAGCAAGTTGACAATAAATATTTTGAATTACCAAATGAATGAATTAATGATATGTAGGATAGAACAAGTGATGATACCCTGTGTGGATGGATGTAGCATTTGTCATTCATCAGGATAGAGAACACAGGAAAAATAGTATATTCAGTTAAAAAGATGGGTATAGCATTGGGAATGTTAAGTTTTAGGTCTGTTTGACATCCAAATGTAGATGCCCTATAGGCATTTGGATATATACATCTAGATTTCATAAGAGCCATTTGGGCTATAGATTTAAAAAAGAAAAAAAAAACAACTAGGTGTCAAAATAACTGAAACCAAATGTTGAGCATATAATGCCATACGCCATCATAGTACACAGACCAGGTTTTCAGGCAATATTTATAGCAGGTGTGAGATTTTCTTATTGCCCGTTGCATCCTGGGGCAGGGAAGATATACTAGCAGAGCTGGATGTCAAATTTTGGACTGGGTGCTTGTAGAAGGCATGATTGAGGAACCACCAACTTTTCTTATGGCATGACCAAGGGCCAGGGTTTATACCCAATGTTAATTGTTACAGCAGTATAAATTGACAGAGTGTTTGAAGATAATCTAACAAGAGGGAACAAAGATTTGGGGTAGCAACAGAACTTTTTTTGGTTTTGTTATTAAGATGTCAGTAAAAATAGTGTATCTCTATACTCATGGAAATCATCCTGTCAAATGCAAATTAATGATTATTTAGAAGAGGGAGGAAATTTTTATTTGTAGGCAAGAGAGGATGGGATCTGGCACAATAATCAAGGAATTGGCTTTAGCAATGTGTTTGGATAATTCATCTTTGGTAAAGAGTAGAAAGGCATACTATATGGGTGCAAAATCTGCTGCAATCAAGATCTGTTGATTCTGTTCCTAGAATTTAATGACTTCTTTTCAGTCCCTCATAATATCCTGTGATAATCTAATCCCTATTTTATCCCTCCCTTCCCATCAATACCACTCACACATTCACTGAATATTCATTTAAGGTTGAACTTTATGCTGCTTCCCTGTTTGCTCTGTTGCCTCTTATCCTTTGATGACGCTCTGCCATCCTAGAGCTCTCCTTCAGCTGTCAATTCAAGCTTGATAACATGTATGTCCTTCAAGTACTGTCCACTTAAAGAGCATTTGCTTTTTTTCCCCCTGTGATTCCAGGCCCTAGCTCCCAAAATCTCCTTTGAGTGTTTCTATATATGACCTCACATTGACCCCTCACTTATCGCTGTCAAAGTGCTTATTACACTGTATAGTAATGCATCTATTACCTAGAAGTATGTGTCACTAACTGCATATTAATACACCTATTATCTAATTGTATGCTTCACTAGACTATAAGCTTCTTAAGGACAGTGCTTCACAACCTGCCATATCTTAGGAGCTCAATAAACTTCCATGAATGAATACTCAAGTTCCTATTTTCCAGCTCCTGGGGCAGAGTCCTTTCAAAGATTTATAAAAGAGTTAATATAAAAAGAAAATTATTTTTTATCAGTTTATAACCTAAGTACTGAGATGTAAAAATTGCGTTATAAGGAACCAGCTATGTTACAGTATGTTGTAATTCTGATTTTTGGAAATATGATTTTTTTAAAAAACCAAATAATGGTGGCCAATAGTAGTCCCAGGAATAGTCAAAGTAATTATAGAGCACTGAAACTTTATTCAGGTGTACACTGGAGCATGACCACCAACAAAGAATGAATAATATTGAATGTCACAACAAATTGCCCCAACACAGGAGCTACAGAGAGGTCATTCAGATCACAAAACTCATTGATCTCCTTTGGCATTTAGCACAACTGGGAATAATGCACCAGGACTTTGGTGGTGTCTAGGCTGTGTTCTGTCTGAATTTCAAAGGCAATCTCTTGGACATGATAACAGTGATAAAGGTGTTGTATACCACTTAGTAAACAAAATGGTATGTCCGTTATTATCTGTGAGCTTTTAAATATCTCCTTTGGGATTCTCCAAAGGTATTTGATTTCATTCAGACTGAATACTTTTCACGCACAGATCGCATAAATAAAGGCATGCCCGCAAAATATTTGAAAAAAAATCAGTGAGAGTTATGTCAAGTAACATTCTTGTTAAATTGACTCTAAAGACTTAAAATCTATATTTTCTTAAAGTCAGATCTTGACACAAGATCAGAAATATCAGGCTGATTTTTAATTCTCAAATGTCGCAGACAGACAAAAATCATAATAGTTGATAAATAATGACATTTCCAAGTTAGAGAAACTGTTTATATACTTACTTTTATCTATATAGCAGGAGTATATCATCAAATCTTAATATTTTGCCATGTGTGCTTCAGATTATCTTTTAGGAATTAAATATTACAGATGCGATTCACGCCCATGCATTCCTCTCTTCTGTTCTCTTGTTCCTTCCTTAAAGATATTGACTTTTGTTTTTACTGTAACCCACAAAAGTATTTTTATACAGTCACCAAATGTCTTTGTATCCATAAAAAGTTATAAAAAAGTGTTGTATTTTTGTTTTAAATATTTTATAAATTATATCAGTCTGCATCTTGCTTTTTCTTAGTTAAATTTTGTGCTTTTGAGATATCTTCATATTGATATATTTAATTCTAATTTATTCATTTTAATAGTCATATAGTATTCAAGTTTACAATTATACTCCAGTTTGCTTTACCATTCTTTTATTTATGGATGAGTAGTTGTTTTCTTTTTCTAAATATCTTATGCTACTGAATGCTTCAGTGAACATTCCTGTACATACTTCCTAACGCACACCTACCTGCACCGTCTTCACTAAGGCATTTAGGTGAAAGTAGAACTGCAAAGTTCTGGGTGGGCCTTGTACATTTTCAAATGTTATCTATTGCCAAATTTCTTTCTAAAGTGGTTGTATTAGTTTGTGCATGTTCCAGCAGTGAAAATATATTTCTGTTTTTGCAAATACTTGCTGCAATTTTGCTTTATCAGTCTTTTTAAATTTTGCCAATAGGATAGGTATGATCTTTTATACCACTACAAGTTTTGAAGTCAAATATAAATTTTCCTCAATATTACCAAATATACAGAAAAGTTAACAGAGCATAGTACACAGCTTGATGAGTTTTCATAACTCAAAACACACTTGTAACCAGCACCCAGGTCAAAACAAAGACTATTGACACATTGCCTGGTCCCCAGAGGCCCCCCATGTTCACCTTTCTAGTCACTGCCTCTTCCCAGGAGTACCTGATATCCTGATTTCTAACATCCTAGATTAATTTTGCCTGGTTTGGAATAATTTCTTACTGGAAGCAAACAGCATGCACCATTTTGTGTCTGGCTTCTTTTATTTAGCATCATGGTTGTGAGTCCCCTCAATATGGCTGTATTTATGCATTCTCATATTTTGTTGAATGACTGTGAAACAGTTTGTTTATACATTCTAGTGTGAGTGGATATTTAAATGATTTACTGCTGTATAAAATCCTAAAAGTTGGTGCCTTAAAACAACTGTTTTATTATGTGTTATAATCTGTGCCTAGACTCAGTGCACCTGAGTCTTCTGCACTACTGAATGATGCTTTGGCTGCAGTCATGCGCAGAGATCAGCAGACCGATAGTCAATGCTGTGGGAGCCCTTCTGGCACTGTCAGCCAGACTGCCTCTATTTCCCACTCCATTCCTTCTTCATATGGTATGGTTCCAAGAGAAGCATCCCAAGATCAAGTTTTCCAGATGCAAATAAGCAGATTCTTCCTATCATTTTAAGGCCTGCGATCAGAAGTCTCTGAATATCATTTCTGTCACAATCTCTTCATCAGATTGTTACAGCATAATCTTAGATCCTGGGGCTTGTACAGGGAAGGAAAGAATTTGGGAAAAATTAGATAGCTTTGTTCACCCTCTTGTCACAATAATTCATTTCCATGTGAAAAATACGTTCCCTCCTTCCCTCTCTTCTAATTATATGTCATTGTTGAAAAGTTCAAGATTTCATCATTGAAATAAGGTCAAGGTATAGATGGGCTCATTGTGTTTAACATCTTAGGTGCATTTGTTTGGTCTCAAAAACTTGTGAACTCAAAAGCATCCAACATATAATGTTGAGAAAAGAACAGGATAACTGCAACAAATACCTGCGTTTAAAGGGTTGCAGGTTGGGGAGACACTGTTTCATAGTAGTTCAGGTATCCAGCCAGCCATGTTTCATCAATACCTATGCTTTCTAGAAAGAATTTTCTTCAACTCTTGGCTCTGACCTCTGAGTCTTTCTTCCTTTTCCTCACGAATACTGTTAGAAGTTAAGTAGCCTTCTCACTGCTAAATGCCTATGCTAAGTTGAGAAGTGAGAGGCCCCCATCCCATTTTATTCCCTGTAACTCTCCAGCACCAACCCTTATATAAATAAGGATGAAAATCAGGTTTATGTGGAAAAAACCCTTAGCATTCTTAGAATACTTCGTGTCTAACAAGAAGATTGAAGAGGCATGTTTTAAGATTCTCTGAAATTTTTTTTTTTTTGCTGAAATTGTCTATGAAATAACACCATCAATATTTATGAGGTATTTAAAAAATCTTGAGACTATTCTTTTTTTTTTTTTTTTTTTAGTGGTAGCACCCTGAGTTTCATCTTTTTCTTAAAAGACATTTCTTTTTTAAAAAACATATTTTAACTGGAAAGACTCTTTAATATCCTTAATAGTTCTAAATTCTTCTAAAACATTTACATTCCTTCTTATTTTGTGTCTCTTTTCTCATATATTACCTTAAGACAGTTAGAAAAAGCCAATTAGCACCTTGCAGGTTGAAGATGTTAAGATATCTAAATATCTCTGAAACTATTTAGTCACAATGACAAGTTCATTATACAAACTTTATTTTCCATGTTATTATAGGTAACGGTGTTGTCAAACTTCCACCTTTTCGCAGCATGGGTCATTTTTTCCTCAGCTTTTATTAACACTTTTTTGTTGTGCTTCCTACCTTCAGGTGCCATATTTTCAAGGTCCTTCAAGCCTCGGAACATTGCCCAGTTTTATTTATATATTGTTTTAGATGAAATGTTTTAGATACTTGTTTTAGGTGAGATTAGCATAAATGGAAATTCACCATTTTAACCATTCTAAAGTTTGTAATTCAGTGGTTTTTGATATATTTTTAATGTGTGTTAGTGCAACTATCTAATTTGATAATATTTCCATCACCCCCAAAAGACACCCCATATCTCCCAGTTCCTCTCTCACCCCATCCCAAGGTAACCATTAATTTACTTTCCATCTTTATGGGTATGAAGTGGGGTAAAGGGGTATTAAAATGTATTTTTTTGGAGAAACTTTGGGTCTGATTGAGCTTATTATCATTGTTGGGAAGTCAGAAGCATAGAGGGCCTACTAGGCCCATCTAAATGACAAGATGAACAGTGAAAGTAACTCACACTCATGGTCGAGATGGAGTAGTCAGTAATGTTACAAGTAAATCACAGAAGCTAAGGGGGACTACTGAAAACTAAAATAAAATAAAACAGCAGTGGGTAAATTTATCTATTAAGAGAACAAATAACAGTAGGATTTAAGAGGAATCGTCTGCTGTCACAGTGACGATACGCGTGGAATGTATTGGGCAGAATCAAACTTCTGTGCATTCAAGTAAATATGTCACCCATGAGCATGAAATGTTTCAGAATCATGATTAGGAAAAGGAAAGTTTCTGGTTCTTAGGTTTGAAGGATTTTTTAAAAATTCATTTTGTTAAGGTGAGACTCCATGAAAATTAGAAAATGTTTAACATTGAACATTCTGTATTCTTTATCCTTTAGCATCACTGGGTGTTTGTTCCTGCTCAGTTTTTGGGACTTATTTGAACTAGCTAAATCAGTGTCTGATGATCAAAAATCATTTATTCTAACCAGAGTTGTTTATGGATAGTAATAGTATAATGTAGTATCACTTGCTGAAAATACTTGTATGCTAGTAGATATTTTAATGTCTGAAATGATGTATACATCTAATGCATGGATGTCAAGATCCGTGAAAGGGGATAGATACTTTGAGAGATTTTGTCACTCCTCAAGTTCTACTATGTATCTGATTACTCTGTCACCATAGAACAGATATAATTCCTGCATTGTTGAAAAATTGACTTTGTTATTAATCATATCCATTCCAAAATGAAGTTGTAAAGTGGTGACTGATTTAGAGGAATATATCGATCAAACTGTAAATTTTGTAGATGTGGAAACTGTTGCCAAGGGAAATTAAATGTCACGTGGTCAAGGTCACAGTGAAAGAGGACATAAACCCAAGTTTTCTGATTCATGGTATAATGCTGTATCAAATTGCCTATATTCCTTCCCTGGACATATCAGGACCAATTCTTAGTCCATCCTCCCCATTTGGCTGCCAAAGTGCTCATTAACCACACTTTCTCTGTTCCTATCTATACCATTTTTAAGTTTCCCATAAATGCTACTTTTACCTTTACCTGACCTTTCCCAACATGATATAGAATCTGGTGACTGAGGTTTTAATCCTAGTAGTCAACTCACTGTGATTGCAGATACATAATATAACTTTTACAAAAGTTTGTTTGGCCAGTTGTAAAATGATGATACTAAATACATCTTCCTCCCAGGGTTGTTGTGAGGACAAAACAAAATGTATTGGGAAGTGTTCTGTAAATTGTAAACAAATACAGTTGTGGGTTTTGGTCCTTTAGTCTAGAAAATCATAGATGCATTCTTATTGTACTTTAGCCATACTGTTTGTTGTGAACATCATAATCTTACTGCAGTAAAAAGTTAATTTACTCAAAGGTGAAAAACACTAATGATGAATGGAAAATACTCAAATATTGACTTATTAGTCTTTCTTACAAATACTGTATTGCCTAGAAAATAACCTTTTAAAAATAATTTTGAACATATGTGTGGAATTCATTTAAATTGAATACTACTTACAATCACAGGTGGAAAAAATATCAAGTTCAGGACCATAGCAGCAGTGTGCTCCTTGTAATCAAGCAAGTGTTGAATTTGTGAATAATTCTGAGATTTTTTTTTTTACTGACTTCTTGAAGAAGTACAACAGGATAAAAAATATATGAAAACCAGTTCAAGGAAACGCATCCCCTGCCTTGCTTAAATCGATTAAGCCAAGTTATGTTTAAAATATGTGAATAAATGAAATAAATATTTTCTTGCAAGTCCTACCACTAGAACTCCTTGCCTTCTAATATGTAGATCTCAAAGAATGTGGTGATTCTACCTATGGTGAAAAAACAGAAGATAGGAGATAGATTTGTTTGGATTTTTATGAAATTCATACTTGTTAAATAATCATTTCTTTATAAAGTAATGTATGTACTTGTTGAAAAATCACAGCATAAATAAATATGAAATCTATGTAAAATGAAGACCTAAATGTGAAAGATAAAGGAAAGAGAAAAAAGTGTAGAGTAAAAATGTGTGAATTGGAATGGGAAAAAAATGTTAACAAGTACTTCAGAAGCAAAAGCATAATGTAGAGAGAGAGAGAGAAAGATAAAGACTTTTAAAGTATCAAAACTAAGGTTTTCACTTCATGAAGACACTTGTGAAAAATAGTCATTAGATAGCTGAGTAAGATAATTGCAGCAGCCAAACATGACACCGGATCATATCTAGAAAAGTAAGGAATGTCTGCAAATCAACAAAACAATGAAAAACAGAAGAATAATAGGCACATTTTATGCATAAACATGTATGAAAATACATGTTACATAATGAAACGATGAATAGTTAATAAATGCAGAAAGGAATGGTCAGTTTCATTTGTAATCAGAGAAATACAAATCAAAGCGATAATTATGTCCCACATTATATCCATTACGTAGAAAAAAATTGGAAAGTTACCTCCAAAAGTGTTAATGTAAATATGAGAAAGTGACAAACTTTTTGCACTGCTTCTAGAATCAAAATCTCCAGCTATTCAGGAGCACATAGTAGTAGTACTTTGTGAAATTAAATGGTGTTTATATCTCATGATGTAACATTTAATTGATGGGATATACACGTTTTCTAATTGTCTATCTCAAAATAAATAAATACTTAACAAACTTAATGTTTTAAAACAACGACAACATAAGGTAGATTGTGAAGGGTTCACGGGCGTCAGTTTATAAACTCTTCCACTGAGCATTACCTGAGGTGGCTAAAAGGCTGCAGACTGGAATCATCTGAGGGCTCATTCTCTGAGAACGAGCTGGCTCTCCATTGGAAAATTAGCTATACCTACAAGCAGGAGCCTCTTATTGTGACCAGAGTTTTCTCCCAACATGGTGGCTGCTGTCTACGAGTATCCCACAAGAGAGAGCAAGGTGGAAGCAGCACTGCCTTTGTAACCTAGCCTCAGAAGTCAAGCCCTGCCTCTCCACAGCATTCAGTTCATCAGGAGCACATCATACGTGACTCGTATACACATATGTACAAATAACATGTTCTTTAAAGTATTTTTTCATTGAAACGGAATCACTCTGCAACTTATTTTTTTTAATGTGATGATATGCCATTGACAGTTATACAAATATTTTATATATATTTAGCTTTTATAAAATTATTAGCAAGTATTAAAAACAAGCAGGCAATCTTACTATAATTTTAATTTTTGAAAAAGAGCTAACTGAAACTTATTTTCATCTCAATTAGCAATTTTTTACAGTATTGAATATAAGCATTAGTAATATGGTTTGTAGCCACTTGAATTTGTTCTTATATAAATTGCTCTTTAAGGAAAGGTGATTGTGTCTTTTTTTTCTTTTTGAAAAAGAAAGGGCTTTTTGAAAAGCCCTTATAAAGGGCTTTTTCCTAATATGTTAATATACAATGCTAAAATGCTAATAATTTTTTATGCTTACATATGTGCTTTTATTTTTATAGATTCTTGACATTCTGTGCTACCTGAAGACAAAAAAATTTTAATTGGTGACTAGAAATAGACACAAAAACCAGCCAGGCCAAGGCCAACATTAAAAAAAAACAAAAAAAATACCACATGATTTTTTCTTAATTTATATATTTTTCATATATAATATGTGTGTGTGTGTATATATATATATTTATACATATTAGCGCTGCCCTTTTAAAATTTCTATTTTCCTCAATCTCTTTTAGAGTCTGTTGATGGCAATTAAATTTCAAATTTAGATGTGACTTGCAATATAAAAATATGGGACTGAGATGATATTAGAATAGAAATAGGAATTATATAAAAATCCTAACTTGTGAACCTAATGCCGAAATTAATACAGTATTGGGTTGATTTTCCTTGGGATTAAATGTGAGTTTGATATCCATAATAGAAGGATCATTGTATTATGCTGTTTTGGAGCTTATTAGGTCACACAGAGATGGAGACTTCTAACCCCTTGCAAAAAATGATATGCTGCCTAATATCTGCTAGGATAATGATTAATTGAGGTTCGCGCTGTGAGACTTTGCAGGGCCTGCCTCAGTTTTCAAACAAGGTCCTGCTCTTTTCCGGGAAGCTTCCAGCCAATGACTGAACAAAGAGGTTAAGCAAGGGCCTAGCCCTCTGTGTCCGGTGAGACACTCCTCTGACCGGCAGCCTTTGCTCTGGAGCGCCCAGCTGCACTGGCAGAGACTCTTGGGTTGGTATGATAGTCTAATGCCTTCATCTGGCCTGGCCTGTTCTTTTCTGTTTTCTTGAAAATTGTTACTCCCTGTAAAGCTTTTGCAATTCTGCTCCATTTTAGTATCTACTTCACTGGGGACACATTTGGCAGAATTTTTTATTTATGTTAAGTCTGGGATTTGGAAGGGTGGTATGTATGGTTATTCAACAGTGAAAGGAACAGAGAATAATATATGTATAATGTATATTTCTACATGTAATACATATTATTTAAATGTACATTGAAATATATAAAACTTATATAAATATATTTGCATAATTATTTTATAAATATATTTATATAAAATTTAAATTTATAAAATATATATTACATATTTATTTGTGTGTTTGTGTTTGTGTGTATATGTGTATGTGTTTAAAGGGCTGATAAAAATCCAACTTCACAACTACTTTGGGAAAAATCTTTTTTTAAATCCTTTGTATTTAATATTACTGTAATTAAAGGGCCAACCACTATAACACAAATCAAAAAGGGAAAGCTCATTGTTCTCTGTCCCATCTAACTCCCAGCAGGCAGGGTATTGGCATAGGACCTAGGATTAGAAAATTCAGTGTTTCTGGAGAGCGTAAAATTGAATTTGGAGTAGGTGACACATAGAAAGAAATTATTAGAATTCATTAAAAGCAACTATAACAGTGTTGCATGGCAAGTGCAATAGTATGTGGCATTAGGTATTTACAGCTGTGATGTCCACCAGTATCTTCTAGTTAAAACATGGTTGTTGGACTTCTTTCTCTTCTTCCTCAGAAGTCACCTTGATTCTTACCCATTTTCCAGCTCCTGCTCCCATGATCCCATGTATCCTGATTCTCTTCCATTAATTCAATATTAGTTTCTGTTGCATGCACACAAGACATTGGATTTATACAAATTTGAACATTAACAGTATTCCCCCATTATCAAATTCCCATAGAGTAATGTAAGTTTAAACACTGTATCCTCCTTTCCTGGTACAATAAGGTATATGGGAGTTAAATTCAAAAGGCTTTAATCCTGAAGCTTTGTTTCATCAGTGACTGCAGTCTGAATTGTCTACTAAGGAAATGAGGCAGTTTAGTTAAAACCTCAAAATTGAAGTTCTTTAGTACCAAGACTCTCAACAGCCCCAACCTTTAAGTTCCAAATCAAAACTATCAAAGCATCACTCCACACCTATGATATTGAGAAAACTCAAGGAAGAATGACTAGAGCCGTTGGCTCAAACAAAATGATGTTTTCAGAACCAGGGCATAGAACAATACAGAAAGATGCTACTTTTATAAGAGTTGATAGTGGAGACTCAATGAAATCTCTGGCAAAAGCAGTAAATAGAGGACTCCTGCGAGTTGGGAAAATGTTTTGGCCTCAAGAGTCTATGACAGGACTTCCCTGGGTGGTGCAGTGGTTAAGAATCCACCTGCTAATGTAGGGGACATGGGTTCGAGCCCTGGTCTGGGAAGATCTCACATGCCACGGAGCAACTGAGCCCGTGAGCCACAACTACTGAGCCTGCGCTCTAGAGCCCGTGAGCCACAACTACTGAGCCTGCGCTCTAGAGCCCGTGAGCCACAACTACTGAGCCCGCGTGCCACAACTACTGAAGCCCACATGCCTCAACTACTGAAGCCCGCATGCCTAGAGCCTGTGCTCCGCAACGAAAGAAACTACCGCAATGAGAATCCTGACCACCGCAACGAAGAGCAGGCCCCGGTCGCCGCAACTAGAGAAAGCCCGTGCACAGCAACGAAGACCCAACACAGCCAAAAATAAATAAATTTATAAAAAAAAAAAGTCTATGACAGTTTACTCAAGCCTGGGAAATTTAACTTACTGGGAGGTTGCAGTCAGTAAGTTAAGTGTGGAAGTTCACTTAATCATGTAAAGTGATTTAAAATCCTTCTGTGCATAGCAGTTCTCGTCATTTGATATACTTATGTTTCCTTAAAAGTTTTAGAAATGCGCAGTGATGAACTCTGCTCTTATTTGCCACTTTGCATATTTATAACTTCTAAATTTCCACTTATATTTGAGCCTTTTGTTTTAGGCACTTCAATGCTAAATTGAGTGTGAATTCTGTCAGGTGGCATTTTCTTTTCTCGCTTCACTATGCAGAGTAAATTGCATCTGTAGCAGCCAACTCTCCATTCACAAAGTGCTTTTATTACATATCTCAAATCTTGCATTTTCTTCTGTTTTTCTCCTTCCTCAGAGACCCAGTGCATTTTTAACCCTGTGCTACAGTATCTGCTCCCGTGAATTTTTGGAGTGGAGTTTCCTAGGTATGTAGTATTTATCTGATAGGGAAGGCCTCCCTTGAGCATTTGCATTTGATTCAGCATGAGACTTCTTTGTGCATTCTTGAAATGAAGCTGCTATCGATGATGCCTGCAGAACCTGGGCTCCCAAGGACCTAGTGAGAATCGCCACTTCTGCCAGATGGTCTTCCCTGATACTTTGCCTTTCCGCAGATTTGATCATCCCAAGCCTTTAGAAACCTTTGGTGATTCAGGGTTTCAAAGAGTAGAAAGAGTCCCTTCTGCCATACATTTTCTGTGGTTGTAGAACACGCCTGCTGTGTTCCATTTTTCCTTTTACCCTTTGTAGTTAGGCATAACTGAGTTTTAAAAATTTGTATCTCATCTTTTTTTTTTTTAAATTAATTTATTTAATTTATTTTATTTTTTGGCTGTGTTGGGTCTTCATTGCTGCACACAGGCTTTCTCTAGTTGCGGCGAGCAGGGGCTACTCTTCGTTGCGGTGAGCGGGCTTCTCATTGTGGTGGCTTCTTTTATTGCGGAGCACAGGCTCTAGGTGCGCGGGCTTCAGCAATTGTGGCATGCGGGCTCCGTAGTTGTGGCTCATGGGCTTAGTTGCTCCGTGGCATGTGGGATCTTCCCGGACCAGGGCTCGAACCCATGTCCCCTGCATTGGCAGGCAGATTCTTAACCACTGCACCACCAGGGAAGCCCTGTATCTCCTCTTAAGTTGGTCACATTTTTGTTTGCCTTGTTTGTTGGATTGAATTGCAGTACCTTTATTACTCTTCCCTTCAGATTGTTTTGTAGTCCAGAGATTTATTTATTTTATTTAAACTAAGCAATTTTGTTTTCCTATCCTACGGGGCTTGGATTGGATTTAACCTATTTTTTCCTCTGTTCTGTACCTTAGTGTTTCTCTTGCTTCCTGTAATTCTCTAACATATTCTAAGCAGGAGCTCTAGGGACAGAAGGAATAACTATATCACCATCTAGCAGTAACTGTGTCACCTTGTAACTGATACAATAAAGTCAGAAATATTGTACATACATTTTCCTGGTATTTCATCCCAATTAGTCTTCCTCTTTTTTTCCTGTAATCATCTAATGTTTTAAATGTTATTATTATGGACTGTTATTATGGATTATACATCAGAAGCTTTCAGAGTGTTCTTTTCAATAATTTCCTGGAATCCAGACCATCTTTGAGAAAATCAATCAAACTTTTTTTTCTATGAATTATTGCCTCTCTTCTTCTGTTAGGTGTACTCAGGTATTAATCACTGTTTTTAACCCAACAAAAAGAAAAATTTTCCTCTTTTCAAGTCTCATTTCCTGAACATATAAATTAGCATTGTTGTTACATGCAAAAATGTAATTACTATTGATGGAAACATACTTTTTAAAAATTTTAGAGCAATCCGTTTTTGTGTCTAGCCTCCTCTTATGGCTTAACATATCTGAAATAAATTTTTAAATGTATTTTCTGATAACAATGCTTTTAATATCTCAAATACATATAGTTAGATTCTTCTTGTTTATTATTTTATTTATCTGTCAGTAAGTAAGACTTCTATTCCATGTTTTTTGCATCTGTGTTTTTTTATTGTGACCATATATGACCTTAAAAAAATGTTTGGGGTCATGTTTTAAGTGACTGTCTTCTGATGGATTTTGCATTACTTCTACTAGGTACCTGAAAGCAATAACAATTCTGGACCAAATTAAGTTAAACCATCTGTTTCTAGCTCTAGTGATTAAAAGTTATGATGAATTCTGGATTTATATTTCCATGGGAATTCAACTTGTGCTAACAGTTATCAGGGAATGGGGAGAATTGCTTTTGTTTTTATTTTTACCCAAAGCCAAGTCTGACACCAGCAGTTCCGTAGCAGCTGCATCTCTTCCTCTTCCTCTTCCTCCTCCTCCTCCATCCCCTCCTCCCCCCTCCCCGTCCTTATCCTCCCCTTCCCCTCCCCATCCTTATCCTCCTATTACTACTAGTTTACCCATAGAAAGTGTCATTTTTGTGTCCCTGGCTATTTAAAGAGCATCTCTAATTCAAAGTCCATTAATGATCAGGTTTTTGACTTATCTCTTGATTGCTGCATGGAACTAATAAAACTAAAATTCTAGGCTTTGGGGCACTGGTAGTTAATGTTATGGCAGGTTCGGCTTCAGGGTTAAGTAACCTCTCTGTGTACATGTATTCTCTTTATTTTTCAAGATTCCTCTTTATAGCTATCTCAGGCATTTATAGTAGCTATTTCAGATGTATTTCCCATGTACTTAAATTGTTTATTAACTTACTACAGAAAATTATTAGTAGATAAAATGTGTTATTTAATTTCACTAATATAAGAGGATAATATGGGCTTAATTGTTTTTAAAAAAGTATATGGAGGTGATTAAATGCTTTGTAGACTTCAGATTTCTGTAAGCAGATAAGAGGAAAGAAGTGATTCTTAGAAATAATGACAATATACTGCAGGGATATAGGAATTAAATCGTTAAAGGTAAGCTGCAAAGAGATTAGTATGACTTGATTGAGTTTGTTTCTGGGTTGTGGATAAAATCTTGGAAAATTATGAAGTAGACAATAGCTAAAGGGCTTTGAAAGTCAAGTAGGGGAGTATGGAACCAATTAGCTAAGCAAAAGGTAGCCGTGGGCTAGATGGGAATATTGTTTTATAAGGCAGGTGGAAAATATGGGTGCATTAGAGTAACTTTGCAGGAAATGTTAAGAACATGGGCTTTTAACTGGCAATAACAGTGGAATGAGATTTTAATGGAAGTGAGCTTTTCTTTATTGAGGTGAACTTCACATACTATAAAGTTCACCATTTTAACCGTTTTAAAGTGTACAATTCATTAGTTTTTAATGTATTCACAAAGTTGTAGAACCATCACTACTAAATAGTTAAGAGCATTTTCCAGAGCAAATTCCAGAGAAGTCCCACACCATACCTATTAGTAGTCAGTGCCCATTGCCTCCTCCCCCGAAGCCCCTGCCAACCACTAATCTACTTTCTCTGTGTGTAAGATGTGCCCGTTCCTACCTGTCATCTAAATGGAATCATCATACAGTATGTGGCCTTTTGTGTCTGGTTTCTTGCCCATAGTATAGTATTTTCAAGATTCATTCATGGTGTAGCATGTATTAGTACTTTGTTCCTTTTTATAGCTGAATAGTGTTCCATTTTTTATTTATCCATTCATCATTTGATGAACATTTGAGTTGCTTCTACTTTTATCACTATTATGAATAATGTTGCTATAAATATTTATTCACTAGTGTTTGTGTGAACATGGTTTCAGTTCTCATAGGTTGTATATATAAAATTGGAATTTCTGGGTCACATGGTAACTCTGTGTTTAACTTTTGAGGAACTGCCAAACTGTTTTATAAAGTCAGTGCACCATTTTACATTCCCACCAGAAATGTATGATAGTTTCAATTTTTCTACATCCTCACCAACACTTGTTCATTTCATTGTTATTATTCATTATTATTATTGTTGTTATGCTAGTGGGTGTGAGCTGGTATCTCATTGTGGTTTTGATTTGCATCTCCTCATGTTCAATGAATTAGAACATCTTTTCAAATTCCTGTTGGTCAATTATATATTTTTAGAGAAGTGTTTATTTAAGTGAATTATTTAATTGGATTATTTATCTTTTTATTGTTGACTTGCAGGAGTTCTTTATATATTCTTATATTCTAAATACAGGACCTTTATCACTTAGATAAATTGTAAATATTTCTCCTTAATTTCATTCAACTTCCTAAGGGCATTTTATTAAAAAAAAGGTTTTAAGAAGGTCTTTCAACTTCTTGCTAGTGTCTTTCAATGTACAGTTTTTTTTTTCTTCCCTGCTTGTAACTTTGGTATCATATTTAAGAAACTGTTACCTAATCCTAGGTCATGAAGATTAAATCTGCATTTGCATCTAGGAACTTTATAGTTTTTGCACTTACATTTAGTTCTTTGATAAATTTTGAGTTAATTTTTCTATTTGTGTGAGGTACAGATCCAACTTCAGGAGTTTGCATGTGGAATTCTAGGTATCCAAGTAACATTTGTTGAAAAGACTGTTCTTTCTCCAACTGAATGTCACCTTTGTTAAAAATCAATTCACTATTGGAATACAGGTTTACTTTTGTACTCTCAATTATATTCCATTGGTCTGTATGTCTGTCCTTATGCCACTACAGTACTATTTTGATTACTATAGCATTGTAGTATATTCTGAAATTGAGAAGTGTGAGTCCACCAACTTTATTCTGTTTTTTTCAAGATGATTGGGATATTTTGGGTCCCTTGCAATTTCATATGAATTTGAGGAGCAGCTTGGTCACTTTTGTAAAAAAAGACTATTGGAATTTTGATAGAGATTGCATTGAATCTATTTATCACTTTGAGGAGTATTGACATTTTAACAATATTAAGTCTTCCAATTTATGAACATGAAGGCTCTTTGCATTTATTTAGATCTTATTAATACTTTTCAACAATATTTTGTAGGTTCAGTGTGCAAGTCATACACTTGCTTGGTTCATTCCTAAGCGATGTTTTATTTTTGATGCTATTGCAAATGAAATAGTTTGCTTTCATTTTTGATTGTTCAGTGCTCATGTATAGACATAAACTGATTTTTGTATACTGATGATATATGTTGAAAATTTTCTGAATTTTTTAGTTCTAATAGTCTTTTTGTGGATTCTTTGGGGATATATATCATAATCATGTCATCTGCAGGTAGAAATGGTTTTACTTCTTTTCCAACGTGGATACCTTTATTTCTTTTTCTTATCTGATTGCTTTGGCTGGAACTTGCACTATAGTGTTAAACAGCAGTGGCACAAGTGAGCTTACTTTTCTTGTTCCTTCTTAGGGGGAAAGCTTACAGTCTTCTACTATTGAATATGATATTAATTATGGATTTTCTATCATGTTGAGGAAGTTTCCTTCTGTTCCTTGTTTGGTCACTTTTGGGTGGTGCCTGCATATTGTACAGAGCCATATATAATAGCCACAGGCTTCCCATTGATAACTTTGAGTAAGACAGCTTTTTGTGTAGCTAAAGGCAATTCATAATGATAGATACAAATGCAAACATGAATGAAAGACTTTCCCAGAAACTAGTGAATTAGTGTGTTGGTCTTTCATAGGGAATAAGGATGGAACAATGCAGTATACACTATAAATGATAAAGGCAAAAATCTGGTTAGTAATCACAAGATTACATTAAATAGCACATAACAAAGTTCAAAGAAGCCAATTTTAAACAAAAGATTTTCAGTGAAGATCAGTAAAATCATATTTTTATTTGTTATATGATATTCTTCATATAATGAGTGATTTGAGAAAATTTAGTCCATGGTGCATGGGATTTATTTTTGCATATGTATTTTATATATTGTGCTTGTATTCAACATATTATTTTATAACTTTGCTATTTTATTATTTTGCCTAGTCTACCTCTGTCCATACTATGAATGAGGGCGATATATTAAGTGAGATGGACTACAATGAAAATTGTTTTGGAAATAACATTATAATTGATTATAGTTACATTCCCTTAACATAATGTTTGTATGTAGCTGCTGAGTATAATAGCAAGTTGGACAGATTCCTTGTCATCCCACACATTTCAATCCTTTTAGAAAATAAATGGCAATGATATTTTCTGTTCCTTAGAAACAGAAAATAGCAATGCTGCATCTCAAATAACAATTTTCTTTAATCAACATTGCAGCGTGAGGGGAAAAAAGCTGGCAAAAAGATGAATGAATAACATCCAGTTAGAGAAAATTGAAGTCCACAAATAATCTGTTCAATGAGTGTCCTTGAGTAAATTTACTTTACAAGTATTTGTAGGACAGAAATAGAATTGATATTTCAGAATTATCATATAATTCTGGCATTTAAAATATAGCTGCACATTACTTCTGGCTTGAAATGAGCAGCTGCAATTGGGAGCATTTGAAAGCTATTTACAAGAACTCTGAGTTCTTTATGCAGTCATTTTTCTATAGCCAGACCCTACATGAGGACTCCCAGGAAAAGTGAGAGGCTTTCTATAAAGTCACCATGGTCATAGTTTTTAACATACTGATCTTCTTTCATATGGATGTGTTTGCTATATAGCCACTATGGGTAAAACATGCTGTAAAGAAATACAACATATTTACTGATATATCATCATTTATCTTTTTCTACCTCTTTCTTTCTACTGTGCCTTCTCACAAACTACCCCATCCACATTTGCATATTTGATGAATGTGTGAATGAATGAATGGAAGATATGAATAGTATATTTAAGATCATGAGTATTATTTAATTCTTCTGAATATATTTAAATTTCAATGGGACACAAAATACTTGGCTTCATGAAAAAAATGGCCAGTTGTGTTTACCAGTCATCATATAGTCCTTCAATCAAATGCATAAGCAGCTACTCTGTTGAGAGATGCTGTCTGTCCATGTGTACCAGATTATTTCCTCATTTCCATCTTCATGATTTTGTTGAATGTATAAGTATAAACTACAGTGTCTAGAATTTTCTCTCTTAATTTAAATTATCTTTATCTTCAAATTAAGAAACATAATTATTAACGTAAAACACAAATATTGAATGGAAAATGATAACATTTTGTTTACTGAAGAGAGGAGAAATAAGCCTTTTAATAAGGACCTAGACCATATAAGAAAGTTTTACTATGGCATAGAAATATCATTACTATTACTAGGGATGGGTTATATTTTATTCCTTCTTTAAAGCTGATTATATAACTTTTAAATTTATTTTTCCCAAAATATTTGAAGTACAATCAGAGTTTTAGAATTGTAGGATTATATATTGCTGTATCTTATATCTTTTTTGCTTAATTAAGGCATTCAGGTAAACATCTAATATGTATTTATTACTATTGGTAAGTTTCCTTAATTGGCCTGAAATATTTATTTGATTAATGACTGATTATACACATACGCACGCATAATTTCAAATAGTTTAAAATTTTATTGCTCTCTTACACACCATCAGTGCCATGGTTTAAGACTGTCAGTTTAGGAATACTTGAACTATGTTTCCCAGTGTTCTCTTTTGTATATGATTCCAGGTTGGGTTTGGTCATGAGTGAACTCTGCATGATACAGCAGCAGTCAGGAGGCTCTACTAACTAAAGCTGGTTAGAGTCTGTGAGGAATAGGTACAGAGTACAGAGCGGCCTGCCAACTTTTCGCTTCAGCACATCATGTTCTCATTCCTAACTGCAGGTCTTGCTGACCAGCAATGATTCAGGCCTACCAGTAGATGTTCTGTAGCAAACTCACCAAGGGAGGAGCAACAGAGAACCAACAGACTCCACAGACTTCTACAATAGCCTTCTTCACATTTCCATTCCAGCAGCTCCATGCTGATAAAGACTTTCCTCTGATCCTTTTCAGAACTTTACATCCCTAGCACATCCCTCAATTGCATGAGATGCAATTTCAATTAAAAAACAAAATCTCATTTCATTTGTTATTCCATGAAACTCATAGTGTTCTGCTTCCCTGATCAAACTCTAGCAGACAGAACCAAGAAATAAAGTGTAGGTCTGTTAACAATTTGGCTAACATCTATTGAATTTCATACACTGAGTGTGTCTGTTGAGGGAGAGAAGAGGTAGAGGAGTGAGTTATGCCTCCTAGAGCGAATATCTCAGAAGAGTGAATTTCGTTTTTACAACTCAGTAAAATTCTAAAAAATCCAGTCTGAGATTATCTGAAAGTTTCTACAAGATCTAATTTTAGAATATTTAAATATTAAATACATCTATAGACCAGCGTGTAGATCTGAACATGATCTAATGATCTAATGCCACTACAGTGCCTATTCTTGGTTAATCAGTAGAGTGGCTAGTTCAACTCTGGCCTGTGCAGCAAGTTGATAGAAAAGCCCAGGAAGGCACCAACGTCTAAAGACTTCTCTGAAAGCTTCCCGCAAAAGCTCAGGCAACAAGCTGTTTCAGTATATATTTTCAGCTTTGTGGATCATACAGTTTCTTTTTTAACTACTCAGTTTTGCCTTTGTAGCATGGAAAACGGCCATATGCCATACCTAAACTGATGGCCTTGGCCAGATGTGGCTTACACAAACCCCTGCTCTAAATGATCATTGGAGAGATTCAAACTTTTTAGTCTTAAAGCCAGTATTATAGATTTTTCGTGAGTTTCAATTGTCTAACCATCTGGTGACAATTAAATACCTTAAAAGACTGTAGAGGCCAACAGAATGACCACATTTATAGAAAATGTAAAATAAACTAGGCTTTATTCTATGACTAATTATTATTGATAATGTGATGGCTAATGCCTGAAATTATGCCTTCGATTAGAATGGACACCTTAGAGGTGAAGAAAAAGGAAATGCATGAGCAAAATCTATTACTCTTACATTAATCAACCAGAGACCAAAATTAACTTTAAAAATCTGAAGTTTTCCCACAAAGTATATTCAGCTAAGAAGACATAAAACACAAACTTCCAAATTAAGAAGTATATTCAGTGGTTACTGGCATCCCAAGGAAAAACAAATCCGTCACTACAGTTTTATGATTCAGTTCACCTGTTATTTGAATAAAACTTTCTGAAACTTATTTCAGCTAAAAATGCCAGGACAGTGTAGTGATTTCATTTCATTTATAGCAATGCACTATTTATTGGCTTTACTTGCATGCATTGCTCTAAGTTTATTTTTGGTACTTGCAGCTGTTGACTTTTCATTTGTAAGACTTAGTTTTTTAGAGTAGTTGTAGGTTCACAGCAGAATTGAGGGGATGGGACAGAGTTTTCCCATATGCTTGCTGCCCCTACACGTGTGCAGCCTCCCCATTATCAACATGCCCTACCAGTGTGCATTAGTTACAACTGATGACCCTATGCTGACACATCATAAGCACCCAAAGTTTAGAGTTTGCATTTTCATTCACTCTTGGTGTTACATAGTTGACTTTTAAAGTTTGAAGTTTTCGTTTGAGATTCTGATTTGCTTTCCATTACGTTTCAATCGTATTAACTTCTTGAATAGCCATTTGTCTAAGCTTTTTAAGTGTTAAATAACATAGAATGTCTACTCTTCTAACTTATGTAGCAACCATATTGCAAATAACACTTTTAGGAGGAATTTAAAAGAGACTTTAGAGATTATGTATTTCAGGTTCTTGCATAATTTAAGAAATCTTTTTTTAAAATACAACTTTAAGAAATAGCTATCTAGACTTCACTTATAATATTTTACTTGTAGATAATTCTCTGTCTTTATTAGTGAGAGAGAGTGAGCAAGGGCCCTACTTTTTATATTATATTTTTCTGAGCTTCCTATTATTTCTACTTATTTTCCTAGGTCTATTCTTTAGAATAATATAATAATCTTATCCTATTTTTACAACTATCTATCTGTCTATCTATCTCTGTCATATCGTCTTTCAATCTATGTATCATCTACTGTAATTCCCATGACTAAAGATTCATTTCATGATTTTTACCATCCTAGTTCTTTTTTTTCTTTGATATTTTGTATCTTTGGAAATGAGCATTTATAAATCCTTATGTATGTGAACAAACCTCTACCTCTTTTCCTGAATGTTTTGAATGAATATTCTTTAGAGATATATACCTAGAATGAAATTAAACTGTCTAAGATATAAAAAGAATACTTGGTGTCATTTCTAGTAGTTTTGTCAATCACCTGTGTCTTCCATAAGAATATGATTTAATTTTTGATATTATTACTTTCTTAAACTCCTTAGCTTGTTTATGGCTAATACCCATGCAAGGTCCTTAATCTTGACGAAGATATCTAATTGTAAAACTTAGGTTAAGAAGCTAAGAAGTTGTTTTATACTTTTGATCAGTGATCACAGACAAGGAATTGCAGAAAAAATTTTGGCTGCTTTTTTTTTTTTTTTTTTTAAATAAACCCGGAGGTTTCATGAATCCCCTACACTGCCAAGGTCCTTACAAGTCTTCTGTTATTTCTAGACTTATTTTATTTTTTTATAGTAATTGCCTTGCCATGTCTGCACTTGAATGTCACATAGTTGCCTTTTTTGTAATGCAGTTATTCCCACATTTTTAAGGATCATTGGAAAATTGCTGGAATCACATGAATAAACTGCACTTATTGAAGAGTTATGTATGTTACCTGCTATGGACTCAATGTTTGTATCCTCCAAACCCTACTCCCACAGTGTGATAGTATAAGGAGGTGTGGTCTTTGTGAGATAATTAGGATTAGATGAAGTCATGAGGATTGACCTCTCATAAATGGGATTAGTGCCCTTGTAAGAGTCAGGAATGAGCTTGCTTTCTCTCTTTGCTCCTGGCCATACTTGAGGATAAGTAGGTAGTCTGTAACCCAGGAGAATTCTCAGCAGAATCTGATCATGCTTGGCACCTTGATTTCAGACTTTTAGCCTCCAGAACTGTAAAAAATAATTTCTGTCGTTTATAATCCACCCAATTTATGATATTTTGTTATAGCAGCCCAAGCTCACCGTGGCAGTATCCTAGACTATATCATAGATTCACCGTGCTTTACGATGTTTGTGGTCTTATTTCTATTAGCAGTTTGATAGCTTATGGTAAACTTTTGTAATATGCAATTTCTGAGGACACAATACATGTGAAATTAATGAAAATAGGTGTTCCTGGTAAAGTATGTAGACCCTAAGCAATGTATGTTTTTGATATTTTTACATTTGTTATTTGATGGAGGAACATCGAAACACTGCTATCATTGCCAATCACAAATAATTGAGTGTATTTTCCTCTTTTATTCAGTATCTTTATATAAACACTTTTCAATAATTTATTGAATGAGAGCGTACTCTTAAGAGTATGTCAGTCATCAGGCAAAAAGGTTAAAAATGTTTTGTTTTTTCTTTTTTGATATTCTAAGTTAAACTTATTCCTCCTGTGATCATTATGTTTACTTTTGCATTTGTCTATTCTCATATTAAATTGGTCTTGATCAATTTTTATTTTTAAAACTTTGGGGGGTTGTTTCTGAAATAATTTAACCTAATATTTAGAAATGCTGCCTTAAGTCGTTAATTTGTCAAAGAAGACTTTCACGTCTGCCAAACTTTCTTGAATCTAAATAATTGTTCAGGGAATATCTATATCATCCAACATATTGCTGAAGGATGTCCACCTGCCAAAGACTGAAGTGAAGTAACATATTCTGGCAAACTTTGAAAAGAGAAAGAGCTTCGAAAATTTGTAAATGTATTTTACCATTTAGAGATACTTGGCACCTGTCATTTTTGTGTTATTTCCTTTCTTGTAGAAAAGAAGAAATTCCTTTCGTGTTTGACAGCTTCCTCAAGGTCAGTGGAGTGGTTCTTTTTACAGTACAACTTCACATATTTTGATTTCCGAGGGTAAAAAAAAAAACAAATTCAAGCCTCAGTGTGTGTACCCAGAGATTTGGTGTTAGATAGTCTGATACTGTTTCTGAGAGCTCCTTTACTCTGCTGGTCCTGAACATGGTTTACCAACGACAGTGGTACCAGTAAACAGAGCTGGGGTAAAGGGAATTTGAACAAGTCTTGAAATTAATAGAATTTGCTCCAGCTAGAACTGGCAACAGTAGAGAATGGATAAAGGCGTTTAGGTTGAGATCAAATCTAATGGTCAGGCCTGACCATTCAAAATCACCTAGGCCTGTAAAGTTATTAAAAAAAATTCTAGGATGAGGTCTAGCCTATGGATTTTTGAATGTTTGAATGTTCAAGGTGGGAGGAAATCATAATTCATGAACTATTTTCAGACCTGAAAATTATAGGACTTAAAATATACAAATATATGTATATGGAAGGGAAGGAATTTCACTTGATGGGAAATTCTGAACAGCTATTTTATGGTTTAATCTTAATTCACATATATACAAAGCATGTATTTAGTTATATTAAAGTAAAATAAGAGTGTCAGTAGCCTAAATTTTGCATTTACATTTTTATTATTCCTTAGTTATGATGAAATTAGGTTAATAGGCTTTGTTCTGTTCCCTCTCAAATGACATACCTGTAACAATGTAGGATCAAGATGAGTAAACTATGTGAATAGTGAATATTCATTTTTCGGTGTTTTTTCATTATTAGGTTAAAAAAAGAACATAATTCTCCACTAAGTGGGGTGTAATTGTCATTCACTAAAGTTATTATGCTCAAAATCCTTTACATACTGAATAATGGTATCTCTCTGGTACTTTTGACCCATCAGAGAATCTTCAATGGCCTCAAGATACATTCTCAAATTATCAAAACATGATATATTTTAGTTTCTGTAAACATTAAATGAATAGCCACACACACAAAAAAACCAAAAACAAACAAACAAGAAAAAACTTTGTGGGAGTAAATGCAGAGAAATAGGTACAAAGAGAAGCAACAACTTAAAAATGATAATATTATTAGATTGGATATCTCAGTTGTTTTATCTGGGTAGCTTACACATCATCTTTATCTCTTAATGTCTCTTGAAAGCTTATTACTGCAAACATCATAAAAATATAAATAACCCTAGAAAATTCCAATAGCAGAAGCAGACATGTTAGGTATGGAATTGTTTTTGTTCTTCAAAAGTCCATGATTAAGGACTTACCCAGTGTTGTGCTGTAACTAGCTCATATCAGCTCAGCATAGCTAATATGCTTCTCTTTTCCAAACCACATATTCGGTGATGTCAGGTTGTGTCTTGAAAGTGGCTGTTGTGGGAGTATATATACCTCAGAAACTGGCAAACGTGAAAAAGCTTTTTTTTTTTTTCCTTAATTTCTTTGTGTTAGCTATTAAACATTTCTAGCACACCAGTGGGGATCAATGTGATAAAAACATTAACATTCTGTGGAATCAGTTAAGTATTTGTCTTACTTGTTGTTGCTACATATGGGCTAAGAATATAAAGTTGCTTTCAACTGAGTATGTAAAGCTGTCTATTAAAAGAGAAAACATGAAGCTTACCAACTGGTCTAAAGTTTAGTGTCAATAAGTAGATACTTTTAAAGTACTGCTTAAATTTTCCTCATGGAAAGGTAAGTGTATACTTTAAGAAAACAAATGTAAATAGATGTGAATTAGTTCCTTCAAAAAAGTCTCTTTGGGGAAAACAGGTCATCAAATCTCAGTTTAATTCCTTTAACTTGAATGTTATTTAATGAAAGTGTATTCTTTGGAGTGTACATTTTTTTTTTGATACTCTATTAGACTCATAGGTTAATAAAGTCTTTAATGGTATAAACTGCAGTGCCAAAAGGATAAAAAGTATATTGAAACTTGTGGAGGAGGGTCAAATTTGGGAACAAGTCAAAATAAACTCAGTCTACATTATGTTTCTTTTTCTCTCAATATTTAGTTATTTATATTATTAGAAGAGCCATGATTATTCTGCTTCAATTTAATGCTTGACTATTTCCGCTTAAAATTTTGCTATTGTTACCAAAATAGTCTTCAATTTTTAATTATTGAAGTAGTATTTCTAATTTTTCTTACTTAAATTTTGTTTATCTTTCAATCTAAACACATGGTTTTCTGATTAAATTAAACCTACATCTTCAGTGATATATAGGTCACATGCAACTATGGAATGAATTGCCTATTTTAAACTTAATGATCTAAAACATACTTTATACTTTCTCTAAGAGTGTTGGATCCTTCTAAATAAACTTTTTAAAAAATTGCTGCCAGTATTGTGATTGTGTATACATGACTATTTCATACAAATCCTGTACTGAATTAACAATAAATATATAAGTAGTTTTAACTTTTTGCTTATATTTTGACAAACTTAGATTCTACCTTACTAGGAAAAAAAAAAAAAAAAGAATAAACACAAGTCAGGAAAAATTAATTAAAATCTATGGAGTGAAGAGCAGTCTTCACTGACCAGGAAGGGAGTTGGGATAACTCTGGAGAAGGAGGTAGAATAAGGGTAATGATGGTTTCCATTGAAGAGTAGTGGATTTTGACCTGGATTAAATGAAAGATCCAAAACATAAATAGTTCTCTCACCTTGGGACTAGGATACTTCCCCAAAAGCATGAACCCTTTTTAAATTTAAGTAGGGTGGAAAATCAATGTAAATCTTTCAGATAAAATCCTAGATTTCCTAAGTCTTCTGAAAAGGCATTATGAAGTACCTCCTAAAAATGGATTGTCTTAGAATTGAGAGGATAGAGCATTTGCCTAATAGCATTGTAGCAAGCATCAGTGATAATGGGAAGACAGTATTAAGGAGCAGCAATTGTTAGCTGCTTTCTTGGTTTGCCCGGAATTTATGATCTAAAGGTCCGTTTTCACATGTATTCACTATTGTTGTTTTCTAAATGCTGTATTAATAATGTATTTATTTTAGATTGTGCTAGCTAGAGATAGGCAAACTTTTAATAAGCCCACATAAGAAGGAGTATTCGTCCGCAGCACTCCTGGCTAATTTCCCTCAACCTTGGCTTTCTTTTCCTGGCCTCACAGTCTGTTCAGTCCCTCCCAGCTTTGCCCTGTACATTAGCAGCACTTTTATCTGAAGCTGTCCACCCAGACCTTCAAAGATTATTCCAAACTAGTCAGCCTTATCTATAGGGAGGGGCAGGGAGTGGCCTGGAGCACTAATATGTTTTTCAAAGGGCTCTCTGAACATGGTGATAGTACTAGCCTGTAGTGAGAGGAAGGAGTCTTGTTGAATGTGCTCCAGTTAAATGCTGCAGACTTCCCCCAGGAACAGCTGCTTTCTGTTGGGGATTTAGTAAGGTTTGGTAACTTTATTCCTCAGGCTAACACTGGATTTTTCAGACATGCCAGAAGAGAGTATATCCAAAGGAAGATATTCTTTCCTGTCCTGTCAGGTTTCAGAAATTCACTGCCAGCACCAAGTTAGTTTGTCCTCAGACAGGCTTTCTTACTAAATGATCCTAGGAAAAGAGAAAGTGGGAGCTTTTGTGTCAGCCTCAAGAGAACCAGTCATTGGTTCTCTGACCTAGCCATCCTCTTTGACCCAATAGATGACTCAGTAGTGAGGGGCTCTGAGTAAATTCATTCATAATTACAGTTTACAGTACTGACTTCAAAATACTTACACATACTTAGAGTTTCTAATGCAAATAAATAACAATAATTGCTCCTAGAATTTATTAGGTTTCCACAGAACTTAGTGGATTTCCACCAACACAGTTGTAAATGATTTGAAAATGTATTTTAAATATGTGACTGTGTCTTTTCATTTGCTCAGGATCGCTAGTTGCAGGGAGAGCTAGTTTTGATCAAGCGGTTCACCCTCTCCTTTTCTTTGGGCAACTGGAGGCCACTTCACTTATAAATTGCTAATTTTATTCATCTTAAAATCCAGCTGAAGTCAAATACAACCTGTTAACATTATGTAATGGCACTAATAGAAGTTGCAAGCCAAATTTTATTCCTAATTATATAATTTGATGATGTCCTTATTAAATCAACAATTTGCAACCATAAAGAATTCAGGTAAGAAATATCAGAGTTCCAGTAATAATGTCAGAACCTTAAAAAAGCAAATGTTTAAAATATTTTAATTCATAAAAGAATGTTTTTAAGATCCGTTTTAATCTGAAGTTAAAAAATGCTTAAAAAGTAGTTCTGTTTTTAAAATACCAGTATACAATTTTTATTTGTTATGTTGAAATCAAATATTTCATTTAATTGTACTAAAAAATGTAGCTGAAGGTTTTTTGTTTTGTTTGTTTTGTCTTAGGGGGGTAGGGGGTGGTAGTGCTTGAAACAACATTTATCGTCTATCTTGGTTTTTGTTTCTTAAACTTGGGTGTTGTTTCGGTCCCAGACTGTTGATAGTGGTGCTGTCTGGGCGAGGTCAGTGTTGCTTGTATGGAGTCCCCACAGATACTTCTCCCACTGTGATCAGTGCCATGACTGGACTGGCCCTTGTGGTTCTTATGATTGCAGGATGTACTTCAGCAAAAACCATCAGGAGTTGTGAGGAACAAGATTTATTACCCTTCAAGTCCTGGAGGGTACTTGGCATGCCTGAGGGCCACACAGTGAGGTTGAGGGCAGAGAGAGAGAGAGAGAGACTGTGAACCTGGGGCTCGGCCTTTATTACAGTGTATCTGTGGTTTTGCAGGTTTACTCTTTATTGGCTAATTTAAAGAATGGGAATTAAGGTGTGGGAAGGGAGAAATGGGGTCACTCAAGTGGTCAGTTATCTAGGTTACCCAGGGCCTTCTGAAGAGGGAACTTCATGGGTGGAGGCGGCCTAATTCCTTATCTCCTTGTTTTGCTAGTAGCTATGTCATAGAGCTGGATATTTGTTTATTCAAGTTGGATGTATTTTGAAAAGGATGCCTTGGCAATCAAAAGCTTAATATCTGGCACTTACACTATATTGGATGGTGATAACTAGGGACAGGTATTCTCTATTCCATGTGGGTGTACACTGCTGACATAAGGGGCTGAAATTTTTAAGATGGCTTCTTTACTCATGTGTCTGACTCAGTTGAAATGACTAGAACAGTTCAGGGCTGGTCAGGTGTCTCTTTGTCTCTCTCCACATGGCCTCTCTATATGGCTAGCTTGAGCTTCCCTACAATATGATGGTTTCACAATTTCTTGCATGTTGCATGCTTCCTTCTTCAGAGCACAAAGGCAGATACTACCAAGCATTCTCAACACTTGGTCTTAAAAGTCCCAGAATGCCACTTCCTTTTGATTATTTTGGTCATAGTAGTCTCAGGGGTAGCTTAAATTCAAAATGAAATTAAAATAGACTTTACCTCTTGACTAGAGAATGTCAAGGTAACACTGCAAAAGAGCATATGGAATGGGAATTATAGTGTCATTTTAGGAAACACGATCTGCCGAACTCTTTAAACTAGATTTCTATGGAAGATGAGAATTCAATCTAGGAGAACTGAGAGTTAAGGAGATAAATATGACTCACTGACAAAACCTGCATTGTTGAGAAAAAAATTCAGAGTGCAGTATAGCGTTTATCATTAAGATTTCTCTAAGGTACATACCCATCTTTTCTTAGATTCATATCTGTATTGTGGAGTAAGAGGGTCAAATAAAAGTGAAATTACAATATTTTAATAGTACTGCTTCATTAAAAAACCCTAAGGCATACAATCACAAGTAGTACTGCTTTGGTATTCTTGTGGAAAAATATTAAGACCAAAGGGCAGGACAGGGGTCTCTCTATCCTCTGGAAGAATGCAGTGCAACTTCTATAATTCAGGAATACCTGATAGCACAGCTCCCATTTAGGCAACACCAAGACTCTGACTGGCATCTGGTAGAGATGGATAATTTAGCAGACATGGTGAATGACACTCAGCATCCACAAGCTTTATACTGTGATATAGCTTCCTATACTGTATAGGCTAGATTACATTTCCCACACTCTGGGAAATTTGGGAGGTGAATCAGGTTTCACCAAATATAAACAATTCCATTAGACCTGGAAGGCAGAAGTGAGGCAGAGGCCATCTTGCTACTCCTTTATTTATTTATTCATTTCTTTGTTTGTTTAATTTTTTAAAATTTTCCTGCTCATTGGCAGGCGTAAAGATATTGGAGGTTTTGCAGCAGCCTCCCAGTGTACAATCACTGGCTTTGTTGATGTTGAAAGTCTTTTGAGTTGGCATAGACGGTGTCTGATCCATGGATCATACCTAGACAATATGTAATTGAAGTTGAGTTCCAGTAATCTTCCCTGATTCCCACCTTCCTGAATAGGTTAGTCTAGAATCCCCTCATCTAGCTCTTCTAATAATGTTGTTAGTACTTAATCCCTCAATACTAAATTATTTTCTGCTTAGAATAGCTGAAATGGTTTCTCCTTCCTGTAGTCAAATCTTGCCCGAGACAGCCAGTATCTGGTAGATGTCAATAGGGGAGTTCTCTTAACTGGAGGTGCAGTACCATGCAAAAGCAGCATGGCACCCAGCAGGGGTAACTGTCCTCATGGAGTGAAACAAAAATTGTCAAGGAAAACCACTGGAGCCTTTGTAAACTAACTGACCAGATTTACTCTTGAGTACTTGTGAGATATCTCAAGGAAATTTTCACAATTTTTAAGAGACTACACGGGTTACACAACTATCAGTGTATAAAGGTTCTGTCTTTTTTTTTTTTTTTTAGTAAATTTATTTATTTTTGGCTGCATTGGGTCTTCGTTGCTGCGCGCGGGCTTTTCTCCAGTTGTGGCGAGTGGGGGCTACTCTTCGTTGTGGTGTGCAGGCTTGTCATTGCGGTGGCTTCTCGTTGTGGAGTACGGGCTGTAGGCGCGCGGGCTTAGTAGTTGTGGCTCGTAGGCTTAGTTGCTCCGCGGCATGTGGGTTCTTCCTGGACCAGGGCTCAAACCCGTGTCCCCTGCATTGCCAGGCGGATTCTTAACCACTGCGCCACCAGGGAAGCCCCGGTTCTGTCTTTTTTGAATAAGTGCTCTTGGAATAATTCCATCTGAGAAGTGGATGGAAGGGAGTTGCATTTGGTCTTGGTACTGTAATTTTTTTAACAACTTTATTGAAGTGTTCCTGACACATAATAAACTGCATATACTTAAAATATTGTTTCAATAAATTTTTACATAAGTATATACACTGAAATCATCACTCATTTCAGAATAATTAATATATCCATCATCCACAGCAGTTTCCTCAGGACCCTTTGGAAACTCCTCCTCACGCCCCTCTGTTCCCACTCCTTCTCCTTCGTCTCGAGCACCAATATTGGCAACAGCTGATCTGCTTTCACTATAGATTAGTTTGCATTTTTTAGAATTTATATAATTGATATCATACAGTACCTACTTTTTTTTTCCTGCTTCCACTTGGCATAATTATTTCGAAATTTATCTTTGCTGTTGTCTATATTAATAGTTCATTCATTTTTATTGGTGAGTAGCATTCTGTTGTATGGATATACTACAGTTCGTTTGTTCGTTCACCAGTTGACGACCACTTGGTTATTTCCAGGATGGGGCTACTATAAATAAAGCTACTATGAATATTCATGTACAAGTCCTTATATGTATATACCTTTTCATTTATCTTGGATAATTACCTAGTAGTGGAATGGCTAGATAATGTAGTAGGTATTTGCATTTCTATTCACAACCTGAGTTTTACCAAATTATATTCCCACTAAAATTTTCACTTTTACAAATACATAAAGTGAAATCCAACTAATAGTAATCTAACATGTTTGCCATTTATGTGTTCATACACATATATAGTACACATACATGTATGTCTTTATAATTAATATCTATACAAAATTTTGTATATATTTTAGCAATATTAGTATATAGTTTATTATTTGTTTGCATGTTAGTAAAGAGAAAAAATAATTATAATCTGTTTCCAGACTTTGTTTCATTATGTATTCTCATCAAACATTGCCAGATAAAGAATTTATGTTGTTTTCTATAGTGGATTTATCATTTGGGATTTAGATATTTAATACACAATTTTGAGTGATTATAACTTAAGGCTTAGTTCACAGTAATGTATGAGACATAGGGACCATGGTATCATTGTGTTCACCTTATTAATACATCTGCTTAGATACCCACAATGTGAAATGGCTTCAGTGATGGAAAACATACATTACTGGAAGCAGAATGGACAAATATACATAAATAAGATACAGACTAGGGAACAAAGAGTTAGTACTATTTGAAATAGAAACTTTTTCTTCTTTATTGTTCATTTTTACTTTCTTCTCTTTGTAGACACTTTTAATTATTTTAGGTAGAGATAAAAACATATGACACTTTTATAATTTTTTTCAAATCTCTGAAATTTGTTCACATAATTTAGTACCACCAGCATGTCATTATATTTCAATTTTAGTCTCTTTACTTGTTGCCATGTGGTTTGATTTTTTTTTAAATAAAAATAAGAGTGGAAGCAAGAATAGATGGAAGAAAAAAAGTAAGGAAAGAAATTTAAAGAAAAACTGGTAAGCATTGCTCCTTATATCTAAAATAACCACACAGTGTTCATTATTCTTAGTGAAAAAATATAAATATTTTTTCATAACAAAAGCAGTAGTACTCCAAAAAATCCAATTGTATGAGTTATTACATTTAACCTTGATCATAACAGAAAGTATTCTGGCTTTCAACATGATTTCTCATAGAGGATTTGCTTACTAAATCCAAATCAATAGTGTAACAGTGCACTTACTTTATTGATTGATTGTACAGTTATGCTAAAAGAACATGCATTCCTCTTCTTAGAGTCACTCTATTGTGGTCTCCTTATTATATATACCCCTGCAGAATGAGCCTGAAAGCACAGCGCACTTTAGCAGTCTGCTATTTTGTGGTATAAGGCAGACGGTGACAACAAGACCTCTTTCCTCATCCTCATTATAGAAATAAGAGGCTCTGAGAACTTAACCCACATTTCTGAAGTTCAGGTCTCTCATTTGTAGAAATAGTAATACCTCCATTTGTCTACATCACAAAGATAATCAGAAAATAAAATCAAATGAGATCACTGAAGTGAAAGTACTTGGTTAACTTCAAACCACTTTAGAAATATACTATGATTTAGGGACAACATCAGGGTTTATGTATGGTTTTCTGCTTTAGGAAAGGCTAGAGTAAGGTTACAATTCAATTTTTAGAATTGAATTATGTGTACAGACAGAGATACAGACTGGCATTCTCAGTACATCTCTTATATTAGCTCTTTATTATAGTTGTCAGTTTTATCTTGATGGTTGGTAATAAATATAATTTTTAAAGTAATACAATATGAAGAAACTTTGTTGTTACCAGGAATTAGCCTCAGTCATTTCAGCTTGCATTGTGCTTGCCATAACTCTGGTTTGGGGCTTTGGGTAGTGTCATATAATCACAAATACTCCAAATATAAGGAATATTGTCTTCCTACATAAAAATTAAGGTGGTTTTGTAAAAAGAGTATTGTATTTTATAACAAATTCACAGAAGAAGAAAATTTTAAAGTTGAATTATCTGGAGATTGTTGAAAAGAGGTCATGGATGAAATATCTTAAACATTAAGAAAAATCAACACTAACTTTTCACCTTTCCATCAGGTTATGAAACTAAATAGGTTTTTACTTACATTTGAATAATTAGAGTATGTCAAGTTCGTAATCTTGACATATTGGGCAAAATGTTTGCATTTTGCTCAGTTCTCCTCTGTTCTTCTGAGGGACCAAGTACCTAGAAATGTCTCTTGATTTCCTGTGTTTCTAATGACATGGTAAACTAGACCTGTTGAAAATCCTACAATAAAATAATACCTATAAGTGCTGATGAAATATGTTTTAATAATTTCCTTAAAAGCATAGCTGAACTCAGAAGAAAGTAACACATCCCAGGAGTTAAATGAGAGAGATTGGAAGAGAGAGCGAGAGGTATTGAGAGAGAGACAGAGAGGGAAGGCAGGAAGGAAGTTAGGAAGGAAGGAAGAACAGGCAGGCAGTGAGCTTTCCTTATCTGAAATAAATAGGCTTTAGATAATGGTTCAAACAGGGGTAGAATAACAGGCCTGTGGCCATGTGATATGGAGAGTACAATCTGGGATGCCTTTTAAACCCAAGGTTTTCAAAGGCTTACAACTTTATTGAAATGATAGACCATGGGAAAAATGATCTTGCAAAGAAAAGAAGACTGAATTCTAATGGAGCCGGCTAATATTGGGGAAATGAACAAGAATTCTTATGTAAGTGAATAACAAGAACTTTACCCTTAGGTGGACCTGAGATTGGTTTAATATTACCTTAATATTCTAGAACACCCCAAATCAAGAAAAAAATAAATAAAAATAATACTACAAGTGCTAAATATGTCTGGGATGCAAGGAAGCAACAAACGCAGTGCCTCTCAAGAGAGCTACACCATCAAGTGAGATCACACACGGATCCCCTCTGCCCATGGACACACCAAATCTACAGCTACATATGGAACAGTTTCCTCTCAAATGGACCTGAAAATTAGCTCCTCCATAATAGAGGATAAAAGGACCACAATGAGGAGAGGCAGAGACTTGATCTCACTATCACAATAGGGAGGGATCTCACAATTACAGAGCTTCTCTGTCAGGAGCAAGGAGTTCATGCCCCACATCAGGCACACGAGCACTTGAGCCCTGAGAGTGGAAAGACAATCCCCCAAAACATCTGGCTTTGAAAACTAACAGGAGTTACGTCAGGGAGACCCAAAGCACTTTAAGGAACAGAAATTCTGCTCTTAAAGGGCTCAAACCACAGACACATTCACCCAGGGACCCAGCACAAAAGCAGCAGATTGAAAAACACCTAGACTATATGTGAAAAAGATTGATTTGCTAACTTTAAAGCCTCTGCTGGTGGGGGAGGGGCCTGCTGGGACTCTCACTGGGGACAGAGGCACTGGCAGACGCCACTTCAGTGTTCTCGCTCTGCTTTGCTGGCACTGGCGGGAGCATGCAGCCACAGCGCTCTCCGGCTAGCCTGCTGAAGCCTCCAGTGCAATGTCTACTGTTTGTGGACAGCATGCTTTTATATACGGAGAACCCTGGAGTCTTCACCAAAAAACTTTTAGAACTAATACATTAATTCAGAAAAGTTGCAGGGTACAATATTTATATACAAAAATCTGTTGCATTTCTATGCACTAACGGTGAACTATCAGAAATAAAAATTAAGAAAACAATCCAGTTTATGATTGCATTTCACAAAGATTAAAATTCCTAGGAATAAATTTAACCAAGGAGGTAAAAGATCTGTACACTGAAAGCTGTGAAAACATTGATGAAAGACATTGAAGAAGACACAGATAAATGGAAAGGTAGTTCATGCTCATGGATTGGAGAATTAATACAGTTTTGCAGAAAATGGTGGATATAAAATATTGAACATCCATGACATTTAAAACCCAAATAGGTAATTGAAGTAGAAGACTTCAAAGATCCTTGAAATACTTATAAGTAGTGTAAAGATACCGATAATTTTAGCCTTTTAAGTAACTACAGCATTGTAAGTTTTAAGGGTAATCAGTAAAATTTTAAAAATTAAATGCATAACTTCTAAGACTGTAATGCAGGAAAACAATGTATAAAAATTAATAGATATGAAAGACGTTGGGAAAAAATCATAGAAAATCTAGATAAACAGAAAGCATATAATAAACTTGAAAATACTTTCAAATATTTCAATAATCTAATTGTAAAAAGCTCTCCAAATAAAAAACTAAAAAGACTAAAAGTTTTAAAAAAATGACTATTGGTTATTTATATGAGATCACTCAAATCATTAAAAATATTCCTATGCAAATACTAAACATACATGAAAAACCTCATGTAGGCATATTAATATTAGGAGAAATGAAAGTTTACTGTAAAAATCTGAATTAAGAATAAAGAGTGTATAGCATGAAAATATATCTTTAATCTACCAGGAAAGTATAAAGAATCTAAGGTGTTATTCATTTAATATTATAACTTGCATTATGAAAAAACAGAACTACAAATGAAATTTTTAAATGTAATTGTGAATTTTTATTTTTCTGTACTTTTTTTTTGGCCATGCCACGTGGCGTATGGGACCTTAGTTCCCTGACCAGGGATCAAACTCGTGCCCCCTGCAGTGGAAGTGCGGAGTCTTAACCACTGGACTGCCAGGGAAGTCTTACTGTACTTTCTTGATAGACTCTAAAATATCAGAAATGTGTAAAGAATAAGTCTTATTATATCGAGTTATGGAAGGATTTCTTAATCAGATGGAACATATAAAAAAAGTTACTAATAAATTTAATAAAATTGATAATGTCTGTATAATAGTCACTGTATATATGTTGATTTACGAATCATATTTAACAAAAGATTAGTATTAATATATTTTTTTTATTTACAAGCTTATAAATAAAAGTCAAGCCAGTATCACCAAATCTATCCCTTAGTGCCAGCAGTATTCTATAGCTGTAAGAACAGTCACAGGAATAAAAGGAATTTAAGAGAAAATAAACTGTCATCCTTAGATTATATGATGGTCTACTTAGAAAACCAAAAAGTCTAAAGAGAATTATAGAGTAAAGGAGTTTAGCAATGTTGGTAAATATTAGATTGTCACAAATTCAATTTCCTTGAATCAGCAACAAAAAGTCTTTGGAAATAACAATGAAAACATAAGGCATCTAAGAATAAATGTAATAAAGGTGTGCATCACTTTTATGTAAAAGTAAATTTTTATTGAATAGTTATAGTCGAACTAAAGGGAGAGATGCAGATTTATGAACATAAAGATGCCATATGATATGTGATAATCTATAAATTTGATGTCTTTTTCCATGAAAAATCCCAACTAATTCACGTTTGTGTGTGTGCTTGTGCACAGTCATATGTGAGTGTGAAACTAGACAAGCATTATGTAAGTACATGCTGCTGTTTTCAATTTGGTTCTTCAGAAGCAGCCTATAAAATAAGTATGCTTGTACAAGTGATTTTTAAAGGAAGTGTGCCAAGAAGAAACTAGTGAGAGAATGAGGAAAGCAGGACAGGAACAAGGAGGGAGCCCGGCAAGGATGTGATTTCAGACAAATTACCATAATGAATAGATTTAGGCCGGTTCCATAGGAAAACTCTGGAGTAAACTAACTCAGAGTTGTCCCTTTCTAAGACAATGGACCTGATCTTTCATAACTCTGCACTAGTGAGTTCTTGGTTAGGGGTTGCTTCTGGTTTCCTGTTTATGGACAAAACTAGGTCCCAGGGGCACAAAGATACTTGGACTCAAAGTCCACCCAAACTGAGGGGATATATAAAATGGTTTAAAAAGGAGCCCAAACATTGTGTACACTATTTGTCAAAACAATTTTTAAGAAGAACAAGAGGGAGGGCTTTTCTTGCCAGTGATCAAGAATTATAAAATATTGCAATTAATATGCAATATTTGTGTAAGAGAAGAAAAATAGACTAGAGGGCCAGAAGTAAATCAATGAATATTTGATAACTTGACAAGTGAAAAAGATGGCTTTGCAAAATCAGGGGGAACACAGTCGAGTAAATGGTATTGAGACATAGATAAAAATAAAATTAGATTTCTCTTTCTTATTTATTTATTAAATTACTACACATAATTATAAAATAAAATATAGAGCTTGATTTAGGAAAATATTTTTTAAACAAGACCCCAAAAACAAAACCATGAATTAGGAGAACTCATGGTTTGAAGACGTTGAATTAGGAAAATACTTCTTAGACAAGACCCCAAAAGCAAAACCATACAAAAATGCTGATAACTTAAACTACATTATTTCTTCTTTTATTTTTCTGAGGCTTAAATAGATAATTGGTAGAAAGACAAGCCAGAAGTAAAAGTGGAGAAGAGCTTTGCAATATAACCAAAGAAAGATTAATTTCAGAATATATAAAGTACTATCATAAATCAGTGAGAAAAACATAAAGCAATAGAGGAATCAATGGAGAAATTTTATGTATAGATAATTCATAGAAGAAAAAGCCAAATAGCTAAAAATCATGAATATTAACGCTTAATCTCACTGGTGATCAGAAGAAGACAATACCTCTTCTCTCCTCAAAAAAGAAAAAAATATAAAGGTAAAAATTGTGAACTCATTATTTTGACTGACTACCAAAAGTTGGTAAAGATATGAAAATAAAACAGATTTTCTTATCTGTGCTGAAGAAAGTTTAAACTGTTTGAATAATACAGCATATGAAATATGAAACAATGTTTCATATTTCAGGCAATATGAAATAGTAAAGTTGAAAATGAATATATCTATGATGCAATGGTACCAATTCTAGTAGCATAGTACTTCTATAGTATAGTACTTCCATAGCATAGTACTTCTTAGTATACTTTCAAATATTATCACTAGCCATATGTGACTATTTAAATTTATATTTATTGAAATTAAAGATTCAGTTACTCTGTCACACTAGCTATATTTTAAGTGCTCAGTCGTTACATATGGGTAGTGGATACTCTTTTGGACAACACTGATATAGAACATTTCATCATCAAAGAAAATTCTGTTCGTCAGCATTGCCCTATGTTATACATATGTACAATGATATTAAGAAGGAATATTTATTATAGCATTATGTCAGCAAGTAATTGGAAGCAAATACTATCAGCAGGAAAATAAATTTACTAATTTATGGTGTATCTATACAATGAAATATATAACAATGCAAGTAAATATATAGAACTACATTTACCAACATGGATAAATCACCTAAAGTTATTGATTACAGTAAATATCATAATGTTTTTGACATTAATTTGGTGAAATTCTCAGTCATTATTGTTTCAAGTATTTCTTCTCTTTCTTTCTTCTCCTTCTGGTATTTCCATCACCCATAGTTGTCCCACAGTCCTTGGATCCTCTGTTCTGTTTTTTTTCAGTGTTTGTTCTCTTTGCCTTTCAGTTTTTATAGGGATATCCTTAACCCGGAAATTCTTTCCTCAACTGTGTCCAGTCTACTCATAAGCCCATCAAAGGCCTTGTTCATTTCTCTTACAGTGAGGTTTTTTTATCTCTAGCATTTCTTTTTGGTTCTTTCTTAAGAGTTTCTGCATCTCTGCTTACATTGCCCATCTGTTTTTGCGCTCTGTCTACTTTATTCATTAGAGCCTTAACATATTAATCATAGTTGTTTTAAATACCCAATCTGATCATTCCTACATCTCTGCCACATTTGCTTCTGATGCTTGCTCTGTGTCTTCAATTTTTTTTTTTTTTTCTTTTTGGTATACTTATAATTGTTTTCTTGATAGCTGGATATGAAATGTGCCAGGTAAAAAGAACTGCTGTAATAGACCTTGACTAATGTGATGAAATGGAGGTTGGGAGGGGGGGAAGCATTGGATTAGGTCTGTCTTTTAGTGAGCCTATACCTCTGAATTGTGAACTTTATGGATGCTTTTCAGGGTTTTTGTTTGTTTGTTTTTCTTCCTGCTTAGGTGTCACAGGATGACTAGGGTGGGCTAGAGTTGGATATTTCCTTTCCCCCAGGTCAGTTAGGCTCTGATAACACCCCAGCGGGTTAGGGTCTGGTTAACTAGTTTCCCCTGAGGGCAGACTGTATTAAGAACAGGGTGCTCTGGTGTATTTCAGTAGGGTTCCTTTTCTTCTCCCCCTGTGGGAAGCTTGAGGGGATTTTTCTCCTTTATTACCATGGGAACCTGGCTGAGCTCCTGGAGGTAAATCTCACAAAATTGTGGTACCCCCTATGATTAGGTCCCCCTGGAGTTTTTAACTCTCAGCCTTGTCCACACTGAACCTCCAGCAATTTGTCAATTATAGTTCAGGTTTTCTCCCAGCACTGGTTTCTTAGGAGACTTAGGCTCGTGAGCCTCTGCTCTAATAAATTGTTCTTCTCTGTATTTGCCTGTCTCTCCCATCTTGGGGGCAGCAGTTTGCCCTGTGTCTGTCCCTTTGTTATGGATCCATAAAGAGTTGTTGATTTTGTAAATCTGTTCAGCTTTTAACTTGCTAGGACAGAGTGGTGGCTTCCAAACTCTATATGAGGAATCTGACAATAAGTGGCATAATGCAAAGGACATTATTACATTTAAATAAAAGTTAAAAATATGCAGAATACCACATCATGTTTATGGATATAATGCGTGAAATCAATGTATAAAGACACGCATGGAAATGAAAAACACCAAATTTAGGAAACTGATTAGCTCTGGTAGCAGTAGGGTGTATAAATGGGGAATGAAATTGATTAGGGCCACACAAGGATGTTTAACTCTGTATATACTGATATTTGTATCTAACTTAAGCTAAGTAGTGGACAAATGAGTGTTTGTTATACTGTTCTCTTTTTTATATATCTGAAATATAATAAATTTTAATTTTAAAACTTCCCATTGTGTACTTTCTACTTGTAGGTTACATCTAAGAATAAACTAAAAATCCTGGTAATAAGTTCTTTAACTACTTTTCCAACACTTGTCTTCTAAATTCTGTGTTAAACATTCTGAAATTAACAGTTCTCTGTTTGTTTGTTTAATTTTTAATGAATGGAAGAAATGTTTAATTTATTGTGCGTTTTTTGTGACCCTAAATGCAAGTGTTGAAATTGCATCATTACGTGCCCCGTTTTTCAGGGTTAAGGGTGCTTCTTCAGCCTATAAATTATTTTTTGTATCTGAAATCCATTATTATCGTCTCAGAGAGTATTTGCTTGCACATTTGGTAAGTGTTTCTTCAAGGACTAATAAAATACTTGGAAAACATAGGGTCTAGTATAAGGCCTTCTTCTGTGTTCATACAAGTCCAGTATTCATATTATCCATATTATTTAGTATTCTTGTGAAGCCAGACAGAAAAATGTATAACCAAATTGTTTTATCAAGTAAACTCTAAGCATGACTACTGAAAACTTCATTACTTTTTACTTAAAAGTAACATTTCCGACTATTAAGAGAAATAATAAAAATGATTAAGTGCATAAAAATTTGAAAGTTCTTTCAAGTAATTTCTTTGAAAATATTATAATTGCCTCTTGGTCTCTGACCTTTGACTTGAATAACAAACAATTTTTGTTTAGATCATGCATGATCAATCATGTGGTTATAGAAATGTGCCTTCCAATGTGCAGAGAAAGAACATTCAATTCTGATTGTTTCTAATTTGATTTTCGTGACATCTAATCATCTCAAAAACAAATATCTGTGCATCCATCATTCCTTATTTAACTCTGAACTTCACAAGGCAATCTACTAAAACACAAGGGAGTTAAAGGAAAACTATAAGAGGGAAAACCATTTATTAATTCATTCATTTACTATATATTGTTCATTCATTTATTATTTACATACTAATATATAACAGTATTTATTGTGTACTAAGCACTAGGAAAATAAATTTTTATATTAAAGCCTCCATTTTTTTAAAGCAACCCTATTAATAGGTTATATTATCTTCATGTTGCCAAGAGAACATGGAGAAATAAAAATCTAACATTACTGAGTGCTTAATTTATGCCAGACAATGTTTTAATTGCTTAAACGTGTTAATTTTCACAACAATGATATAGGTAGGAATTAATATCATTCCTAATTTATATATGAAGTCATATTGCAAAGATACATTAAGAAACTGGTCCAAGGTCACACAATTTAGAGATTCAGGATTCAATCCTAGGCAATCTGGCTTCAACACTTCTTCTCTTGAACATTATGTTATAGCTGTTTCTATATAAGAGAGCCAGGACTCAATCTCAGAAACCCTAGCTGCCAAAACCCATTCTTTAAATGTTACACTGTACTACCAACAATCTGTTTCCTGAAATGACAGATTAGGTTGTTTTTGACCAGCACTTACACTAGAAAATCTGGACAAGATATTTTTAAAAATGTATTCAAATGTTTTGGGAACCTGCCAAGGCAGTGAGGAATTACAGGGTTTGAATAAGGAGAGAAGAGAAGCCAAAAGAGCCAGGAACTTGGGCCCTTTAATTCTTTTTTTTTTTTTTTAAACATCTTTATTGTAGTATAATTGCTTTACAATAGTGTGTTAGTTTCTGCTTTATAACAAAGTGAATCAGCTGTACATATACATATATCCCCGTATCTCCTCCCTCTTGCGTCTCCCTCCCATCCTCCCTATCCCACCCCTCTAGGTGGTCACAAAGCACCAAGCTGATTTCCCTGTGCTATGCAGCTGCCTCCCACTAGCTATTTTACATTTGGTAGTATATATAAGTCCATGCCACTCTCTCTTTTGGTCCCAGCTTACTGTTCCCCCTCCCCATGTCCTCAAGTCCATTCTCTACGTCTGCATCTTTATTCCTGTCCTGCCCCTAGGTTCTTCAGAACTATTTTTTTTTTAAATTCCATATATATGTGTTAGCATACAGTATTTGTTTTTCTCTTTCTGGCTTACTTCACTCTGTATGGCAGACTCTAGGTCCATCCACCTCACTACAAATAACTCAATTTCGTTTCTTTTTATGGCTGAGAAATATTCCATTGTATATATGTGCCACATCTTCTTTATCCATTCATCTGTCGATGGGCACATAGGTTGCTTCCATGTCCTGGCTATTGTAAATAGAGCTGCAATGAACATTGGGGTACATGACTCTTTTTGAATTATGGTTTTCTCAGGGTATATGCCCAGTAGTGGGATTGCTGGGTCGTATGGTAGTTCTATTTTTAGTTTTTTAGGGAACCTCCATACTGTTCTCCATAGGGGCTGGATCAATTTACACTCCCACCAACAGTGCAAGAGGGTTCCCTTTTCTCCACACCTTCTCCAGGATTTATTATTTGTAGATTATTTGATGATGGCCATTCTGACTGGTGTGAGGTGATACCTCATTGTAATTTTGACTTGCATTTCTCTGATGATTAGTGATGTTGAACATTCTTTCATGTGTTTGTTGGCGATCTGTGTATTTTCTTTGGAAAAATGTCTGTTAGGTCTTCTGCCCATTTTTGGATTGGGTTGTTTGTTTTTTTGATATTGAGCTGCATGAGCTGTTCATATATTTTGGAGATTAATCCTTTGTCCGTTGATTCATTTACAAATATTTTCTCCCATTCTGAGGGTTGTCTTTTCGTCTTGTTTATGGTTTCCTTTACTGTGTGAAAGCTTTGAAGTTTCATTAGATCCCATTTGTTTATTTTTGTTTTTATTTCCATTTCTCTAGGAGCTGGGTCAAAAGGATCTTGCTGTGATTTATGTCATAGAGTGTTCTGCCTATGTTTTCCTCTAAGAGTTTTATAGTGTCTGGCCTTACATTAAGGTTTTTAATACATTTTGAGTTTATTTTTGTGTATGGTGTTAGAGAGTGTTCTAATTTCATTCTTTTACATGTAGCTGTCCAGTTTTCCCAGCACCACTTATTGAAGAGGCTATCTTTTCTCCACTGTATATTCTTGCCTCCTTTATCAAAGATAAGGTGACCATATGTGCATGGGTTTATCTCTGGGCTTTCTGTTCTGTTCCATTGATCTATATTTCTGTTTTTGTGGTAGTACCATACTGTCTTGATTACTGTAGCTTTGTAGTATAGTCTACAGTCCAGGAGCCTGATTCCTGCAGCTCCGTTTTTCTTTCTCAAGATTGCTTTCGCTATTCGGGGTCTTTTGTGTTTCCACACCAATTGTGAAATTTTTTGTTCTAGTTCTGTGAAAAATGCCATTCGTAGTTTGGTAAGGATTGAATTGAATCTATAGATTGCTTTGGGTAGTATAGTCATTTTCACAATGTTGATTCTTCCAATCCAAGAACATGGTATATCTCTCCGTCTGCTTGTATCATCTTTCATTTCTTTCATCAGTGTCTTATAGTTTTCTGCATACAGGTCTTTTGTCTCCCTAGGTAGGTTTCTTCCTAGGTATTTTGTTCTTTTTGTTGCAGTGGTAAATGGAGGTGTTTGCTTAATTTCTCTTTCATCATTAGTGTATAGGAATGCAAGAGATTTCTGTGTATTTATTTTGTATCCTGCTACTTTACCAAATTCATTGATTAGCTCTAGTAGTTTTCTGGTGGCATCTTTAGGATTTTCTATATATAGTATCATGCCATCTACAAACACTGACAGTTTTACTTCTTTTCCAATTTGGATTCCTTTTATTTCTTTTTCTTCTCTGATTGCTGTGGCTATAATTTCCAAAACTATGTTGAATAATTGTGGTGAGAGTGGACAACCTTGTCTTGTTCCTGATTTTAGTGGAAATGGTTTCAGTTTCTCACCATTGAGAACAATGTTGGCTGTGGGTTTGTCATATATGGCCTTTATTATGTTGAGGTATGTTCCCTCTATGCCTACTTTCTGGAGAGTTTTTATCATAAATGGTTGTTGAATTTTGTGAAAAGCTTTTTCTGCATCTATTGAGATGATCATATGGTTTTTCTCCTTCAATTTGTTAATATGGTTTATCATATTGATTGATTTGCGTATATTGAAGAATCCTTGCATTCCTGGGTTAAACCCCACTTGATCATGGTGTATGATCCTTTTAATGTGCTGTTGGATTCTGTTTGTTAGTATTTTGTTGAGGATTTTTGCATCTGTGTTGATCAGTGATATTGGCCCTGTAGTTTCTTTGTCTGGTTTTGGTAACAGGGTGACGGTTGACTTGTAGAATGAGTTTGGGAGTGTTCCTCCCTGGGCCCTTTAATTCTTGAGGTATGTGAAGATTCAAAAATATGGTGGCAGAGAGAGGCTACACAAAACTGGCATACACATTGGACGGAGGAAGAAACTGCAGGCCAATACTTTCAGTTAGGATACAATTAGGAACCTTAAAAGTAAACCTTAGGAAAAAAGGTTAACCATAATTTGGTCTGCTTTGAATTACCTCAGTACCTTATTAGATTCATGTTATCTGCTAGCTGCCTAACGAAAGCAAAACTAAATCCTTTCTTAAAGTAAGATCAGTGTAATAGAACATAGGACGTGGTAAAGGTCTAACATAGGTGTAATTCAAATCCCATATAAAAGAAAGATAATAGGGTAGAAGAGATAATTAAGCTGTTAATCACTGAGTATTTTCTAAAACTAACTAAGACTTCAAGTTAACGGTTGAAGAAGATCTGAGGATCCCAACCATGATAAATGCAACTAGAACTACACCTAGGTCCATCACATAAAAACAGATAACAGAAAAAATGTAAATCTTTTTTTTTAAACTTTGTATTTTATATTGGAGTATAGTTGATTAATAATGTTGTGGTAGTTTCAGGTGTACAGCAAAGTGATTCAGTAATAACATATATGTGTATCTATTCTTTTTCAATTCTTTTCCCATTTAGGTTGTTACATAATAACCTAAATGGGAAAAGTTCCCTGTGCAGAGTTCCCTGTGCTGTACAGTAGCTCCTTGTTGGTTATCCAAGAAAAAATGTAAATCTTAAATAAGCTGGAGGAGGTGTAAAATAACCCATGTTGTCTTCAAAGGAACCAAAGTAACACCGATAACTAACTTTTTTTTTTTAAATAAATTTATTTATTTATTTTTGGCTGTGTTGGGTCTTCGTTTCTGTGCGAGGGCTTTCTCTAGTTGCGGTGAGCAGGGGCCACTCTTCATCGCGGTGTGCGGGCCTCTCACTATCGTGGCCTCTCTTGATGCGGAGCACAGGCTCCAGACGCGCAGGCTCAGTAGTTGTGGCTCACGGGCCCAGTTGCTCCGCGGCATGTGGGATCTTCCCAGACCAGGGCTCGAATCTGTGTCCCCTGCATTGGCAGGCAGATTCTCAACCACTGCACCACCAGGGAAGCCCTGATAACTAACTTTTTAATGGAAACAATGGAAGCCAGAGGTCAATGTCTATTTATAAAATGCTAAAAGTTACTAACTGCCAACCTAGAAGTCTATATCCAGTTGAAATATCCTTTGACAAATAGCCTACTTAAAAGTCATTTTTAGACAAAAACTTAGGTAATTTTGTTACAAGCAAACCTTTATAAAAGTAAATAATAAAGGATCTTCAGGCACAAAGAGTAGACTTCTCTGCAGATGTTACTGATTTGGAAAGTGTAGGACCTTACGATGAGGATTGGGAACATCTCAGTGTTGCATTGGGAAATCTTGTGCTGATTTCCAAATAACACAGCCTTTGTAGACTCGGTAACTGAATACGAGCTAGAAGTTGACTCTTCCTACCCTTCAGTCCCACTCAAGTGTGGCCCTAAAAGGTAAAACCAGAGGTGAGAGAAGAATAGCTCCCAATTGACAAAGATTTGGGTAGTACGGTTGTTAGTCATTTATACACACACACACACACACACACACACACACACAGGGAGGGAGGGAGAGAGTCAGTGGCAGTGGTTTGGTCAGGTGGTTGTGAGGAAAAAATTGGAAGATCAGAGAGAAAGTCATCTGGAGAAGAGGCATGAGGTTGAAACTTTTGAAGTATGTATAAGTGTGAACATCTTTTAATCCCATTTTAACACCCAACAAACAGTGTTCCCCATCAACAACCAAGTAGATAGAATGACTCAATCAGTTGATGTCAGCCAGCCTCTAGTCAGAGTTGGCACAATGAGTGCATGAGCCTGCCACTCAAATCCTGCACCATACCTTGAAATAAACCATCCAACTGGTAGCAAGTTGATGAACAGAAGAATGATTCATCTTGATGAGTTTTCAAGTTGCCTTTCCTTCAGAACCTCATATAGCAACGTTAAGTGAGGTTACAGAGTGTTTAATTCACCCAAACAGGATACTTGTGTGTCCTGGCACATAGTTTTCGGCAAAGGTGATGTAGTGAGCACACGATGATGGGATTCAGTGATCTTATCACATATAACAGTAACCAGAAAACACCAGCGTGATAGTAATAGAACAGTGTATGAGTTCCAGCTCAGAGATAATAGCCTGCAGGACATCCTGAGTCAGTGGGCCATCATACCTTCAGGATTGAGGAAGACCATTATAACAATGATCATTTGGTTCTTTGTCCCAAAAGACAGAATATATGGGTCCAAAAGTCAATATATAGGAGTGTTCCTACTTACCTTTATTCCCAGGTATTCACTTTGGAAATTTGGGGTTTATTCCCCACAAATCTATGCTCTGTGCATATAGAAGTTCTGATTTCCAAAAAGATATTGCCTCTACCAAGGGAGAGAAGCAAGGGACCAGTAAGTAAGGAAAGAATCATCTTCCTATCTGGAGGAGGTAGGGTAGCTGTCATACCATGAGAGCAGGGAAGAAAATTTTGGCATCCGGTGACACACTGTGGAGATTCTTGATATGCTGTTGCCCCATTCTAACTGTTAATTGCCAAATACAGTAGCATTGGCTTGAGAAGTTCATGGTGATTAGAGACTCAGATCCCTCAGATCATCCCACCGGGTAAGCCTCTGTTAGAGGTGATACCTGTAGAGGTGATACCTGAGGATGATGGGAATCTGTCTAGAATGGGTATTAGAAGAAGGAAATAAGTATTAATTGCTGTTCTAAGACCAGCTGCTGTGATAACAGCTGTAGGATATATCAAAAACCTTTCTTGTGTGCGTTTCCTTAGGAAAAGAGACCAAACAAACCTGGAGGAGCTATTCCCAGATGAAAAAAACTTTAATACAAAGTAACCAGATCTTCCTGAGAAACGGGGTGGATGTTGTGACGTGCTGCCCAGACCCACCGAGTTCATTTGAGACAGGCCCTCGTTCTCTAACTGCCAGGAGCTTTGGCTGTTGATGGCTTACTGTTGAGTCTCTTGCTGAGGACTTCCTTCAGTCAGAAGGAGCTATCTCACTGAACATTATACTTTTGCCCTAGTTGATGCAGGAGGGGAGATACAGGGCCTCTCTCAATTCAGACATTTCTTAAATACCATCCCAGGTGCTTTGAAACTACCTCATAGTTCAGACTTCCTCTGTTTCCCAATTATGTTTGTCTTGCACCCTCACAGGTGTTATACCCAAGAGCTCTCCCAAATAAATCTGCTTGCAAATATCAGTTGCAGAGCCTGTGTTCCAAAGAGTCTGACCTGCGCTATTGTGAATAATAAAGCCACATAGTTTAATCCATAATGTAAGGTTGGAGCTAAGGAAATAATTAGTATCAAGTAAACAAATGATAAATACTCTGATAAAATACAAATATGTTTGAGACAGAATAAATCCAGAGAGTAGGAACATCAGCACCTCTGATCTTCAGGTGCTTGGGAGTCAGTTCATACACAGTGTGAACTCGGGAGAGAGCAGTTTGGAGAGATAATGAAATGTTCACTTTGGGGTATAATTTTAGTTGCTTTGATATCTCTCAGAAGACCAGTGGTATGTAGACAAGGACTGCAAGTGTGATATTAGAAGGAATTATTTCAGGGGACTGTTACTCTAAAAAGAGAAGGGAGTATGTCCAAAGCAGAGGAATGCAGACCTTTAGAGGGGACCAAAGGAATGAGGGTCTGCTAAGGAGACAGACTAAAAATAACCAGTGGGTAGAATAAATTTCCACGGAGGTCAGTTTACGCCTAAAGACTGATAAAGCTTTTAAGAATGAAGATATTTCCAGAATAATTCTAAGTGGTAAAATAAAATACAAATTGAGGATATTCTACAGAGTTTAGCATCACATTTTCTTAGTAATTTTAGTAATTTTTAGAAAAATTATTGTTTTGTGATGGAACTGGGAGAAGCGATTGAATGGGATGATGCAGATAATCCTTGGTAAAAACTTTAAAGAATTTTTAGGGCTTCCCTGGTGGCGCAGTGGTTAAGAATCTGCCTGCCAATGCAGGGGACACGGGTTCGAGCCCTGGTCTGGGAAGATCCCACATGCCGCGAAGCAAATAAGCCCATGAGTCACAACTACTGAGCCTGCGCGTCTGGAGCCTGTGCTCCACAACGAGAGAGGCCGCCATAGTGAGAGGCCCGCGCACCGCGATGAAGAGTGGCCCCTGCTTGCCGCAACTAGAGAAAGCCCTCGCACGGAAACGAAGACCCAACACAGCCAAAAATAAATAAATTAATTAATTAATTTTTTTAAAAAAAGAATTTTTAAACATGGTTTAGCACTGATGGGGGAAAATAAAGTAGAGAGGGAAGTTTGGGAGGCTTGGGAAAGAAGAGATAATCCACAGTGAGGTCTCAGAGGAGGCAGGAAAGGTGATGTTCACAGCAGATGATTAGCCTTAAAAATTAGGAGACATGCTTCCTGAACGTAACAGTAGTGACAAGGAAATTGTGTGGTTGAATTTGTAGATACAGTAGTTTTATTAAATATGATTTCATTGTATGTCTGAGTTTATGTAGATAAATCATTTAAGGTGTGAACATTATTAAGAATTCCTAATACTCTGTAGTGTTCGACTATGTAAATAAACTTGAGACCATAAAATAGCTTTGAAGAGATTATTAAGTTAGCATTGAGTTCAATTCCAAATTGAGAATCCATTTTGAGAATGTATTGTTTTTCATTTCAGAATTGCTTTGGGTTTATTACCACTAAAAAAACGAACAAGAAAAAATTCTTCTATAAGAGGTGAAAAACCAACACTCTTAAGAATTTTATGCTATGTATTACAAGCCTTGTACAGTACCAGAGGTACAAAAGAGGAATAATATACAGGCCCAATAATGAAAACTAAACAAGAGGTTCTACTCTACATGAAAAATGTAAAAGTGAAATACAAACTCTAAGAGGTTATAGAATTGTTACGATGATGTATAAAGAAATTCAAAATGTCTTTTAAAATAACTTCTATAAATGAATGTGAGAGAATGTTAAGATTAAGATGCTAACGTCTTGGTGCTGTATATTGTACATTGGAATAAGAAATGTTAATATTTAGTGTCTATGTAGTTTTCTTTCAACATGACTTCAGCAGATTAAAATATTTTAAGAACTCTTTGACTTTACTTAAACTTATAAATCAATTTATTAAAAGTAAATTCAAAGAGTGATAAAAGCATGGTTTTTCAAATCTTAGTACTAGGAATTCATAATAAAACATGGAGTTAAATATATTTTTTAATTTACTTAATTTGCATGTAATAGATTTTCTGTTCTGTAACATTGAAAGCTTCTTTAGCAATTGATCAAAATTTGCTTATCTTTCAAAACAAGTGGTAATGATTTTTAAAGAATTCCTCCATTTAATTTGTTCTCTAATTTATTCATCTTTGTATATTAAGGAAAAGTCCCTACCCTAATGCTGGAGAGGGAGGTAGACAAAGCAGATACGCAGTTTTTAAAATGTAAAAACACAAGTGAATAAATACAACAACAGTGCAATTTCAGGTAAATAAGGTAAGAAGAGAGAGGGCGATAGATGTGGAGGACAGTCTGGAAAGGTCCTCCTGAGGCAGTGACATATGAGTAGAGACCTGAGTGGTCAGTAGGGAAGTGTCCTGTGGAGCGCTAGGCTTTCAGGAAAGGAACAGTGAGTTGAGATGAGTTTGGCAAATTCTAAGACCAGCAAGAAGACCAATGTAGCTGGCACCAAGGGAGCAAAGGCGAGAGGGAGCAGATGAGGCCAGAGAAATAAGCAAGAGCCAGAAGAAGGTACAGAGAGCTCTGAGAGAGAAGAAGAGAAGAATAGTCCTTTTCTGTGTGATAAAAAGTCTTCTTTCTCTTTGTAGTTTGCATCACTTAAAAAACAGATATTTTCATTAAGTTTTTTGTTTTGCCTACTAGCTAGAGTACTAAATGAAAATGATTTATCAAAATAACTTCACAGTGAATATTTATCCAATATTATTTTCATACATTTAAAAAAATGTTTTTATGAACTCAATATATCCTAATATAAAGTTAACTATATAATATTCAAAACAATTAAAATAAAAGGAAAAATCGTTGGAGCAGACAATTTTTCTAAACATTCCCATATCCCATAGGATTCAGCTGTTTTGTTTTTCTTGGGAATATTAAGAACATTTGGATAATCTTAGATTTGCATTGTAATTCTTGATTGTTTGCAAGTTTCTTTTTTAAATAATTCTTTTTTTCATTTCTAATACCTTACTGGTCTTTTTTTTTAATTTATTTATTTTATTTTTTTTGGCTGCGTTGGGTCTTCATTGCTGCGCACAGGTTTTCTCTAGTTGTGGTTAGCGGGGGCTACTCTTTGTTGCGGCGCTCAGGCTTCTCATTGTGGTGGCTTCTCTTGTTGCAGAGCACGGGCTCTAGGCGCACGGGCTTCAGTAGTTGTGGCTCGTGGGCTTGGTAGTTGTGGCTCATGGGCTTAGTTGCTCTGCAGCATGTGGGATCTTCCCTGACCAGGGCTCCAACCCATGCATTGGGGTTGCATTGGCAGGTGGATTCTTAAGCACTGCACCACCAGGGAAGCCCTGTTTGCAAGTTTTACATATGTCTTTTAATTTGGTTGAATAATGCACCCCCCACACACCTGAAAATTCATGTCCACCTGGAAACTATGAACGTGACCCTATTTGAAAACAGGGTCTTTACAGATGTCATCGAGTTAAGATAAGGTCATACTGGATTAGAGTGAGCCCTAAATCCAATATGACTGGTACCCTTTTAAGAAGAAGGAAATTCGGACACAGACACAGAGAGAAGGTGGGCATGTGAACATGGAGGAAGAAATTGAAATGGTGCATCTACAAACTAAGGAACATTAAGGATTGCTAGTATCCACCAGAAGCTAGGAAGAAGCAAGGAAATATTCTTTCTTGAAGTCTTCCGGGGGCATTGCCTTGACAATACCTTGATTTCAGATTTCCAGCCTCCTGTACTGTGAGGAATAAATTTTCTCTTGTTTTCAGTCACCTAGTTTGTGACTTTGTTACCACTGACCTAGAATGCAAATACAGTCTTTATACAAAGAAGAATTTGAAAATACCCATGTTTTTGTTTTTCCTGATATAATTTTGCATTTCCCATCCTTCAACAGCTTCTGGGTTTAACATGAGGAATAGAATTGTTTGGAGAGTTTTTGTTTCTTTGTTTGTTTTTAACATAGCCTATAGACAATTTTTTCCTTCAAAAGTTGCTAAAACCATTATCTGTAGAATTGACTTGATATACCCATACTCTCTGATATCTCAAGTACATCACCCATTTTCCCTTGCCTCTCAATTATCCCTTGTCAAGTCCCTCTAATTTCATTATGCAAGTGTGATAGAATTATTACATACATATGTATCCTACCTTGGGAAGCATATAAGCTCTTAGAATCATTTACATAATAGAACAATTTAAAACATTTCATGTATCTATTCTCCCCTTCATCCGTCTCTTTTTTCCTCTCTCTCTCTCTCAGGCCTGAAGAAAGCAGGTAGAGAATCCCATGTTCCTTTCCATCTATTAATTCATGCACATATAGAAGGACACTAGGTGATCCGAGCCAAGGTGTGCAAAACGTGTAATTCTTTTGAAAACTGGTTTCAGTAACCTCATTATGGCTAATTTTCCAGAGGTTATAAAATGCTTGATTTGCCAAGTGAAGTTATCCCAGCTTTTAGTAATTTGTGATAAATAAAATGTGTGTTATCACCAGTCTTCCAGAGTAATTTCTCTCTTCCCAGTTGTCCTTACTTTACGTTTCTTCTTCCCAAGATGCTGTGGTTGCAGAGCAAACTCATATCAGTTTACGTCCATGGAGCCCAACGAGGCTGCCGTTCAAGCATAGCAGAGAGCAGAGCTAGTGCAGGGGCCTGCAGGCCACCCAACTTTTCACCAGTCCTACACTTGGCCACATTCTTTGAGCAAAATTGGAATGTTTATGATCCAACTGGCTACCTACTTAGCTTTTCTTATTTTATTACCGCTATGATTTGCAAGGTAGAATGTCATTCCAAGGCTGAGGTTTCTCTGAGAACCTTGCAGACTACCAGTCCGTCACTCCAGTCAAGTACCACACAGCTCTCTTTTCTGGAGATTCTCCAAAACCCAGCTTAGTATTTCCACCCCTTTCTTGCCTTGATTTTAATCCACAAGCAGGGATCCAGGATATGCACATGAACTCTTGTCTTACCCTCCCCTCTCCTCTGCATCATTTCTACTTCCTTCTGGAAGGAATCACCCTAACTCCAAAGAGCTCTCCTTTACTCAGCATGATTCAGCCGCTTCTGCCACCAGGGCCCTTTGGACGCCTTGTGTCTGGCAATCAGTAGGCAAGAAGAGCAGTCATTATAATGGCTGTGCAATTTGACACTGACCAGCAGGCCAAGGTAGGGCTGCTTTACACAGTAGAAGCCGGTGGAATACCTGTGAGCTCAAGTGATCCTCTTGCACACCTCGTGGCAAGCCCCTGCCGTAACATGGCATCAAGTCACAACGTAACATTGGGTGGCCCTGGGCAGCAGCCCTGGACTCAGAGGAGTATGAGTAACCTTCTGGGATGAAGGTTTGTGTCGTACTACCCAGTAAGCCACCAAGACCCACCTTGCTGATAGCTGAGCCTGAGGGGCGTTCAGGATGGATGGAAAAGGTCGGAGATGAGCACCAGCTGTGGCCCTGAAACTGACTGAGGTGGCGAGGGCTGCAGTTCTTCCCACTGTTCTCTTTCTTAGGAGTTTTCCCTCAGAAAGAAAAGCCCGTGGGAACTGTACAGGAGCTGACATTTGGGCTTGAGTGAAGTAGATCTGTGCAGCACAGAGATAACTGTGGTGGTTCTGAGAACTGCCTCACTTTGATCATTGACCAAAGACCCCAGCTGCTGTGCTCTGAAATCTACCACCAGTGATGGAGTGCAGAAGGGATACTAAGGCAGGCCCATTCCTGGGAAATCTGAGAATCCTTTGCCAGCCCACTCAAGGCTCAAGGGTCCCATGGAGACTTTGCTGAATCTTCCTTATACTGCAAGGCAGTCTATGATGCTTCCACCCAATTTTCTCTTCCTCTCTCCTTCACCTGTGGTCAGATTTGGATCATGGCCTTACAGCTCTCTCAGCCCTTTTGAGCTCCATCCCTACTTCCTTTCACACAGGCATTTCCTCTTTTAAAGTCTTTGCCTATTTGATTCTGTCTTGGCATCTGCCCCCTGGCGGACCAGGATTAACAAAGTCATCGAATCTGCTGTTCCCAGGATCTGGTTTCTGGATGACTCTTTCTTGAACATTGTTTTCTCTGGCCTTATTTAGGATGGAATTTCTCCAAGTTTCTCTTTCTGGGTCTCATGCATTCTTAGACCACTTGCTGTTGGTGTGAGTCTGGAGTCCAAGAATTGCTTCAGAGCTTTAAACATTCCTGATTTGGTATTTCTTTGACAGTGTGGTTTCCTTAAATATTTAGTAGGTTTGTGACCTACTTGTTTTATATCATGCTTCTAGATATATATGTGAAAGGGCCATTTTTTAAATCTCTCATAGGATAACAGTTTTAAAAAGATAATACAAAGTCAATTACTAGAAAAATTTGAAAAATGTATTGGATGTTGAAGCAATGTCAAAATGTTATGACATTTTATAAACACTCTCAATTTCTATAAGCAAACTGGTAAACATTTCAGGAGTCTACGCCAGTCTATGGACCACATTTACAGAAACAATCCTTTAGATCAATTTTGTAAGATGAAAACTACTCAGAGAAGTGTTCTAGAAATGGATTTTTGATTCATAGAATTCCTGTTTTCATGCTGATCCTAAGTTAAAGGTCTCTGAATTGGGGTGTTTGAAATTATACCCTTGACTGGAGAGGCAACTGGATAGAATGCCTTTCAGCAGCATTTCACCAGTAGGTGTGTTTGCATTTTTTTGTGTGTAAAGAGGGCAAGCATTGAAGAAGCTAATGTGATCAGACTTGATTTTTACCTCAATAACATTTTTTTCTTTTCTCATTTCCCTGTGTATGCTGGTACCTTCATTATCAGGTTAGAAAATTTGTTTTGTTTTACCTTATATAGAATGTTAGATTATCAAATTTACAACATTTTTATTGAAGTCTAGTCAACAGGCTTTGTAAGAAAAACCATGCTTCTCTAATTTTTGTCTTCAAGTATCCTTTACATATAGTGATATATTAAATGCCCCAAGAAATACCTAATGTAATACAGTATTTTCATATATTTAGTTAGTCATTACCAAGCCCCCTAATACTACACAATCAGTAAATAAGAAGCAAACACCAGATCATAGTTTAAGCAGCAGTTTCCCAACAGCATTAGTCCTCTACGTACATGACAAGGCATCTGCTTAGCTTGGCATGGTGAGGTCCTCACTACCCTCTGCCCTATCTCCTCCATTCTGTCTGACCAAGATGACCTTACCGTTCCCCTCTGTCTTAGTCAATTATCCAGGCTGCTGTTTCAAAAATACTATAGACTGGGTGGCTTATAAACCACAGAAATTTATTTCCCATGGTCTGGAGTCTGAGAAGTCTAAGATCAAGGTACTGGCACTTTTAGTGTCTGGTGAGAATCTGCTTACTGGTTTATAGATAGCCGTCTTTTTGTCATAAGCTGTCATGTCAGAAAGGGACAAGGGAGTCCTCTGTGATCTCCTTTATAAGGCACAAATTCCATTCATGAGAACTCTGCCCTCGTGATCTAATCACCTCCCAAAGGCCCCACCTCCTAATACCATCACGTTGGAGAATTAAGTTTTAAGATAGGAGTCTTGAGAGACACAAGTATTCAGTCTATAGTACTTGATTCAACTTTCGCCAGGTTTCTTCCTGACTCTAGGTCCATGACCTCTCTTTTCTTAGAGCATTTCTTTAGAAAACTTGTAACTGTAAATTCTTTCTGAGCCCCTTTGAGATCTTTTTTAAAAACTTCTTGTCAGTTTTCCAAGCCAGGCATGTCTTTCTCATGGACTGGGAGCCATCTCTTTGAAGTGTAATCATCAAGGGAGATAGTACCCCGAACTCCCAGGTTCTGGAAGAGGGTAGGACCCTAATTTCAGTGGGAGCCTTGACCCCAGTTGTAAAACTACCTCCTATTATGAAGATACAAAAAGCGTTCTTTTCCTTTGAATACGTACAGCCAATTAGCAAATGCAGATGGTCTATAATTTCCCCACCTCAGCTCTTAAAACTCTCCAGCCGTTTATTTCAGCAGAGTTGAGCTCAGACTGAATTCTGGCCTCAATCCCCTATTGCAGTAGCCTTGAATAAGGTCTCCCTTGCCTATTTAATGATGTACAACACAATTTTTGTTTCGACAAGCTTATTCCATTGTATGTTCATTGTGGTACCATTTCTTCCTGTTCCCGAATTCTTCATTAGTCAAAAATCTCTCCTCTGTAGCAACATAATAGTGAAATCAAAGTGGCCCGAACAAGTGAGGGTGTGTATTCTCACTTACTCTAAAGTCCAGAAAAGGAGTGGTATTCAGCTTGATCCAACAGTTTAATGATATAATCAAAGAGCACAGGTGTTTGTGAGTCTCAGTATACTTTTCACAATGTTGGATCAATGCTGAAATTCTTTAATCTCTTGGTTATAGGATGGCTGCCAATAAAAAATGAGGCTAAATGCTTCCCTTTTAAAGAGAGAAGGAGGGAAGGAGCGAGAGAGGGAGAAATTTTCATATATCTGACTTAAAAGTTGAGAACAATTACTACCAAGACTTCCAGCAACTTTCTGATTATAATTTTTGCTTATATTTCATCAGAATTCAATCATATTCATGAAGCAAACACTGGCAGCCACATTAACACTGTTAAGAGTAAATGGTTAGCTTTCGACAGTACTGTCCACTACAACATGATATACCTAGAGTTCTTAGAAAAATTCAGTTTTTAAATTTAAGTAAATTGAAGTATAAAATTCTAATTTTTTAAAAACCCAAAACTACCTACGGTTTTTAAATACCAATCTTTTTCTCTGATGTTAACTCAGTTTTGAAACACAATTATCTGAATAATAACTGCTAACACTCTAACACTTTTAGTTGAAGTTCTTCACTTTTATCATTTTGCTGGAAATACTTTGTGTTATATTTGCTGGGCTTTTAACATAATTTGATAACTGCATAAGAAAATTTTTCTTCTTATAATATGAATGCTTTCCACCATTCTTTTTCAAGCACAAAATTAATTCAAATTATTGTCATAATCATAACCTTTAATGTCATTGCTGAAAAGTAAGATGGATATTTAACATTGAATTCAGTGTCATAAGTCAAGTAATATGGGAAAAAATTGAGGACAGATAAAATCTTAACAATATACCTTGCAATCATATCATCATGAAAATATGTATATTCAAATTGGAATATTAAAGTTAGGTTAAAACTCAGCTTGTATTGTGAATAATTCTTTGTTACATTAAAGCCATTAAAGCAAATGGCATGCAGTAGCCTTGTTATTTTGAGTTTTATTTTTGTTCCTCTTTGTCATTGGATAATTGTAAATCTGTGGCTTGAGACTCAGAGGAGATACACTTTCACTCTTAGCTGTATGGCTTCTTTTATAGCCTCAAGTCACGAGGATTCCAGAGAGGCAGTATAAGAATGATTCATATGAACACATGGGTTACATCATGTGCATTAAAATGCTATAATACTGGTCTCGTACTTCTTTTAAATTTGGAAAAAAATGTTCTTTTTCAGTATGTTAAATATGGCTTTACTGAGTACAGACTTGTTCTTTTCAAAATCTATTCTTAGAATTTCTCAACAAATCATCTCATCAATTTTTTAACCTATTGGAAGAATTTGAGCTGGTTTAGGCATTATTGATCTTTGAGAAGTCGCTGGTGAGTCTTAATTCACCAGCCGACTTGTGGGTTAGATTCCAGTGGGTATAAAAGAAATCTGTAGATTAAATAGGTGAAAGATAATGCAGGTGGTGTTCGTGCAATCTTACTGAGTCACAACTACAACAATTTAGTAACTATTTCCAATAGCAAATGTAAAAATTATCCAAGAAATGTTAAAATATGTTCTTAAATATATGTTTGTTATTTAATTGGAAGGTATTTTAATTAACCTTCATAGTTTAATACATTTTATTGAGATATAATAAATAGCAAACATTTTACGTGTATATATTTGGATGAATTTTGACAAATTTAAAGACCATTATTGAAATATGGAGTATTTCCACCACTCACAAAAATTCCCACATGGTCCTTTGCAGCCAATCCTCCTGTATCACTAGCTCCAGACAACCATTAATTTACTTTATGATGACATTAAATGGTTTGCAGTGTCTAGATTTCCCATATAATGAAATTCATATAGAATCGTTTATGTCTGTCTTCTTTCGCAAAGCATAATTATTTTGAGATTCATCCACACTACAGCATGTGTGAATATCCAGTCCTTTTTATTGTTTAGCAGTATCCATTTTAGGTATATGCTGCAGTTTCTTTTTTTTTTTTTTTCAATTTTTTTAACATCTTTATTAGAGTATAATTGTTTTACAATGTTGTGTTAGTTGATGCTGTATAACAAAGTGAATCAGCTATACGTATACATATATCCCCATATCCCCTCACTCTTGCGTCTCCCTCCTACCCTCCTATCCCACCCCTCTAGGTGGTCACAAAGCACCGAGCTGATCTCCCTGTGCTATGCAGCTGCTTCCCACTAGCTATCTATTTTACATTTGGTAGTGTGTATATGTCAGTGCCACTCTCTCACGTTGTCCCAGCTAACCCTTCCCTCTCCCCGTGTCCTCAAGTCTGTTCTCCACGTCTGCGTCTTTATTCCTGTCCTGGCGGTAGGTTCATCAGAACCATTTTTCTTTTTAGATTTCATATATATGTGTTAGCATTTGGTATTTGTTTTTCTCTTTCTGACTTACTTCACCCTGTGTAACACTCTCTAGGTCCATCCACCTCACTACAAATGACTCAATTTCGTTTCTTTGTATGGCTGAGTAATATTCCATTGTATATATGTGCCAGGTCTTCTTTATCCATTCATCTGTCAGTGGACACTTACGTTGCTTCCATGTCCTGGCTATTGTAAATACAGCTTCAGTGAACATTGTGGTACATGACTCTCAGGAATCCTCTTGCACTGACATCTTTGTCTGGTTTTGGTATCAGGATGATGGTGGCCTCGTAGAATGAGTTTGGGAGTGTTCCTTCCTCTGCTATATTTTGGAAGAGTTTGAGAAAGGTAGGTGTTAGCTCTTCTCTAAATGTTTGATAGAATTCGCCTGTGAAGCCCTCTGGTCCTGGTCTTCTGTTTGTTGGAAAATTTTTAATCACAGTTTCAATTTCATTGCTTGTGATTGGTCTGTTTATATTTTCTATTTCTTCCTGGTTCAGTCTTGGAAGTTTGTGCTTTTCTATGAATTTGTCCATTTCTTCCAGGTTGTCCATTTTATTGGCATAGAG